>NW_025335759.1:4867665-5016661 GCF_004798865.1 Varanus komodoensis
ATTGTGCTCCTTGGCCAAGCTGCTTGGAAAACTTCTGGGAAACACACAGGACACCGCCTTCCCTTTTGACCATCTGACTTCCGAACATGCAAACGGTGGCAGGGACATCACGGGCTGCCTTGCTTTTTAATATAACCAGCCATTAAGTTCATATAATTGCATTTGCCCACGTTATCTCCTCTTTTCCTATATGCCCCAATTATTTTCCCCTTTGACAATCCCCATGGATGACTGTAGGCTCCATGCAGACAAGGCCTTACTATGTGACTCTAAGAAGGTGCCGTATTTGTGATGGAAATCTATCCATCAGGATGCAAAATCTCACACCAGGCAAGGTCAGATCCAGCCCTCAAGGTGCCCCCTGAATGTGCATCCCTTTCCCCCCTTTCCCCCAGACACAGTCATTCAGTGGTTTCCAGTTCTTGTGCCCTTGTTTCCCTGTTCTCAAAGGCTGAAATGCTTCTCCTACCAGCAGTAAGTGCTTTCAGGTTAAGGAAGTTTATATTTTTGGCCCTGACCTCTTTCCCTTTGTCCCTGGCCATGGCCAGAATGCAGTCCAAGAGCTTCCCTTGGGCTGGAATAGTTTCCGCACTCCTGGCACAAGCACAGAAAGCTGCCATATACCTGGTTGGACCCTTGCTCCATTCAGCCCAGTACTGCCAACACTGACTGGCAGCAGCAGCTTTCTGGGGTTTCAGGCAGGTCCTCCTCCAGCCCTACCTGGAGATGCCAGTGCTTGAAGCGGGGACCCTCTGCACACAGTGCAGGTGAACCACGGTCCACTACTCTGTTGGCCTCATGTCCTGTTTGTTGTGGGCATCCTAGAAGGAACAGCATCTGATCCAGGCAAGGCCTGCTTAGCTCCGGTCAGAACATGCACTGCTCCCAAAATACACCACCGGGCCTGTGACCAGCATCACGGGCTCAAGGCGCCAGCTCTTCTAGATCAGCAGAGATGCCAACCACCCTTAGGCTTTGCTGTTACCCTTAACCTCACAGAAGCTGGGAAGAAACTCATCTTCCCAACTACAATATATTCTCCCCTGTTGTCATGCAAATTGTTTTGGGGTGGCTCGGTCTAGAAAGAGAAACACAGAAACTGAGCGAGTCAGAAGGGGTCTCCCGGGCCATCTAGTCTGACCCCCGGCTCCAGCCAGCTCCACTCATGCCATGCTATGAAGACACCTTTGCTTTACAAATCCCCTAGTCCTGGTGTTGGTAAAACCGCTGGAAATGCATGCAACTGATACTCTTGGTGGTGGGGCCATGGGGACTTCTACTATTCTCCCCTGTGCTTCCAAGCTGACCGCAGCCCGTGTGTTCAGAGAGCCGTTCCTCCCACAGGCTGTGCACGGCAACGCTGCACCATGCGCGCCAGAAAAACCATCGCACTCGACCCAGGAGATGCAGAAGGTGAGCCTCAGATGCACGCTCACACACATCTCTGCAAAGGCAGGCCCTCTCGTGGGCAAAAGGATATTTTAAACTTGTTTGCACACAATCCTCTCTTCGCTTCCTCATCGGGAGAAAATCTCCAAGCGATGCGGAGCCCATCTGCCAGCCTGCGGGCTCCCGGGCGACTCCACACACAGCTGCAGATGGGAAGGGGACGATCTGTCTTCCCCACAAGAGGTTTACCTTCACGTCACAAACACGCGCACTCCGCACATCACCAACAACACTGCGGGGAAGTCACGCTACAGGCCAACGTGGTGGAGGGGAGGGGAAGCCGAGAAGTGGGTCACACTTCGCCCTGGCTTACTGGGATGCCTAATGCTGTAATTAATGCAGCTTGCGCTGGACTGTGGCTCTTAATCAGGTATTTACTATTTGGAATGTTAACCAGGCTCTGCGGGTGAGGAGGCGTCTTACCGTGCAGTTTTGTTTTCTTTTTATATCTATTTCCACGTAGTAGTTCCACATCTGTGTTTTGCTAGAAACATTATTAAGGTTTGCAAGCTGTTCTTAGCGGCTGTGTGTGCCTTTTTGCTCCATGTTTTCCCTCTCCCCCCCTGCCATTTGTCACTCCCTCCTGCTTCTTTCTGCCACAGAATCCTGTTCCAAGGAATGGGCAAGAAGCAGGGAACCTCCCCTTCAACTGTTGTTGGACTACAACTCGCATGGTGGCTAGAGCCGATGGAAGTAGGAAATGGTGGATCCCAGCAATCCTGCTTCTGTTTCTCCCTTTTTTCTAACCCTGCCTTACATTGATACCCATTTCTGCATCATTGCGCCAGGTTTTTTTAAGCCCCACAAACATTGTACGTCTCTTCATGACATCTTTGCTAATATGCCTATGTAATGAATGCAATGTTTCATTAATAAGTGCATATTTCAAGCAATTTCCCTAAATATAGTGTGTGTACACATGACTGTCATTCTAATCTGCACCTTTTTTGCTTATGTTCACCAAGTCAAACAGAAAACCACCAAGTGGAAAAGGGTAACAGAATGGAGCAACCCCAAAAAGGACAGGACTGGCTGACCAGAACCTCAAACAGGAACTTTCCATGCATCAATGTTTGTTTGTTTGATTGATTGATTATATCCTGCTTTTTCCTTTCTTTTTATTAGGTACTCAAAGTGGCTTGCATCATTCTCCTCTTTCTGCTCTCAATCCTAACCCAACACGAACCCTGCAAGGTAGGTTGGGCTGAGAGTCCGTGACTGGCCCAAAGTCACTCAGCTGGTTCCATGACTGAGCGGGGACTCGAACCCAGGTCGCCGGCGTCTCAGTTCCACACTTTATCCACTACACCAAACTGACTCTCAAAATTTTGTTGCAGGTCCAATTTCTTAAGAACATAAAGAACAGCCATGCTGGGTCAGATCAAAGGCCCATCCAGTCCAGTATTTTGTACACACGGTGGCAGAGCAGTTACCCAATGGATCCTTCCAGCAGGATGGACACAAGACCTCCACCTTCCCAAGCTCCACAGCAACTGGTATATGCGGCCATGCCGCCGCTGCTGAAGGAGGCAGCACCGAGCCAGTCTGTGCCGTTGCTGTTTTTCAGTTTCGGAGCAGCAGGAGATAACTTTCAACTTTTTCCCACAGACGAGTTCAAAAGCAACATGCAATTCACATTGCAGAACTGAAGGCGCATTGCCAAGCCAGCATCCCATGAATTGCCATAAAAATCATAAAACTAGAACAAGCCCTTATCCGGGTTACAGGACTAATCTTGCCATCAGAATTCTGTGAATCACAATTTCTGCTTATCAGTGAGGCATAAAGGGTGGGCCTTTGTAGGGAGTGATGGTGCAATAAATTACATTTGCATGAAGGCCAACCAGTTGAGCCCGCACAATAAAAAAACCTTCAGTCCAAAAAGCCAGTGGCTGCAGCATGCCACTGAATTAAAGTACTTTAAACACCAGTAAGCATTTCATACTAGGTTTCAAAACCTTTTAAATGTGGCTTTCAGTCGCTTCCCAAAGAGGCTTAGAATAATGTTTTACATAATATGTTTTCATATTAATGCACTGCAAGTATTTATTACAAAGGTTTGAATGCAATGCCACATCCTGAGGTGCAATGCATTGTGAGCCAAAGTCAATTTGCAGCATGATCCTATACAAATGTGTTTCCTCAGAAGTGTGGTCAGTTGAGTTCAGTGGTGCTTACTCCCAAGCAAGCATGCATAAGGATCACAGTCCAAAATTATAATCCTATACACATTGACCTGGGAATAATGTGAAGCGAGCCTCACTCCTGAACAGGTACGCATAGAATCATGATGCAGATCAGAAATCCTGTACAACTGACAACACTTTCTAAGAACCTGCATGAGTCTTACTGCAGGGATCGCTCAGGAAACCCTCCAGAAGCACCAAACTCTGAGCAATTATGTTCACATGAATGCAGGCGAAGGTCTTTGCGCACCGCTGCCTACAAGGGCAAGCAGGGGGGATCTTCCTCAGCTTCTGCCACACTGTACACAAGGCACCATCTTCAGCACACTGTATCCGAGCATCGCTTGCGCTGCAAAGGGCAAGAGCAGCTACTGCACGACATCGGTGAGGACGTGGCCCGATGGGTCGTGCAGAGTATCCCTGCTCTAGATCTCCTCAAATCCAGCCAAGGTCAACCAGGGCCAAAAATCACTTTTAAGAAGCAGCTCTGCATACATCTCTTGGGCAAAGATCCTTCACTATGTAGCAAGAAGGGAACCCTGAAGAAAAGAAGCCATCCGTTCTCTTTAACAGAAGCGAGTCCTTTATTTGAAAGGCTGTCCAGCTGAAACCCAGGCTGAAGATGAACCACCGTAGAAACTGTTGCTTATCAACAAACTGGCAGACACACCAGGCACCTGGCCACCGTCCTTTACACTGCGATGAGGTACTCTATATTTCTATTAAAATTATACTAAACATTTCTAAATTTGCTTCTATAAATATGAATTAGCATTTGGAAATGTTTCAGAAATCGCTGTCCTCTTTTGTCTTATTGCTTGGTAATAGATTTCCTCATTTTTGATGCTTTTCAAGAGGCCAGTCTAGTTATGGTTTTGTTGTGATGCTGGCAAGGCAGAGCGTGATTTATTTAAAAGTAATTTGATGCCGTCCTTGGCTGTCCCTGATTAAGGTTTACTTCCAGGTTTTGTTTCAAGGAAATCAAAACCTCATGAAAGAGCTATTAACTTCCCCACAGTGTTTTCAAGATGTGTGGCCATAATTTGTGGGGAGGGGAGGAGAGGGGAGGGGAGGGGAGAGTTTACCTCTTGCAAATCTGAGGTGGCAAGCTGAATTAGGTAGATTTACTTCTAGGGCATTCCAGTTGCTATTTGGGGCTCCCTGCAAGTGATGCTTCAGGTAACGAGTGGGAGCATGAATGATCTCGGTTGTCTTACAGCTCCAGGTGACTGTATCAGTGCTCTGGTGACCACTTACCACCAAAAAAGAAAATGAAATGCAACACCCTCACAAAACAAGAAGGCAAAAGAACGACATATACACTGGCATAGGCTAACTGATCCATCAAGGCGCAGATCTGAGAAAACCACAAAGCATATCAATAGCAATCCGACCCATCACACCAAAGTGGGGAAGGCCATGGCCAGGTGGGGCAAGTGAAGTTGCTTCTGTGAGGGAAACAGCTTCATTCTCCCAGCAAAGGCAGTTCTGAATGAATCCTTATCTACAGAATGATTGTGGAAGGCAGCTCAGAGGGATGGTGGAAGGCCAGTGTGGTGTTGGAGACCTGGGAGAGCTCGGTTCTTCTCCCCACTCAGCCATGAAGCTCAGTGGGTGACTTTGGGCTGGGCACAGAGCCTAACCTACTTCAGAGGCTTGCTCATGAGGTGGTTGTTGTGAAGATCAAAGGGAACAGAGGACCATGCAAGCTGCCTTGAGTTCCCCGGAAGTTGAAAAAAGATAGGCTATAAATGTCATGTAATAAAATTATGTCTGATGCTCTTCCCAATAAGGGCTTGCCATGGCTTCAAGAACTGGCTTTGGGATGCTGGAAAAGTTCATTATACTGTTGAACCTTTGCAACCTCCTTGCTATTCTTCCAGTACAACCCAAGCAACGCACAAGGGTGTGAGGTGTGCGGATGAAACCACAATGCAATGTAATAATAACAGGATTCAGCGGCAAGTATTTTCCACCCTTACCGTGTATTTTTCAAGCCTTCTGCATACACAGTTGCCAAATTCATCAGTCTTCACACTCTTGGAAAATTAGGCTTTGGCTAGGATGCTCATGACAGAAGAAACCACATCCTCTACAAGAGCAAGAAAGAAAAAAGAAATGCCATGTTGATCTTAAGAGGCCCAGTAGCGGAGTGGCTATTTCTGGGTGCCTATTTCAATGGGTCTGTTCACACATTATGATAACCCAACTTGCCTTTGACTTGGTGTGCCAGGCAAGGAGAGATATTTAAGGATTAGAGAAGCCATGAGTTATTTACAGATGAGTTATACAAAACCTCGTCCTCTGTCTCCATTTCCCTCTCCTTCCTTTGTGGCCTCGCCGGTGTCAAATCTGGGGCTGTAACCCGCTGGGATGAGGGGCCAGTTCCTTTGGACTCTAAAATGTGCCAAACACACTGGCCACCCAGTTTAAACAAAAATTGTTGCTCCTGCCTGAAGTACTCCCCTCTGTTGAAATTCAATTTGCTTTTGAACCAGAGATGCAGGGGCTGTCTTTATCCAGTTTTCTTTCTTATACCTTCTAAATCCAGCTTTGCACTGAGCCATTTTAAGAGTCTGAAGACATTCCAGGGACAGAGGTCCACACTCCAGCGGTCACTAAAGAATTGCCAAAAAGGAGAAGAACGCATCTCCAAAAAGAGTGGGGATTTGCACAATATTTGCATATGCCGCTTTGTGTGTCGCAATGCTAATGCTCCTGAACTCTGTGACCACATCTGCAACACTGGGCCCTCCCTTCCACCATCTACCATTTTTATGCAGACAATATAAACTCCTTTGCTGCCAAAGCTTTATTTTTGTTGTCGGTTTCTGCTGCCTATTCCTTGTGTTGCTGTCATTCGAATGTTGTTTGAAATTGCTGCTTAGATTGGGTTTTATGCAATGCTATTAAGGTCTTATTTTTAATACAGATGTTATTGCTAGCCACCTTAAGTGCAATTTTTGGCCAAAAAGCAGGATGGGGAGGGAGGGGGGAGGGGGGTCTGAATCCTCTGTGTTTCACTCTCCACCTCACTGGCAGGGCAAAAGGGGGGGGGGCAATCTCAGCTCCATCTCACAAAGCTTCTGAGACTGCCTTTTTGTGGGCAGGGAGGGGACAAAAGGGGCCACAAGCTGGGTGTATCCTGGGCACTCCTTAACTTTCCATTTTGCTTTATTCCCTGAGATATTTTACAGGGCTGCAGTTGTGACCTCCTAAGAGAAGCTTTCTGGGAGAGGGGAAAGGATGGGAAGATCCATGATCAGATCCCACCCCCCATGTCTATGGGCACAAAGGGGGAGAACTGCAGCACCCTATGGCATCTCTGGCACCACAGGACTGCTCCCTCAATAATAAAAACCAGCATCATCTCAATCGAACAACCACATGGAAAATGTGGCTGTCCAGGTACTCACTCTGGATGGGCAACTGTTCTTATGGTTCCTTATCTTTAAGCAGGAACTGGACAGGCCAGCCTTTCAAGCAGAGGATGTCTTCAAACAGAGGACTGTCTTCCGTAAAAGAGGAACCTGGGCCACCCAAGCACATACGAATCCCCAGGCACACAGCTCTGGAGCTTTCCCTGGACTATCAAGGGCTCTCTCATAAAGATCAAAGGGCTAGAGACTGAAACAAGCCTGAACGAGGATACACCTCTCATTAGGGCAGGAAACAACTGGGCAAAGAGAATCTTGCCAAGCTGTAAAGAGCTGCAGAGAATCTCTGGCAAAGCATAAAAATAGTTGTTTGGGGAAAGGATTAGGCTGACGGCCGCACACAAACACACAGAGAGCAGCTGAGAGCTTTGCTACTTCTCCTGTGGCAGTCCAGAAAGCAAAGTTGGAACACAGTCCCGGAAGTTTACTCAACTCTGAACAGTGGGCCATGGTGAGCGTGGCTTTCCAAGCCCCACAGCCAGTTTTTCAAGTTCCAGATTATGTAAAACACCCCAAATCTATTGTGAACAAGGAAACTGCTGCCTCTTTTCACCCTTGGCCAGTTGGCAGAGGCCAAGCGAAGGCTTTCTGCCAACCATGGGAGAAAGTAATTTGAGTGCAGGGAGTTGCATCACCAAGCTGGCCTGTGATGCAAGGAGGCAGGGAGCAAAGTAACAGCAGCACAGGGCCACCACAACCTGCAACCTTTGCTTTTCTTCCTCTACCTGGCTGTTGCAAAGGCAGTTCTACAGCACTGCAGTTTAAAAGGCACGGATTTCATTCTGAGATGCTAGCACTGCTCAACAGTTTGGGCAGCGATGCCTCTGCAAATTGAAAAAGCAGAGGCAGGTAAAAGAGAGCAGGGCCACACCCTGAACGTGACACAAGGGCAGACTTTTCCTGCCTGGTACCTTCCAAGATGGGTTGGACTGCAGCTCTCATCTTCCTCAGCCACCAGGCCAGCTGGGGTGGTGAAAGCAGAGTCCAACACTGACTGACAGCGGTTCTTACGCGCAATGCGTAATGAGCACGCTCAAAGCTGGACACACCTCAGTCATAATCTGACTCAGAGTCATGGGTGGAAGGGAGCCACAGATCCCTGTGGACCATCCTGGGTGACCACGACCAGTCCTCAAATGAAACTAAACATTTCTGATCTTGTGAAACAGGTGGAAAGGGTTGTTCCTGTAGTAATAAATTTCAGTTTTGGCCTTACTACTGAACCAAGCCTATATGTTCTTCTTTATTTCATGCATGTTTCATAAAACTTAAATGACATGCCGTTTGATACAGAGCATGCTTACCCTTTACCAGCAAGATGTACAGATTTCCTTGGAGTTGTTCCCAAGTATGTACAGAGTTTCAATCTCAGCCATACCTCCCCTCCACTTTGCTTTATTTATTTATTTAAAATATTTATATGCCGTCCTATTCGCAAAAAAGCCTCAGGACGGCTCACAATGCAAAACATAACATAAACAACATAAATAACATAAATAAAATTCCCGACCCACACTGGCTGCAATTAAAAACATAGAAAAGACAATATTAAAACTTATTAAAATACCGCTGGATTAAAAAGGTCTTAACCTGGCGCCGAAAAACAAATGACAGTGCCAGGCAGACCTCTCTGGGGAGCGCATTCCACAGATGGGGCGCCACCGCAGAGAAAGCCCTCCTCCGGGTACTTTGCCTCCTGATGTCTCTCCCGGAGGGCTCCCGGAGGAGGGCCTCTGCTGCCGATCTCAAGGGGCGGGAGGGCAAATATGGAAGCAGGCGTTCCTTCAGGTATCCAGGTCCCAAGCTTTGCATGTCAGCCCTGCGAATCAGTGTCAGGTTTCCCCATTCGAACAAGTGCTGAGAAATTTGTCAAACCGGTGGCCAAGCCTTGCCGATTTGAACAGAGCCAGCCACAACCCACCCCAGTTATAAATGTTTATGTTCAAGCCATGAACTATCCTACTGGCATGTGAGTGGGTGCATTCTGCATAGGGGTGGAAAAAGCCGGGCTCCCCCAGACTGGGAATCACTTGTCCACCCACTGCTAGCCTCAAGTCACTGAAACTGCCTTGAGCTGTAAAGAAAAAGACACTCAGGGACAAATGCTCCCAGAATGAGATGGGTGAGTTCTCCCCTTCTGCTGCACCTAAGAAAATGATGGTCTGTACTCATCCAATATTAGAGAAAATGTTGGGAGCATGTCTCAGCCCATGAGCTTCACTGCTGAGCAAGGATGCGAACCAGATTAGGGGGCAATTCTTCTACAGAATTACACAATGTTGGTGTTAACAACAAGAAACTGAGACCGGGAAAGATTTTACATACCTTGGCTTTATCATCAAATCAAACTGGGACTGCAGTTTAGCAGACTGAGGAAGGGCAGCAGTGACGGAACTAGGAGCGCACAGATGTTTGGCTTGTGAGCATGGCTAAGATCATCCACATTCGTGATCACTGTGCATGGGTGTGAAGGCAGTGAAGAAACCTTGCATGGTGCTGGAGGAAAGCTTTGAGAATGCCCTGGACGGACAGAAAAATGAATGAGAGGGTCCTGCGTGGAGGAGATCAGGCTGGGACTTTCCCTGGAAACAAAAATGGCTAAAGGTGTCGCACTTTGGGCACATCAAGGGAAGGGAAGGCTCACTGGAGAAGGCAATACTGCTGCTGAAGTTTGAGGGAGGAGGAGGAGAGGAAGACCAGGTATGGTTCCATCAAGGAAGCACAGCCTAGATTTTGCAAGAATTGAGCGGGGCTGTGAAGGAGAGAACACTCTGGAGGGTGCTCTGCACCGGGCTGCCGGAAGTTGGCGGTGAATTGATGGCACCTAACAAGGGGCCACAATGGAGGTGTTCCTTCAAAATAAATGCAGCCTGCTGAAGCAGTGTATGAATAATGTATAGTTTGGTGTTCAGTAGTGGCTGGTGCAGCTTATAGGACTTTCTTGTGAAAAGAGACACCTGCTTTTTGCCAATTTCTCTAGTGAGCGGCTGCAACTTGAATCTCTCTGTCACTAAGATGCCACTTAAATGACCACCCTGACATCACGCAGCGTAAGGACAAGCTCTGGCACTGTGTGGCCAAAACAAGCAACTGGGCAACGAGGAGGAAGTCTCAGCGTGCAGCGTGGACGCGGGCATGGAGGGGATCCAAGCTTGCAGAAACAGAAAAATATTTTGGGAAAAACCCCAAGGTTATAACAGCACGTTAGCTGCAATTATATTCAGTTATTTCAGTAGTGGAAGCATGTCATGCGCTTTCCATCTGCTGAAGTGCCCTCTTCTAAGCAACAATTAAAAGCACAGGGCCGTGGTCTCGTTTGCTTCTGACCAGCCTACAAGGAGAACTCCACTGCAACAACTTCTAATAATTCTAAATGGTGTAATTCCCTCTGCAGGAATCAACCACCGCACAATGCTGGTGAAGTTATACCTTTCTCTGCCTCCGTTGATCAGGACCGCGTTAAGAAAAGCCGACTCGCTGCCCCCCCTCGCAGGCCGAGGGCCCTGGCAGCCAGCCGCACTGCATTTTCTGGACGGCTCCTGGCCTCCCAAGCGGCTCGTGGCAGGATGCCGCACTGGCGATGCCAAAGGCTTACATGAGGAAGCATTTCCCAGGCTGAACCAGGGCTTCGGGAAGAGCAGCCCCTTCCTGCTGAAAGATGCTTAGGCCTTTGAATGCACCTCCCTTTGGCTTTCCCCTGGCCCACCCCTGGGATGAGGGCCAGGAGACCTCCTCCAAAATGGAATTTGGCCCTTGAGCTGAGAACGGTTGGACACACCCTCTTTAAACCCACCATTCCAATATTTAAATTAAAGCTAAACCACGCAGGAGTCATGTGCAAAGTAATCCCACAGAACACGGCTCTGAGGATTTCCTACTCCAAGCAGTTGGGCTAATAATTGTTGCTGGAGCATCTTTTGCATGTTAAAGGGAAAGCCATATAAAGGAGGGCGAACAGATGGGGTTTTTGAAACTAGCCAGTTAGACTGATCCAGACAAGGTCTGAGCAGGATACATAGGTCACCAGGTCATAGACTTCCCTGCTATAGCGAGCTGGACTATATAATTACCTCTAAATTTGCATCTATACATATGTATTAGCATTTGTAAATCTCTCCTTTGTCCTGTTTTGCATGGGATACTGTTCAATGCCCTACACATGTGGGGGAATCTCTAAGTCTGCACTAAGAAGCTGTTGCTTTTCATATCTCCTTGTATCCAGTAGAAGAAGGGGGAGGAGATGGAGGAACCGCAGGTTGCTGGAAATCGCCTTCCAAATCTTTGAAAGCAACCAAAGGATCACAGACTGCCAGCACAGCAAAAACGGAGGATAACCTTCTGCAGAAATGAGCAGTCTGATTTCAAAACAGCTGGAGGAGACCAGATTGGTAATGCCTGGCCCAGCGCTAGAAGCTTGCAATTTTGGCTACTGGTGTCAGTGAAAGGTTCTCCATCCATTATTGTAAGCCGCCCCGAGGCTTCGGCGAATGGGGCGGCATAAAAATGTTTTAATAAATAAATAAAATAAAGATAAGTTGGACTACAGATCCCATCATCTCTAGATGCCTTGGGTGCTGACCACAATGGCTGGGGGTTATAGGCACTATAGCTGAATCTATATGAAACCCATCCTGTGGAAAACAGAATTAGATTCCTGGTCGCCAGCTGCAGAGACTGGGCCTGACAGGAGCCCCAATTCCCCATCTTCTTTGTGTTTAAGGTAGGGAGGGGCTCTTGTCCTAAGAGAGAAGAATAAAGCAGAGAAAAGCAGAGACGAGGGAAGCAGGAATGCATATATTTGTGGAGGTCTCATGCTAAGATTAAAAGACAGGTCCCAAAAAGGGAAGACTAAATCAAGGTGGCATGCAAACTCTCCTTCTACAATATGCACCCAAGCCTTCAGAGAATGCCAACACGGATGAGCAGGCTGGGAGGGATGCAGCACGCACCATCCAGGTGTGCTCCATGGGCGTTTAGCAATAGCCATTGTCAACTACGGGGTCCATTTCGGAATGTCACTGGGAGGGGCATGGGCGGAGTGGTTCTCCAAGCTCTTGAAAGCGGCATCTAGCACTGAGCCCCAAAGGCCTGTGGACTGGGCCTGTGGTGTAGTGGTGAAGAGCCTGGGACTGGAACTCAGACGATCTGGGTTCTAGTCCCCGCTCGGCCATGGAGCCAACTGGGTGACTTTGGGCCAGTCACAGACTCTCAGCCCAACCTACCTCACAGGGTTGTTGTGGGGATAAGATGGAGGAGGAGAATGATATAAGCTGCCTTGAGTCCTTTGAGGAAAAAGGCAGGATATAAATCGAAAAATAAATAAAAAAAATGTTCCAGAGGCCAGCTTTGCCATTAAATGCCCAGGCCCATGTCTCCATCTGCCCTGGCTGACTTCCTTCCTGGAGCAGCAGGGGCCCATCTACAAGGGTGGCCTTGTGTCCCCTTTGCAGGGGACAGTTCTCAGTTTGAAGGGTTCTGCAAATCTGGTTTAAAGATAAAGAACCTGAAAGAACTGCTGCCTCTGTGCAGTTGACACCTGAGCAGCAAATGTAACAAGACAACATATGGGTCACCTGGTCACTGCCTTCTGCATGGGGTGAGCTATACTAATTATTAGATTTATTAGATTTATATCCCACTTTGCTCCTCTGACACACTCAAAGCATTGTCCATTATTCTCCTGCTGCTGCTCTCAATCTTATCCCCACAACAACCCTGTGAGGTAGGTTGGCCTGAGAGTCTGTGACTGGCCCAGAGTCACACAGTCGCCATGACTGGGTGGGGACTAGAACCCAAATCGCCTTAGTCCCAGTCCCACGCTCTTAATCGCTATACCGCAGCAGCTCTCCCATTTCTATTTAAATTATAATAGTTCATACATTTGCCTCTAGACATATACATCAGAGTATGCCAATCTTATGCCAGGGTGCCCGCTCCTTTTTGGATGATGCTTTTCCTCTTTTTTGGCTACTCCTAAGTAGCCCCTCCGCCCTTTTCCCACCGATTGCAGGTTCTTTGGATGGGGACCCTCCCCCACAACCAATCCCCTTCAAAGTAGCTTCCTCCTTTCCCCAGCCCCCTTTCCTGCACACACCTCTGCCCCAACCCTAGAAGCGGGACGAGACTTAACCAGCCCTAAAGGCAGGAAAACTTTCGGGGCGTCTCTCCTGGAGGAGGGGCTGCTCTGCCCCTGCCAGCGCTGCAGAGTCTGGAGCTGCCGGGCGACGTGGGCAGCCTGGTGCTGCTGGCATGCCAACAGCAGAGTGGACGTTCTCCAAGGCGAGAGACAAATTCCGCAGTGCTGCCCTAGCAGAGCTTTCTCACTATGCCGGGAATCTGCTGATCTTTCACTCGGAGGCCCAGGAAAATCCTGCCCGGGCATCCAAGCGCCTGCCCTCGATTGCAGCGAGCTGCGGTGTCGCAAGGCCCCTTTTCCTAATGCAAAGCAGCCACCCTTTAAAACAAGATCGACGCTCAGGAAAGTACAAGAGCTGCTAGATCAGGGGCTGAGCGCAAGGCAGGCAGGCGCAGATCGCCAATGTACACGAAACAGGGGGTGCCAGCTCCCGGCCCGTGAAAGTTGGGGCAAGGCAAGGAGGAAGTCGTCTTAGCCCGGCGAGCACGCACGGAGGCGAAGGCAGGAGGCAGGGGAAGTTAAGAAGCCGGTCTGAGCAGTCACGGTTGAGACAAGGAAGTTTCCTGCAGCCAGTGCTCGGCCTCTCTGCTGAGTAATGGCAAACGAGGAAACGTCACCGCACAACCGAGCCCCAGAGATGCAAAGTCATTCGCAACAGCAGGGAAATCTCAGAGGGTTACCGGGGCTCCGGAGAAGAAAACAAGTGCGCACGTGTGTGTTTGTGCCGCGGGGTGGGTGGCATCTTCCCCCCGACCCCCGTGAGAGGTTTAACTACCCAAATTATGCTTCTCTTAAAAAGAATAGCAAACCAGAAGGAAAGTAGAGGGGGAGGGAAAAAACCGTGGTATTAGGGAATCCACCACTTTAAGGCGCAAGCTTCATCTCCAAAGTGCTCGATTCATCTGCTGGCTCTCCGGTCCCACTCCCCCCCACCACCCCCAACCCAAATTATCCTATTTTGCAAGTTGATCTGGCGGGTGGGGGGAGAAATAACCTGCCCCCTTCCTCTTTCAGATGCGGCAGCTTGGAAGCTGCGTCTCGGACCCTTCCTCTCGCCGGATCTCCCACGACCTGAGCACTCTTAGACTGGCCGCCAGTATCTTCCTCTTCCTCCTCCTCCTCCTCCAAGCGGGAGAGGGCTCCGTGCAGGTCCGTCTCATAACTCCAGCATCCCCCCACAAGCTTGTCCATCCTCTTCCCCTTCCTCATTTTGGCCTTACCTGAGCCGCGCAAGGAAGGCCGGCGTCCTGAGCAAGTTAAGGCGTCCTCGCCCTTTAAGAAGCGCCTTCTCGCTCTCACACCCCTTCCAGCGGCTCCGGAGCCCTTTCCACCTGCACCCAGGAGACCTGCCTCTCCTGACGTCACTCCGGCAATCCGGCCCCGCCCCCATCCACCATACGCAGCGGTCACTGGCTGGCTGCCCCGCCTATCATTTCCCCAAGGGACCGAGTTCCCCAGAGTTAGCAGCCGCTGCCGTTGAAGTAGATGCAGGTGCGCGTCCCCGAGGGAAAGCGGGGCGCAGCAGCTGCTGCGTCTCTTTAAAAGGCGAGGGTGCACTGGAGTCGGAGCAGGCAAGAAGCCAGGCTTTCTTTTTTTGCACCTTTCCGAACGCTCCCTCCTGCAACGCCCGCAAGGGCACAATCCTGCATCCTGATTGCCCAGGAGGGGTCATGACCCAGCACAAGATACGTGCTTGGGTCCTGCTGTGGGGTCACGACCCCCGCCCCCCGCAAAGCCTTCAAGAATTCTGCCCCAGGGAATTTCATCATTCACTGAAACTCAGTCCCAAAGTTTCTCACGTGCACGTTTACCTGCCCTGCTGGAATGTAAGAAAAACCAGAAAGTGGCATCATGTCACATTTTTCAGAGCAATCCTCTCTCTCTTTAATACGAGGCGCAATAGACCTGATATTCAGATCTTCACTGCCCCTTTATTCCCCATGCAGGGTCCCGATCCGGATCATTCCATCCATGAAGCATGGCCCTGCGTTTACAAGGGCGTAGGTTTTGTCAAGGACATGCTATTTTGGAGGACACTCGTTCGTAGGGTTGCCATAAGTTGAAGACGACTTGGCAGCACGTGCCTGTATTGGCCTCTGTCACAAAGAACACAAATCTCTTTTTGTGTGAGTTCACAACACAAGCAGCATTTATTTTTACGATGCAGTCCTGGCCATGTCTGGACAGAACTCAGTAGAACTTACCTAAGTCTGTGACACTGCCTGTACTAAGTCAGGGGAAATGTCACTAGACACAGGAAGTACTGCAGTGTAAACACGCCTCAGACCAAGCTGCACAATGCTATTTGTTTAAGCCAAATCGATCTCTCTGGTTTGGGAGAACATTCAACTTAATTGGGTGAACAGTGGTTTTACTTTAAGACTCAACCCTGGCCCATATCTGCCTGCCTGGACTTTACTGTCTTCATCCCAAGCATTTTTTTTCCTTATCCACACTGAGGGCATAGTTTATGCAAGTTTAAATAATAAAGGGGGCCTGGCTGGGTCATTCTAAGAGTTGTGGGCCTTTTTTCTGTCTATCCTTACACCCTGAGAATACTATTCACAGGTAGCAGAGACAGGGCCTTTTTATTGGTGGTCCCACCCTTGCAGAGCCTCCTGTCCAGTAAAATCAGGCAGGTTCCCTCTTTCCCCTTTCACAGGGACAATAAAGGATTATTATGATTCAAGCAGGCTTCGGGTGTTTCGTTTTCTCTTGTTTCTGTTCTGTATCATCTCTATTGCTTTTTCTTTGCCATTCAATTGTATGGTTGCCTTTCTCCTCCTTGTTTAGCTCTTTTGCCTGTATTTTACATACAAGAAAACAGATCTAAAAGCTGATGCTTTTAATTTTAAAAAAGTTACAATTGCCCTTTTAAATGTTTTTTTAAAAAAGCAGCAGAATACCAGTGTTGGTTGGAATACCAGTACTTAAAAAGGAATTTGGTATACCTCAAAAGTTTACTTCCAGCAGCGGGTGGATCAATTGGACCAAGGTCTTGCATCATGCACTGAGGTTCTTGCTCTCTAGAAAAACGAGCCCAGTGAAGCAGCAGGTCGTGAAATCCGTTATCGTTGCAAATGTTTCCCTGAGGGAAAGTGCTGGGAGCTCCAGGTACAATAAAACGAGAATAGCAAGAACACCAGGTTCATTCGTCCAGCACAATTCTTGCAGAGTTCCGGGATTTCAAAGTGGGATTTGTGGAGCCCTACCCGGGCATGGACTCTAAGAATTTCTGCATGCACACCAGGTCTTCTACTTCTGAGCTGAAGTCTCTCCCCAAGCAGGTGAAAGCAGAGGTTTGGGAGGATCGATGCAAAGGGCCAAGGAACCACGCAAGGAGGGCATTCCGAGCCCTTCTCCAGACATGCTACTGAGCCATTGACCCTCTCAGTGCAAACAGCCACCACTGGCATGGCAGCTTGCGCCACATGACGTGTCAGGAGATGCCAACCATGGGATGTTGGATACACCAGTTAAAAACCACATAGTTGTGCCCTGTTCTTCCCTGATTGTGCTCCCCAGCTGCTTGATTTTCAGTTCTCTGATTTTAAATGCTTTCGTGGCTTTGGTTTGCATTCTGTCTTTGCATGCTTTAGGATTCGGTCCTATGCCTGCTTAGAAAGAAAACGGGCCAATGACCCCCAGTATGCCCCAGCCTGCTGCAGAACCACCAAGAGCCCGAACAAGCATGGCAAGATTGGTGATAGAATCCATTACGGTTTAAACAGTGTGTCCAGGTGGCTGGGCATGCTAGGAACTGGCAGCCTTTATCCTGTCTAAGCATGCACAGGATTGCAACTCTAACTTTTGCAGTTTAAATGTGTATGTAGCAAACTGCTTTGAGCAGTCCCCCTTAGAGACAGTCAAGCAGTCTGTGAGGATGAATAAAATTTACCTTCAGTCTCTAGGGCAAAGGCACACCGGTCTCCATCCCATTTTTGTCCTTTACGCAAACCCAGGCACATGCCTGTTGTTCACAGTGTGGTGCTTGTGCAAGCAAAGTCGGCCCTGTTGTGCTTACCCGGGCAGCCTCTGGGCTTATCGGCTCGGCGCATGCATTCGCCAGCTCGCTGAGTCACTGCTCTGCATCCAAGGGCTCTGCTGACACGGCACAGGAAAGGCTTATTCAAAAAACACACTCAGCTCAGACAAACAGAATAGCAGTCATGTGTGCATGTGAGTCAAGGATCCAGTGCTTGCGTGCCCTGCCTGGCCAGGGGTCAGCGGTAAGATGCCCGCCAGCCGGAGCTGAACCATCATCCACTCGAGGGCCAGTGGGCTGCAATGCCATTTTTTCTGCAGGCGTTCCAGAAGCAAGCCATGCGCCAAGTGGCTTTGCACAGTGGTGCAGCTAGAGGGATTTACATATTGCTACATCGCCCCACAGCCAAAGCGCTCTCTTAGGCTCAGGATTTAATGGTCTGGAGGCAACTGCATATACCACGTCCCTTCTTTCCCACGCTACCACTGTTCCATGCTTTGCAACCATCTTCAAACCTCACAGCAACAAAACAAAAAGCTGCTTGCCAACTATGTTTTTAACACACAAGGTTAGCACACAGATGTCCAAGTATTGTACACAATGCTCCGCCCATGTGTAATTATGCATGTCAAGTACACTGGAATCATAGGACCAGTACAACTATGAGAATAGAGCAGAGTTGGTTTCTGCTGCTCTGAAGCTAGACAAACAAATGGTCTTTGCGAAGGAAAGGGGTGATCTATTGTTGAAGCCAAAACAAGGACACAAGCACCTGCAGCCCTGAACATGCCCCAGCTGGTGCCTCCTGGGGTGTTTTTCTGAGGTTACTCATGGACTTGGCGCATCAGGCCTGATGCTACACATCTCTTAGGTGGTTGTAAGACAGATGAATTGTGGGAAATTCTGGAAATTCAGGAACTCTTGGGTTCACAGAACCAGGAGAATGCACGCTTGGACCGCAGCAGTTTATTGGCTGGCTACCCGGGAACCCCTCTGACAGAGACAAATCTAACAGTGCTGCTGGGTAGCCAGTATACCAAACTGGCAGCGAGCTTCCAGAGCACAGACAGTTTTTTATACGTTGTGGATCACATACACAGTTTCAGGGCAATGATGAGTTTCTGAATGGGTGAGAAGGCAAGGAGAAGGCAATGGGGAGTAATATAGAAACATTGAGAAATCGTTATAGGCATCAGGAAAAGCATCATGACCCATCGAAGGCTCGAGTAGCAGATAACAACTAAAACAATCAGGCTTACAGAAATCTAACAGGTTTAAAATGTTGTGATTTTTGCAATCGGAGATACAGAATTCCTTAAGAGAAGCATGAGATGCCTTAAGACAAAGCATGAGCTGGCTAAGTATGTTTACATTGCAAGGGAAGTACAGCTGCTGTTTTGGAGCTGCCCCCCCCCCCCCCCGTGTCCCCCCAAGAAGGAACTAGGGAGGAGTAAGGAAAAGCCATGCAGATGGGGAGGGGGAGTGAGGGCAATGCTGCCAGATTCAAGGACAGGCAAAAGCATCGATTTTTGAGGATTTATTTGGATTTTCCCAACAACTGGCAGCAGGAGTAGAAGTCAAACCCAGGAAAAAGGGGCAGGCTTCCAGCTGATGAAACTGTGGCCACCACTGTCAATCTGCCATAATCCAGACTAATTTGATGTCCCATGAGTTCAAAACAAGAACTAGAGATCTGTGCCATGCCAATAAGTCAAGCACAAATTCTCATCAACGCATCAACTTACCATTCTTATGTGACGCACATATATGTTGCATATTATCAAGGAATATAGTACTTAATGCCTTGGAAGACAGGCTGGAACAATCTTCCCTAACTTTAAGCCCTTCAGACATTTTGGACTACGACTTCCAGTGTTCCTGACTGTCAGCTATGCTGGCTAGAGCTGATGGGTATTGATGTCCAGACTGCTGGAGACCACCAGATTGAAGAAAGTCAGGCTAAAAAGACATTACAGATGAAGTACACTCATGCAATTTAGTTTTCTAAGTGTTTCTATGGTTTGCTGCTTACCTAACACATGCAAAAGGTTAAATACAGAATTATATGCGTGCAAGCCTTCAATTCCCAGCATGCCCCACAGCGTGCTGGGATTGGTACCCCTTAAGGTACATAGGATTGCACCTTAGGGCAATACCAACTAGGCAAGCTAGGGCTCCCCTTCAAAAACATTAGGTTGGTCTCTCCCGCCACTCTCCGGGATTCCATTCCTAAGGAATCATACTTCTTGTTGCCTAGGTTGCATTAAAAATGAAAAGGCAATGGGCCGGCTGGCATATGGAGTTCAACAGACACAACACTCTTGGAAGGTTTCTGCTTATTTTCAGACAACGATTAGAGGTCTAAAGAAGGCTGTCCTTTCTAAATAAAGACACGGGCTGCCCTTACCTGGAATGTTGTCCTTAGATGTTAGTCTGTTGATCCCAAAATAGAGCAGGGAGAGAAAGTGGTCAAAGGGGGCAGGGGCATCAAAAGGCTTGGCGGAGGTTGAAAAAGCGTGTGCCGATGCTATCCCTGAACGAGGGCAGGCCGTTTCACCCTCCCCGTGTTTGTCTTTTGGAAATGCCTTGCATAGAATTTTGTAAGCATGAGTGGCCAGCATTATAATTCTTAACACAGTTTAGCACATTTTTTTCTGCCGTGTGTTTGCACACAAAATAAGTGCATGGGCACTCGGCCATCATGCAGCGGCCAGCCTGACATTTCATCCAGCACAACTGCAGAGCCGCGTTTTGACTTTCGGATGGCTCATTGAAATTCTCCTTTTCTAGGATAAGCCTGGCGACAACAGCCACCGTCTTTTCTTTTAAAGCTGAACAGGGCTTGATCTTCTCAGAAAATGGATGCAGCAAGCCAACAGGAGAGCAAAACGTTCAGCGATGGGATTATGGTGGCTGCATATGGTTTGGGGCAGTGATCCTGGACATGAGAACCAGGATCACAGGAGTGGGATGAGACTGTAGAAGTCACCTTATCCAGCCCCCTTATTAATGCAGCTTCTGCAATGCAGAACACAACCACAGGATCCCTTACTGTCAACCCCCTGCTCAATGCAGAAAACACAACGCAGGTTCAGCTTACTGTTCTCTGACATGGGGCCATCTCACCTCTGCTTAAATACCTCCAGGATTCTTAAACTGTTTTAAAATACCAATATCAAACAGCTCTTCCCAGCTGTACATCGAACTATCATGTTGAGTCACCTTTGCTAAGCTGGAAAGACAAGGGTCTGTAACTGGATGGGAGATCCCACAGGGACACAGAGCAGGGGGCTGGACTGGATAGCCTTATAGACCTTCCAACTCTACCAAGAAGTATCTCCTAATGTAATACATGTTTATCACATGCAGATAAAAGGGATACTGCTAGCTAGCTAGCTTGCTTTGCATTCCACCCTTCTACCAAAAACTTATATTAAAAATGGCACTCCACTCAGTCTTTGAGATCTTTGCAATACTGAACTTGAACATCCTGTTCGTCTAAAGCAAGACTCAGCCACTCAGCCATGGCTCTTTCCCATTTTGTGGTTCAACCACACCTTGAGGGCCACACGTTCCCCATCCCTGCTTTAAATTGACAGCAAGTTGTTTTGAAAACAGTGAAATGGGATTCTTCTGATCTTAACATGATGGTTCTACAAATACAAACTAGAATTTGTTATATAGCAAATAGAAACTCTTATTTATTAGATAGCTAACAGTTGGTTATGGCCTGGCCATGAGCTATCATTATATCAGTTCTGGTTTAAAATTTACAAGATTGTCAACATGACTTGACAATAATTATTATAGATGCTTCTGTTCTCTAAGGTCATCTAGATTTCATCCTTCTCTCAAGAGTCTCAGATTCTTCAGGCGTGGGAAGAAGTGAAGATTAGACGCCCAGGAGAGGCAAACCCATTTTAACTCACTACAATAGATACCTGATATGTGATCTTGGCTAAGAACCGATCCTTTCCAAAGCAGTGCTATAGAAGGGGGTTGTTCAAGCAATTTGGTCTCATTTCACTGTTTGCGTTATGAAATTATATTTTCCAGACTGTTTTTCTTAATGAACTGTTCCATATGCATAACTTTGTTAGATATTCTTATTTGCAGTTTGGATAAAATTCACACTTTATATCTGTAATTCATTGAACTTGACACATGTATCCGTTTGATCTTTTTTATTTGCAAATGTATTATTTTAATTCACAGCTGGGGGGAATGGAGACAAAAAGCTGGTTGTCTTGCAATTCCCCCCATTGGTTTTAGTTCAGCAATCTGGAATAAGGGAGGAGATGTCTAGTCATTCTTCTTTTAACAGTTTGAAAACATTATCATGTCTCCCTCTAAGCTCGTTTTCTCCAGGCTAAACATAACTGGCTCCCTCAGCTGCTCCTCTTGGGATTCGAGTTTCATGATTTTCCAATCGTTTCTTGGACACACACCAAATTGTCAATTTCCTTTTAAAATTACGGTGCCCTAGTCTCTACTCTGTGCTCCAGGCCAGCACAGAACAGAACAGAGCTATTGATCTGCTTTTGTTAAGGCAGCCTAAAAAGGTTGTATTTTTGAATATTTTTTTCGCATTTGTGAAGCTCCGTTTATGTCCCGTTCAGTCTAACCTTTGCATGCAGAGGAAACACTCCGTTGTTGCATTTAACTGCTTCTATACATCATTGTGGAGCACAAGGGGGTGGATGCTGGAGAAAGAGGGCAGCGGTTAAGAGCATGGAAGATCCATGTTCTAAGCTCCACTAAGCCCCGGAGCACACTGGGCGACTTTGGGCCAAACACAGACTCTCGGCCAATCCTACCTCACAGGTCTGTTGTTATGGAGGTAAGACTGAGAGGAGGAGAATGATGTAAGCTGCCTTGAGTTCCTTGGAAGGAAAAGGGTGGAACATAAATCTCATAAATAAAGTAAATAAGTGGCGTTTAGGTCTTGAAGGACAGCACTGGGTGCATCTTGCAGCCTGCCCTGTGCTCCCTAAACGACCTCGCTGCTTTCAGGGGCAATGGAGGGTATTGTCCTGTTGCCAGTGTTGAAAGTGCGATCAAACCATGAGAGCTGACCTAGCGGGGGCGTGTGAGCCCAGCACTTGCGCTCAGCCATCAAACTCGCTGGGTGATTTTGGACCAGCCACTGATTCTCGGCCCAACCTACCTCACGGGGCTTTGGCGAGGAGGAACGGGTACAGCACGTTGGGCGCTTCGGAGAAAAGGAGGCATAAAAACGTAGCAGATCAAATAAGCCCATCTGTCAGCTGCTAATCATGCAACAAAGCGGGGGGGGGAGAGACCCCCACCCTTGTCCTTCTGCAGAGCAACAGACTCAGCTGGGCCCCGCTGAAGGCGAGCCTATTCGTGTTACTGGCTCAGAAAGACATCCAGGCCCGCTCGGGGGTGCTTTCCGCAGGGCAAGAGGTGCAGCGCGGCAGTCGAGAACCGGCCGGTTTGCCCGGAGCGCGCACGTCGCCGGGCGGCCATCGGGGGCGCTTCCCAGCCATCGCCAGTCCCGGCGCGGCCTGCAGCAGCAGCGGCGGCGCCCCGCTCCTGCCGCCCGCCCCTCGACAGCCGTGCCCGCCCCCCCTCCAGCCCCGCTGGGGGCGCGGGGCGGAGGGAGGAGCGCGCCCACCCCGCCAGGGCGCCCGGCCACGTGCTCCCGCCCCGGATCGCCGCGCGGCGGCCTGGCCCGATTCTCTTGGGGTCGCGGAGAGCTGCCGAGAGCAGCTGCGCCCCGGAGGCAGTTGAGCCGCACTGATAAGCCGCGCCGAGCCTGCCGGGGAAGAGCGCGGCCGAGGTGCCCGGCAAGTACCGAGAATCTCCCCAGGCCTCTTATCGCTCCCCGGGCAGCTGGTGCCTCGACGGCACGCCCGCGACGGGACGCCATCAGCGCCGGCCACGCGCGCCGCAGCAGGGCCTGCGCGCCGCCGATAGGGCTGTGCGCCTGGGCCCTGCTCTTGCGTTTGCTGCGGATGCGATCCTGCTGAGGGGTTTGCTTTGCCCCCTCTTCCACGCAGCCCTGTTTACCAGCTCCCAGGCTGTTTCTCACCACCACGAACGCTCCAGAGCAGATTTTTTGGGAAGCTGCAAGGCTCTGGAGGAGGAATCGGCAGAAAGCATCTGTGTGAAGAAGTTTGATAAGTAGCGCTCCATTCTTGAGTACTTGGGTTGAGGCCATTGGGACACGATTTCTGAGCCATCCTGTCGAGCTTCATGCCACCAACCACCTGGGTCTTCCTGTCCTGTAGCTCCGTGCATGCAGGAGGTCCCAGGTTCAGTCCCAAGGATCTCCTGGCAGAACTCAAAAAGAATCCGGCCTGAAACCCCAGACAGCTGCTGCCAGTCAATGCCGGTGCTACTAGGCCAGATGGACCAGCCTTATGCCTGGCTCAGCACAAAGAGAGCTTCCTCTGTTCCGCTTGGAAAGCTCTTGAGTTGGAGGAAAGGCCTCCAGAGAAGTCAGGTGTCATCACGAACATTGACCAGCTGGCTCTGGGCTGCAGGGTCCTGCTGGGTGAAGGGTCCTTAGGGACCCCTTCCTCCATCAGGGAGTGCTGACAGCCACCCAAGCAGCACTGGATGGCTTGCGCTAGCCACCTTTTTATTCCTGCCGGCTCCAAGGGTGGGAAGGTCAGGGGAACTGTGGGAAATTAAAGGCCTGGTAGATTCAGATGCCTGCCAAAGCACCCATACAGGAATTGAAGGGTTTTCCACAGCATGCATAATCCTGAGCCTTGGTAGTTGCCCGAGGATTCCTGGATTCCAGTCTATAACAGGACCTGGAGCCTCCTTCTCGACCTCTCCTTGCTGCTGCTGCTGGTTCACTTGCTCTCTCTAAGCTGAACGAGCCTTAGCCTCGCAGCTGGGAATGCCCAAAGGCAGCCCTCTAGACCCATTGGATTGCAACACCTATCATCCCTATCAAGCTTGGCAGTGTTTGCCTGGATGGTTCAGCTCCGAGTGTCTTCTTATGTCTTATGGGACTTACGTAAGTGCATACAAGATCTCAGCCTTATCTGTGTAAATGCTGCAGTTTTTGTTTCTTTTTCTGCAGCTGCTGTTTCTCTGCCACCTAGAGCCTGAAGTTGCTCATAACAGGAGAGAGAATATTTCCAAGGACTTTTCTGTTGCAATTCATAGATTGTTTGGGTTTCGTTTTGTCTCTTGTTATCCCTTTATTCCTCCTCTTTTTGTGTTTGTAGCATTTGTGTGAAAAGTTTGCCCTTGCTCTTTAGCTACAAAATGGCTTCCAGACTGGCTTAGGAAGATTAATTATCTAAAAGTAATCACATTAAAGGAAAAGGGAGTGGGAGGGAAGGGGGGGGCAGCCACTAGTCCTTAATGGGAAAGTTCTTATAATGATGAGGTACCAATTGGCTTTGAAGATGATGCTGCCCTTGCATCTTCCTTGTGGGCATCCTTCCCAAAGGGAATGTGGTTGGTCTCTCTGGGAATGGAATGCTGGGCGGGACGGACATTCGGTCAGATCCAGCAGGGCTTTGCTGGGATGTTTATAAATGGAAAATGGTTGAAGGAATGGTCCGTGGGAGCTCACTTAACTCTCTTGTTCTTGGAGTAGGTTTGTTCCTCTTAATAAAAGTTTGCAACATGCACAAACAGACAACCTGCAGCCACACCAATAAGGGATGGGGTGCAAGGCAAGAAAGTGGGGTGGAGGTAGAAAAATTGTGATGGTACATAGTCAAGGTTTGTGGTTGGCTTGGAAACAGCTTTACTCTTCCCCTGCCCCCCCTCAAAAAGAGGAAACGAGATGTTTTTAACCCTCCATTCATCTTCCCTCCCATATATGGAAGGGGCATGTGCACCTCTGGAATCCAGATGTTGTCTTCCATTTCTGATCCTCCTGTGTTTTCCCGCCGATCCTTTTTCCCCTCTTACCCTCCCCTACTCCAAAGAAAAATCCATTATGGAGGAGGAGGAGGAATATTTGCACCAGATTTGATTTGGAGGTATCTCTCTGGAAGCACTCAAGGTGTCTGCTTTGGTGGGAATTCTTGAAAAGGAAGATATGCAGAAAACTAATCGATTTTTTAAAAAGTTAAGGGGATGGGAGTCTCTGCAAGAAAGAAACCCAGGTAGTTTAATAGTGAAACTTCTGCAACACTTTTCTCATAACCCAAACAAGGGACATGGTGGCAAGATTAGTACCACTAAATAGAATGTTGGGTATATCATGTTATTTTTGGATATGAAAGCGTTCATAAAACCAGGTAGTGTACATGTGTTCTAAAATGGGTGGGTAGAAAGCAAATTGCAATCTGCTGTCTGGGTGATTAGCAGCAGAACAGCAATTTAAAAGCCATGTGGTTTAAATCAAGACCCTGTGGTGGAAAAGACAACCTGCAAATGTCACTTTCTTTCTCCCAGTTTCCTTTGTAGCTGAAGTTCATGCTGACCCTTCCACAGCCAGTGGGCAGAGTAGAGACACCTATAATTAAAAAAGGAATGGCTTGGACAAGTCGAAAAGAATCTCAGAACCAGGGTAGCAAGTGAGGGGATGTGAAATAGGTGAGGATTTCCCCGTGCAAATGAACAGATGTGAACTGGAGAAGTGGTGTGTAGTCCAACGCATCTGGAGAACTTCAGGATGCAGGGAAAGCTGTCTTCTCTTGCTATAGATCAGCAGAGAAGCAGACCACCCTGCGAAGCTTCACATGTTGGATTCACTCTTGGATTCTCGGTGCGCTAGTGCTGGGAAATATTACTCCTTTGAGTGGGTGTGAGATGGGCCCACCAGTTCATCCTAACTGGGTGGATCAGCCCTGGGCGCCTGGAGGTTTGTCACCGGAGACACATCCCACAGAGGGATGAATGGAAGCCAGTCTTATCCTGTACAGATCAGGCCAGGGGGAAGGGCCCCCTGAAACAGTGGGGCGATGGATGAAGCCCGTAAGCTGCTAAGCCTCCATAAAGCCTCTCTTCTGTTCAGGCTGCAATAACTGGATGCTGCTTTGAACATCTGTTTGTGGCTATTTGTAGCTCAGCATCAGGGGCTTTGGGTATCCAAAGGGAGCTGATGGGTGAGCATCTGTTTTCCTTGTCACCAGGTTGGAACCAAAGCCACAGACGCACCTGAATTCTAACTATCTCCCATATTGCAGGGGCCGTCCTAGACTTCCTTTGCTGTGCATGATAAATCACCGTAATTTGCTTTTGGGTGCTTTGTTGTATCTGGATGCATTTTGGAGGATGATGCTTTGTTGCTGTTGTTTTTAAAGATCTAGCTCACATTTATGTCATTACAGCCAAGCGTGGGGTCAGTAGGCAGCACTCTTGGGCAACGGCTGTGGTCCCAAAACTTGTCCTGGCTCACTGACGTCTGCACCACCCCTGACTTCTTTAAAAAAACCTTCAACCTGTGCCAGGCAACTGGGCCCGGGAGCTGCCATAATGTAGCTTCAAAAATGGATGTCAGTTCCCAGGCACAGTGGCTGGTTAGCAGGCTGCCAGAAAGTTTCACTTTTGCGGAAAGTACCAAAGGGTCCCACACCTGGACACTCAGTCCAGTTTTGACCCAAGTTGCTGTGTCTTTGTGGAGATACTTCTCCAGGATGATACCCACCAACAAATGCTGGATCATGGGCAAGAATCCATTCCAATAGAAGCATGTAGGGCGAACAAGATCGTTGAAGCAGCAACAAGACAGGCATAGAAATGCTACCTAAGGTGTTGCTTATGGCTGATTTCCAAGGATTCCCAACTTAAGTTACAAAAACTATGTCACTTTCTGAGCCACAACCGAGGGGAAATTGAGTCCCATTAATCCATTCAGTGTATCATTTTAGTTGAAAAGCAGTTCAGTTCCTGAGAATGCTTGACAAAACCTGCTTTATTCTTGGTTTTGTTTTGTTTCGCCAAGATAGCAAATTCAGAGCTTAGAAAGACACTTTGGAAAGGAGAAAACCAAAGAGGCTCCTACCCCTTTGAAGACCAACAAACCTATTATTATGGCATAACCTTGCACAGACGGGATGCGCCGTGTGTCTCTCTAGGCCACAAAAGTTCACGCCTTACCAAATGTGTTAGACTGTAAGAGGCAACAAGGCAAAGGAGATATTTTCATTTGAGGATTTTGTTTATTTTGTTCTGTTTTACAGTCTGTAGCAGACTGTAGGAATTCTCTTAGGGCCTCTTAGGACAGTGCTAGAGGGCCCATAGGCCAGCCTGGATTCCCGGATCTGGATCAGAGCACTGTCTCCAACCTCCAGCCCTGGGGATCAGAGCTCGGCCCCTTCTCTCCGGCCTTTATGCAGCAGACATGGGAAGCACGTCAGGAATGTCCTCCACACTCTCCAAGAGTGGGAAAGTGAGCTTGGAGAGAGGGAGACGGGAATATTGCAGGGGCCAGGAGAGGCGATTGAAGAGGCCAGGCGATGAGTTCTCCTGAGTCCTCTCCAGCCCCCTCCTCCCCACATCCAAGATAAATAGAATAGTGGTAGAGTTGGAAGGGGTCAATAAGGCCATCCAGTCCAGCCCCCTGCTCTGCTTCTGTGTGTGGTCACCCATCCAGCTGCACGCCTGCACCGTTCCAGCTTAGCAAAGGTGACCGGCCATGCTAGCTCCGTGGAGAGCTGTGCGGGATACTCCAGCCCAGTGGGCGGAAGAGCCTATCTCAGAGAACAAGGGAGGCACGGGTAGCCTCGGCCATTTCTCTCGGTCCACCCCGGATGACCCGAAGTCTCCAACTGCAGTATCAGATGCTCCTCTGCAAAGGCTTTTCAAGAAATAGGCCTGGATGTTCCTAGCACTGACCCCAAGGAGGGGTTGCTTTGTAATGCCAGAAAACAGGACTTTAGTTCAGCCTTCCATGGCTAATGGGATAGGGTGGGTGGGAGCTGCGGACCGCATCTGCGGAGCTCCAGCTTGGCCGAAGCTGCTCTGCAGAAGCACACCCAGCAGTGACCTAATTCTGCCAGCGGGTGATTATTTCCCTCTCTGGCTTGCCCATGCCAAACATTAGCGTTCTCCCTAATGAAGCACCATTAACTGGCAAAGCCAACCCATTGTCTCCCACTCATCCGTCCTGAAAATCGTGCTCCCTAGAAGGCCACAAACTAAGCAACCCACATTTTCCATATAAGGAAGGAGCATCGCAAACTGCAAACCTGTCAGAGCATCCCCGAAAACTCTACACACTGTCGTCTTGGAGAGGAGCTGCCCCTTCCTCTGGCCATCGCTCGGCCACCCACGGAACTTCAGTTCCTCAGAGTGGGTCGTGCGGAAAGCAGGTCTGGGAGCTCTCGGGGCCTGTGCTGCTGCCTCTGATGCGGCCGCTAAAAAGCCATTCAAACTGGAACAGCAAAGCCCCTCTTCCTCATCTCAAACAGCACTATTTAAACAGGTAGCGCTCCACACAAAATCACCTGCATGGGATGACTCCTGGTTCAGAGATCAGGAGGGAGACGCAATCCCCTTTCTTTGCGCCAGGCATAATTGTGCATCCTCTGTCTTGTCCTCACCCCTTACCCCTTTTCTAAGCTAAAGAGCCCCAAACACTGTAATCTCCCCTCGCAAGGGAGATGCTCCAGTCCCTCGATCAATGTCATTGCTCTTTTCTGCCCCTTTCCAGCTGCACACGTATCCTTTTTGAGGTGCGGTGACCGGAACTGCACACAGGACTCCAGGCATGGCTGCATGCACCAGAGATTCCTAAAATGGCATTATGGTCGTGGAAGTTGCTTTTCTGTTCCCTTTCTAAGACTCCCCAGCAGGGGCTCTCCTTTTTTTCCAGCCACTGCACACGGTTTCATCTCACTCTCAAGCATGGCCCCAAGATTGATTTCCTGGTCAGTGATCAGCAGTTCGGCGATTTTATCAGCATATAAATGCATATCATGTTAGTGATAACATACCGTCCTTCATTCATGCAGGAATTGCTATTTACTCAAAGGATGTTCCGCTTTTCATTTTCTCCTGCTTTTTAAAGAGGTTTATCATCCTCCATGTTTAATGCATTGTCTTCATAGCATTATTTTAATATGACTTCTCTGCACCAAGTGAGGAAGAAGTGTAGGGGTTTTTTAAGCAAGAAGCAGAGAAATAAAGCAGCAGAAAAAAATATGCCACAATGAAAATAAGTAACTACAAAATTTTGAAAAATGTGCTCTATGGTATTTACATCTGGAAAAGGCAGGGCCAGAATCTCTCGAATTGGATTCCAGTTTCTCTCTTGGGCCAGAGATACGGAGGGGAGGCAAGAAGATTCTATCCTGAAAATGCCCTGACATGTTTGAAACAATCTCCAAATGATATTTGGCAGGAGACAGGATACCCAAATCGATCGGTTCTTGCAGATCAGAGAAACCTATGTGATAGATCCTTCCTGCTATCAATCTGTACAGTCCAAGTTTTCAAAGTTTTGTTTTGCTTCAAGTTCCACTCTGCTTTTATCAGGACTTGTTCAGCAGCTTCAGTGATAGTAAAGCATTATGACCTTATCGTCCCCGGCTGATTTCATGCTCCAGCTAGGACGCTTCTCATGCACAACCAATCGGAAGACTGTGTGTAGCTCTTCCATCTTGTCTTCCTGAAATGATTCTCTGCAGTAAGATGAAAAGCAAAAGAAGCAGCGGGGAAACAAAGGAGGGCTGCAAATGGATGATGACCACATCCGGAGCCTGCCTGGAAATTTCCAAGGACGGGGCATGGCATTTGCATAGTGAAAGCTCCACATAGAGGCAAAGAGTGTTGACTCGAGTGGAAAGAGGTTGGAAGAGAGCTCATGGAGCGTGGCCCGTGCGTCCCACTTCTTTTCAAGCTGTGGACATTTTGTATTTGAAGCACAGGATGACGTGGTCGGCCACAGTCTGCAGGAAAACAGTGTGGTCGCTGTAAGATGGAGAAAAGGATACCAGGAAGAAGTGAGGGACTGTGTACAGAATCTGCTTGATGGAACTAGCCTGAGGCCTGCACAATGCTGGGAAGAGGTTGTTGTCAGGGCTGGATCAGAGTTGCTTGGAGTGTTGCTCAGGAGGTAAATTCGGATCTAGGATAGAGGTGAAATTTGGGTTGGGGCAAAGTGAAGTGCTTTGGCCCTGGTCCTAGAACCACAAACTCTGGATGTCCTGCAGCAGCATAAAGGACCACGTGATTCCTGGGCATCCGCACCACCTTTGGCCCACCCCTGTAATGGAGGCCCTTCTCCATCATTCTATTTTTGCCCAAGGTGGCAGTAGCAGAAACATTTTTTGATACTTTCATACATGCCCCAGTTTGCCGGACTGAGGAAGCCAGGAGGGTGAAGCGCTACTGCCTCTCCAGTTTGACGTGGTCCCCAATCATCCGCCGGTGGTAGACGGCCAGGAAGATGTCGTTCTCTGCAGGGCAATCGTAGTGGCAGGAGCAGGACTTGATGACCATCATCTTGCGGACAAACGACCCTCCCTCTGGGCACCGGAATGCCACTTCCACCGTGCTGGTGACGTGCGGGGTGCAGCAGCGCCCGTCGGTGCAGCTGCCGCAGAACTTAGGTCGATAGGACTGGACACTGGTGCAGCCAGTGAACTCGAACTGGATTGCCCGGCGGGACTTGGGGCTCCGTATGCACTTCTTCCCTTTCTGAAATGAGAAAGCCCAGAAATGGTTGGCCTCTGGCGGAATCTTTGGGGAGGGGAACACACGAAGCTGCTTTATGCTGTCTCAGACTGAAGCTCCACCTAGCCCAGGGCTGGGCAGACGGGAGAACCCAGAGGGGAAAGATTTGGATCTCAAGTCCAGAAGCCCTTGCCAGCCTGGCCAATGGTCAGGGATGCTGGGAGTAGAAGGCTAGAACATCTGGGGAGATATGTTCTGCCCACCTCTGGCAGCAGACCTGAGATAGCTTCCCCTCGCCCTACCTGGGGATGCTCAGGATTAAAATGGCAACCTGCCACATGCAAAACGTGTGCTCTGCCACAGAGCTAAGCCTGCTAAATCTGTCGAGGGGACAAAACAGGCGTTGCTTTCACCGTGGGCCTAGCAGTTTTATGTGTGTATGTTTTAATTATTCTAGGGTGGGAGCAGGCCTGATCTAGACTGGGCCCCTACAGCCTAATCTAGAGCGAAAATGGAAAGACAGTCTTTACAGTAACGTCTGTTTTGTCCCTAGCTTGCACCAGTTCAGACGGTGGGAGAGGCAGGTTCACATGACACCCATACAAACCTGAATCAAACCAGGATGTCACAGAGACAGCCTGGCTAGAACCAGAGCGAACCCACGTGGCGCGCTCACTAGAAAGTTAGGCTAAGGCTGGGTCTGTGACCTAGGGTAGCCTTTCCCACTCTGCTGTTGTCTGGATGTTTTGGACTATAATGCCCATCAGCCCCAGCTAGTTAGGCCCCATAGATGATGGGAGTTACCATCTACAACATCTGCAAGGCACCATGTTGGGAAAGCCTAGGAAGACTCAAGTTCAAATGCTCCCTGTGCCATGAACCTCACTGGATCAACTCCGATCAGTCAAGCTGGCCCAGTCTAGCCTAATTCATAGGACTTTTGTGAGGATAAGATGGGCAGAGGTATGCTAACAGGAGTTCTTTGGAGGACATGAGGGCTAGAAATGAAATAAACAACAATTTAAAAACCACACAAGAGGAACTCTGCTTTCCATCCCTAGTTTTCTATGTATCTTTTATTTTTAAACATTTCTACCCTGCTTTTCAAACCTGAAAAAACTGTCTAGAGGACCTGATTATGAAATGCCAAACATTTCAAAACAGACATAATTTCATCAAGAGGACGACAACAGCAGAAAGTTGCAAACCGTTAGTGACAACAACAATGTCAAAGGATTGTTTAAAATTTAAATGATAAATTTAAAACCACCAATAGAATGGTGGTGGAGAATCTCCGCCCAGGAACCAAACCTAGCCCGCGGATGGTGCCCTAGATAGCCACAGCCCCTTCCCTTGCCTCCAGTCCATCTCCTGCCAGCCACCCTTCATTTAATGGTTTCCCAATTTTTGTGCAGTTTCCCCTAATTTGAAAAAGCTGAAATGCCTCTCTAGGAGCACTTACTGGCAGCAAGATCTTGAAGCTAGGATGCACTGTTACTTTTGGTCTCATTCCTTTTGCCTTCAGCTTCACCCACTATGGGGTACAATACTTTATAATGCAGTAAAATATCAATGTATGTGGAGGGAGATTTATCATATGAAGTGGCATCTATTCATGTAAGCTCTCACCTGAATACTAAGTGGCACAGACCAGCCGGAAGTTTACCCCCTCAATGAGAACTAGATACTTTAATTGTTTGGTGAAAAGTGTGGTCTTCTCATCGACACCAACCTAGAGGCAAAGCTGAGGGCAAATGAGCTATGACTAGCCACCCTCAAAATAACACCCTGACACACACAAAGACAGAATAAAAGGGAAGCAATCTGTAAACTCCATGGGAACTGAAAAAGATGTGAAAATGCCCTCTTAAAAAGTGGCATTTGCAACCAGAGCAACCAGAAGTCACGCTACAACTGAGGAAGTGGTGAAAACCTTGCACCTCTTCCAGATACCCAAGGAAGAGACACGAGAACAGCTGGCTATGGAGGAACTGATAAATGCACTGAAAACCCCCAGAAAAGGGACTGAAGAGCAACCAAACACGAGAGAGCAAAGGGCAACAAGACAGGAGAGACGCGAGTCAAGCCGGCGGCGACCCTGGACCTAATTCCATGCAGTTCCACTCGCAGAGGCCGGCCGTGCGGGGCTGGGTGGCCTTCCCCAGCCCCACTCAAAAAGTCCTGGTTTTGGCCTTCCCACGAGCTCTCTCGCCGCTGCCCACCCCTCGGGTTGGCGGGCACAGTACCTTGATGGTCTCCTCCAAGGGGCCTTCGCAGTCCCGGACCAGGCAGAGCCTGCTCTCCTTCTCCAGCCGGCACTGGGGGTTGTCGTTGGTGACCCTGGTGGAGATGCCCATCCCGCAGGTCTTCGAGCAGGCGCTCCAGCCGGTGGTCTGCACCAAGCAGTTCTCCTGGAGGCTGTTGTGCCGGGACATGGGCGTGGGAGGCGGACTCTTCCTGTAAGCTGAGACTGGCAAAAGGGCCTCCGTGAGCAAAGCGCAAGGCCAGGCGGGAAGTGGTTTATCCCTTTCACTCAGCACTATGGGCTTCCAGAGGTTCCTTATCGTGCCCCTTTGTCACGGATCTGCAACCTGCTGCTGTAGTTTCCCTTTTGAGGAGGTGATGCTTGTTGCAAACAGGTGGGTTTTTTAGAATCAGCCACTCTAGAAACTCTTTTAGGATCTCTCTGGATGACACACGCTTTATCAGGGTGTTTCCATTTTCTTGGAAGCATCAGAGCATCCTTTGGGGCAATCTTTGGAACAATTTTCTTGTCCGCCCTTCCACACTTTTCATTACACAGCCCAAGGGGGCGCTGTGGCATAGAGCGGAACTGGGAGAACAGGCCTGGGCCTTTTAGTGAATAATGGAAACCTCTAAGAAGTTTTCTTGCTCTGCAAAAGCCTGTGGAAATGACTGGAAAACAGGCGAGGCTCTGAAAGGATGTATAAAGGCCCTCAGAACTTCAGTGAGTGAGAAATCGCAGGTGCACCACAAATGCTTCGTGCAGCGAAGTCCTGGGACTTGAGAAGCAGAGTAGAAAACACAGGAACCCCAAGGTGCAATGTGAGGAAAGATCACCCTGATGCTGTCGGGAAGCCTTGATGGCAGCCGCAAGACAGGATAACTGGGTTCAGTCAGGAAAGACCCCTTTCACCTTGAACCTCAGCAGTTTTATTGAAAGATCACCCAGGGCCCCTGCAGTTACTCCAAGTAGTAGTTCTCCCCAGCAACTACAAGCTTTTCGAACATATGCAGAGTGTTTTATAGACTGAGTCACATGGGCCCAGTAGTTTATGACCAAATAAGGGGAACACAGTCAGAAGGAGGTGAGGGGTCTGCAGAGGGGGCTCGATACAATGGCATTTGATGGCAGGATATGTTAATATCCTTACATTAAGGATCTCTGAGGCACAGAGATGATGGTGGCTCTCAGCATGCAAATGAGGGTGATTGCAAACCTGTTAACCTGGCAGCCTTATCAGCGCTTATTGATCAGCAAAAGTGATAGCCCTGGCAGCTTTCCAGCAAGCTATCAGGTCCCCTGCGCCTTCATTGCTCCCCTGAAGCGTGTCTCACCTGCCGCCTCCTTTCTGGAGAGGCTTTGCTGCCTGCGGCCGCCCTTGCAGATCCACTCCTCGCAGCATTTGTTCTGCGCTTTCACCCGGCGGGGGAAGGGGCAGTCTGGGGAGGGGAGCCGCGCGCCGTCGCTGCAGAGCGGGATGCAGCCGATGGCTCCGTCCATGCAGACGCACTGCAGCTTGCAGCTGGGCTGGAAGCTCTCGCCGTTCAGGTAGACGCTCCCCAGCAGGTCGCAGGTTGCCCCTTCGTGAGCTGGAGGGAGAAGGTGGGAGCCTGTGAGAGCAGCCCTCCTCCTGCTCATGAACCATACATCGTTGCCTCCTTCAGATATCTTGGACCACAGCTCCCATCAGTCCCAGCCAGCATGAGCAGTAGTCAGGAATTATGGGAGCTCTAGTCCAAAACACCTGGAGGGCATCAGACACAGAAACATGTACATAGAAACAAAGGAATGCTTGCTTGTTTGCTTTCCAGTCATCTATGTATACTCCTAATTACTAGCTCTTTAGCCCAGTTATTCTGAACTTCTGATGCATACGAAATAGGCTCCCCTCATGTGTCTTTTATGCAATTTATGTACGTCTTGGGAGCAGTGGATTCTGGTTTCATACATTTTCACAGAAGCCTATTTTACACATAACACTAAATCACAGTCTATTGTAACTATGTTTTCTTGCCCTGTGTTTTCATGTGTCGCGCAAACAATAGAACAAACCATGGTTTGTTTTCTCACTCCATGGGTTATTTGTTTCTGTCCTCCTTCACCACCGCCTACCCTCTGTTCTGACGGCCTTTCTGGTGCTGCCCTGCTGGCATATAAAGAAGCTGCCCTCCGACCACTCTTGCTTACTCACACCTTTTGTGAAACAACGGATAATTCTGAATTTGCATGACACGACAGCTCATGGTTTAAACTAGTCACAGTTCATAACCATAGGGTCTCTTCGTGGTTTGTTTGTGGTTAGCAATGCATTGCTAACCCATAGTTCCAGATTTGCATGTAACAACCAATGATTCAACAAACTATGGCGAATTAAACCATGGGCTGTCATTACACAAGAATCTGTTCAGAGAGTTGGAGGGGTCATGGGGGCCATCTAATCCAACCCCCTATTCTATGAAGGAAATCCACAGTTAGACCCTTCCCACCAGAAAGCTGCATGAAGACACCCCTGCCAGGCAAGAGGGAGCTCACCGCTCCTTCAGACAAGTAGTTCCACCTTCCTGTTTAACCCAAATCTCTCACCTTAGTCCAGTCCTGGCCCTCTGGACAGGACAAGTCTCTGTCTGCTGTCGCAGCAGGGGAGAGAGTCTGTGGTAGCTCACCTAAGCAGATGCCGCTGTCTCTGTGCACTTTGGAGAAATCACAGTAGAGCCCTTTGTGGCGGTCGCACGGTTTCTGCAGGGAGCACAGCTCGCCAAGCTGCCTGGCACAGACCTTGCAGCAGCCGCAGCCGTCCAGGAGAAGGCTGGTGCCGGCGGGGCACTGGAGTGGCTGCGAAGGGCACTCGCACGGGTATGTGCATGCCTGGGACGCCACCTAGGGCAGCAACAGGGAAGGGTAGCGTCAGGAGAAGCTCGGAGCCAGAGTTCTGTCACATCCGTCGCAGGGGCTCCTCCGGCAATCCCAGGCCGGGCAGTCTCTGGATGTGTCAGCCTACAATTCCCAGAATCTCCAGTCGCAGTCCAGCACCTCTGGAGGGCCGGGAATGCTGCAATATACTCACCCTCTTGGAATCGCCCACTGTGGTGTTTCCCCAAACATGCCCCCCAAAACAAAATCTTTATTGTAAGCTGCCTTGAGGCCTCAGTCGTAGGTGACATAAAAATGGAATTATGAATAAATAAAACATAAGAACAACATCACTACAATCAAACAATACCGTGATGACATTAAACATTGGCTCATATCATCAATTAAAACTGCCGAAATATTAGTTTTTAAAAGACCAGGGGAAATGAATATAAACCATGCAGGGGAGAGCAAAGTGAGCGCCAGGCAAGCCTCCCCAGGGGCTGAGTTCCATAACAGGTGTTGCCACCGAGAAGACAATCCCCCTGCTTGCCAGCCAGCTCACTGCAAATGAGGCAGAGGCACCCGGAAAACAGTCTCTAAAGACGACCTCATCCTTTTGCCCTCCATTATGGGATCAGCACTACTTTAGGTCCATGAGTCCATGCAGAGCTCTAAGCGGAAACTTCAGCACTCAGAAGTGCCCCCAGAGCCAGCCGAGCTTTTTAGATGTTGCTCCTTCATGTCGCCCACATTCAAGTGTGAGAAATTTCAGGGGTATCCGTGCATACCAAGAGTTACTTCCTTGGAAGCAGATCAAGGGCAACTCATGCCATTTCTCTCAAAGAAGGGTTATTCATAAAACGTATGGGCACCCCAAGTGGGTGTCCACACTATTAACATTCCAGCAGACTATTGCATCGCATGGGAAATCCACTCATGGTCTTCAGCTAACATCTAAAACATTCTGCATAGGATCATTTCTGACTCCTGGGCAGAGCCACCTGTCCCTTGCCCTGCAACCTGCCAGGTAAAATGAAATTGGGAGGGAGAGAATAGGGACGACCCACCTGTTTCTGGATCTGACCTTGCCTGACGCTGACACACAGCCCCAGACCTTTTGTCCTTGTGGCCACATGGCCTTTGACAGAAGGAAGGTTTTCCACCCTTGCTTTATCTCATCCAAGGAACCCCTTCCTGAGGATCTCGGTTTTCTGCAGAGAGCGAACCAGCTGTCTGCCTTTTCCAGGCCCTGTTCCAGCACTGAGTTCTGGCTATCCACGCTGGCTTCCCTCTCCCTTTCCTTTGTCCAGTGGTGGGAAGCAAAGTAAGCCTTCTCTGCCCTCCTGCCGCTCCATCCACCCAACTGGCCATCTCGGCTCCCACTCAGACACCCCACTGGAATGTCAGCAGCTGTCCTTCGTCGAGTCTTAAGATCCAGTGTCTCACCCACGTCGGCCGCTCCACTTGCAGAGGGGATTCAGTGTTTGGAAGGGATCTTGCATCTCAGAGGCACTGAGTAGCCAGGCAGACGGAAAGATCATTCAGACCAATCCCAAGCCCAGGAGATTATGTCCTCAACATCTGTTCCAGCTCATAGCTTTGCAGCTGTGCATTGATGCACCAACTGCAGTTCCAGGGCAGTCTCCAAGGGAAACCCCATGTATTACAGTGGTCTTTACTGGAGGTTGTGTGGTGTGTGAAGTACCACCACCAGCCTATCTCCGTCAAGAACAGGCTGCAGCTGGAAATCCACCAGCTGCAGATGGCGGAAAAAGATGTTTTGTGGCACCTGGGCATGCCGTCTGCAAAGAAGTCCAGACCCAAGCAGGCATAGCCAAAAAGCTTTTGTAGCAAGAACCACCTCCATTCAGGGCCCTGCTCCCGACAAACATGCTCAGTGACGCCCTGGTCCCATCTGCTCAGCCTGCAAGTCGAAACAAGATGCATGTGCATTCAGTCCTTCGGGCTGAACCTGGCGAGCTGGGAAATTACGCACTGAATGTTCTTTCTGCTTCAGTCACCCAACTTCCCCACTGCCAGAACCTCCTGGGTGAGACACCCACTCTTGTCTCTGCAGCTGTTCTGGCTCCCCGGAAGGCCTGCCTGGCTCACACCGATCCCACCTTGGGGAAGCAGCCAACCCATGCATCACCAATGCCATTGGCTGATGATGCGCACAACCAGGCTCAAGGGGATTCGCTGAGCTGCTCTCGTGATACTGAGAAGGCACTTCTGGGATTCCACACTCCACTGTCTCCAAGCCCAAGTGTACACAACTGAAATTAACACCGATTCCCCCCGTCCACTCTCTGCTCTCTTTTTCTGCCTTCCTCTGTCATTTCCTCTCTGTCCAGTTTCAGACTATATACTCCAAGGGGCACAGAACTGCCCTCCTCTGCTTCATAGGACACTCTGCATGTGGTTGCTAATCCACTGCGGCAAAGAAGAAACATAAATTCTGTAGCACAGTTCTTAGATTCTGCACTCCCCTCGTCCCAAATCTAGATTAAAGGAGACAAGTTTTTCTCTGATTGCATAAAGGTGATGGGAAATTACAGTATCTCCATCATCAGGAAAGATCTTCTGTAAATAACACGGGGAGAGTAGAAAAATAGCATTCCTGCAATGTTCCCTGGGATACCCATGAAAAGATGGAGAGGGAGGAAGTGGCTCAGGACCCTCATCATCTGTCAGGTACTTTGGGCTGCAGGCTAATTAGTCGCATCGTGGCTTATTAGCCGCCAATGGTCTAATGTGTCATGTGAACCCACCCGCCCTGTCCATCAGGCACCTTCAGCCAAGCATGCATTTGAGGGACTGCCACTGCAAACTAAACCTGTGGCAAAATTAGAACGTAGCACTAATTCACTGAAATGCAGGCTTTAACTGTGCATTTTAAGTGGCTTCTCCACCCTGCGAATAGCTCTTTGGATACTGTCGGGCTTCTCTTTCTCTCTCTCCAGGAAATGCATTTAAGAATGATTTCCAAACAATGATTTCTCGCTCTCAATTTGTAAAGAGAAGTTTATTTTAAACAGCCAGTAAGGGTGTCTTTCCCAGCCTGGTGCTTCCAAAATATTTTGGACTTCATCTCCATTCAGACCCACCTAGTGCAGCCACTGGCCATGAATGTCAGGAGTTTTGGCCCAAAACATCTGTATCCTTGCCAGGCTGAAGCGGCTCCTCTTTTCTCAGCCCATCAGTCCTCCCTATCACCAGTGTATGTCTCTCTCTTATATGTATATTGTTTTTATACCTGTATTGTTTTATAATGTTATTGTTTTGATACCTTTCACAGTTTGCTTTTATACTTCGTTATAAACCATCCAGAGAGCTTCAGCTCTGGGTGATACAGAAGTGAAATAAATAATAAGATGAAAACTGTAATAAGGGCTGCGGCTAAAATGGAGATAGTAACAACCTCTACGGACCAGAAGGGCTACTAGTCAAAAACCCATCCTGGGTAGTCATACCTTCCGTTTTGCTCAGCCCTGTCTGGCACGGCGTGTCTGAACTCAGACAATATGATCGGAATACTTCACACACACCGTCCGCAAACACCCTGCCCTTCTTGGTGTTCTTCAGGCAAGATTTGAGTGGAGAAACGTCTGACTCCTAAAGTCAGGAGGAAAGTTTTGGAAGTAAATCTGGATTCACCCCCCTATTTCCTTGGGAAAACCATGAAGACTTGGATTGTAGAGCAGCTGATGGGATGCTTCCGGACTCTGAGCACCACCAATTAATTTGGAACTCTTTCCTGGTTTTCTCCTGGAAGGATTTTGCTTAGGTAAGGGGGAAAGGACAGGAGAAAAGCAGTGGAAAAACACTGGAAGGCAAAATGGAATGGAAGGTAAAATCTTAGAAAAAAATAACTGTAAAACTCCATGAATGAGGCTGAGCAGTTGCACAAAGCACCCTTCTGGCTCAGCGGTACCACAGACAGGAGAGGGGCAGCTGGAAAGTTTGGGAACTGCCACAGTGCTGGGAAGCTTCCTCATCTGCCCCCAACCCCAGGGTTGTTAACTGCAACTCCCAGCATCCCCAAGCACCCGTGCTGGCTGGGGATGTTGGGTACCATAGTTCAAATCCTCTGGGTTGGAGAAGGCCAGTTAAAGGGCTGGGGAGTCCTAGATTCAAACCCCCACTCTGCCATGAAACTCTCCGGTAACCTGAGGCCGTCACCATCTCTCAGCCTTATCTCCCTCATGGGTGCTGTGCAGACACTAGCATGCAGAGCGAAAGAAGAAACATAGAAACAGAGCGAGTCAGAAGGGGTCTCCTGGGCCATCTAGTCTGACCCCCGGCTCCAGCCGGCTCCGCTCATGACATGCTGAGCTTACTGCAAGATGGACCGGGGGGGAAATGTAACTTAAGAACAACCGCCTCTCATCCAGAGCACCTTATTTGTACATGAAGCCTGGTCTTGTTTATTCTTGCTGCCCTTTTGCATTATAATTCATTTTAAGCACATTGTTTTCACAAAGTTACATCACTGGCTAAGGACCTCTTTGTATTAGAAGAGGAAGTTTCCCAAGTCTTTCATACACCCCCACCGCCCCGATCTCCCTGGAAGTCCAAGTCTAGAGTTTCCTTTTGCTATGCCCTTCGAGAAAGAGATGCCCCCCCCCCCCAAAGTACCAATGACCATTGCAATGCTCCTTTGGTGACCCCCCCCCCGGGAGCTATCCAAGTCCAGCCTCACGGACACTGCAGCAGTGCCCCTGAGCACGCCTTGCACAAAACCGGCACAGCCTGGCACAGTCCCAGCATTATGCCACAGGGCAGCCCGCCCAGCATGATCTATAACACTTGCAGAAACACGGACGCCAAGGAAAGAGGGGGTGGCCCACTGACAGTTCCTGCACGCACATGTCTTGTGGCCCACCGGGACCCGCACCACCGTTGCTGCTCCTGCACCCCCCAAAATGGCTCCTCCTGAGCCTCTGCTCTGGCGTGCATCCACCGCTTTTCCACGGCTGCTGCGGCATCACCAGAGTTTGACAGTGCCATGGCAGAGGGTGGTAGGGGCTGCACTGAAGCCCAATCCTGAAGGTTGCCCACTCCAGCATAGGAGCATACACCTCTCTTACACTAGGTCTATGCTACACCAGCCCAAATCATTTGCCCATTCAGCCCTGTAAGGTCTCCTCTGACTGGGAAACTCTCCGGGGTCTCTACTCCAGAGGGTCTTTTTTAATTATTAAAAAAACAAAACCGGAGATCCTGGGTTTGAAGCTGGGACCTTCTGCCTGTCAAAAGTGCCCATCAGCCACAGCCCCTCTCCTTTGCACCTCCCAAGGCAAAGCATCCTCCCTCTCTGAAGAATTCATTTCAGCAATCCCAGCAAGCTCAGCACGTGTGACAGCAAAGCCGACACCGCTGTGCTTCCAGCAGGAATCACACCGGGCACCCAGAGCATGCGATGCGTGAGCCGCCTGCACGGGTGTCAGGCTGGCACAGCCCTGCCGTGTGCAGGCATGTCCTTCAACAGGCACCGGAGGCAGAAGGCAAGCTCCCTCCTCTCCGCGCATGCAGTTCCGTGGTGCATGGATACATACCCAGCCAGGCCCGGGGACGTGGAGGAAGAGAGTGACAGTGACGATGGCCCCCACCTTGGCGAGCATCGTGAGCCCCCTGCGCCCTGCACTCTGTGTCGTCGTTTGCAGGATGCCGTCCTCAGGCTCATCTTTAAATAGGCTCGTGTAAAAGGGGTGTGCCTGGACATGAGTGACGACCTGGAAAACAGCCCGATGTGCCACAGAAAATGCACTGAATTCCATAAACACGCACACACATTTCCTTCTGCAGGCCTGCTGGTGAGGCCTGGGATGCAGACATAAAATTCCACATGGGTGGTGGGGGGGGGGGCGGGGGGAGATCAACGTCTCCAGCCAAGCCCTTTCAAAGGCGTACTTTCCTTCCTTAATCCTAAAAGCATGTAGACGGGAATGCTTTTGCAGACTGCATCTTACTTACCGCCCCCCTCCTGGACTTTCCATTAAGTTAGTTTCTATTGGACATAGAAGCTGTGCTTGTTAAAGAAACTCAAGGAACATGGGGCTAATTTTTGTAACATGAAGGAGGACAAAAGTTTGGAATGTTCAGCGTTCTTGAACTATTAGGTGCCGCTACTGATGACGCATCAAAACATGAGCGAGGTGTGAAAGTGCCCACATTTCTGAGTCAAAGCAGGACTGAAATATATGAAAAATAAGCCAGAGTGAGAACCCACTCATTCTGAGCTATCAAAACCCACTGAAACATCGAGTGAGTCATACTTAGAAGCCTCAGACAACTATGTTTTCACAGTTGTGCCTGAGAAATGTATGTTTTTAAGTTGTAGGACTTTCTTCTGCTTAAACATACAAATGGTTGCATCTTAAGGGGTCCAAAGTTCTCACTTTTCTTTGCTTTTAAACAGAACTGGAGCACGTGTGGCCCTCCAGATGGGAGCAGCAGTCCCACAACATCAGCCCTGGCAAGTAGAGTTAATGGCAGGGAATAATGGGACCTGCAGTCAAGAAACATCTGTCAAGGAACAGATTCCCCACCCCTTTCTTAGCGAATGTCTACGTCAAAGCATGCATTTCTGCTTGGGGGCCGCATGTACGTGACCCTTCTCCAAATCCCGCAGGTGCCGCATGGCCGATGCAATGTGGAAGAGCTGGTGCGGCGTATGGCGCATCCTCCACCCTTCCCACCCACACCCAAGGAGCTCAAGGGACACCCATGGCAACCCCAGTCCAGGTATTATCATCCTAACAGCCCTGTGAGGTAGCTTAGGCTGACGGATAAGTGATTGGCCTGAGGTCACCCCACAGGGGCTGAGTAGGGATTGGGACCCGGATCTGGCCAGTCCTAAGCACTACACCACACTGGCTTAGTTTCAGATTCAAATCCTGACATCAGTTCAGGGGGCGACCAAGCGCCAGTCACTATTTTGTGGGGTCATACCAGCTGTTCTTCAGCAGAAAGGATGGAGCTGAGTCCCAGGCAGATCCAGGACTCGGCCTCACACGACAAAGCATGCAGAATTTTGCCTATTATCATTTTACATGCTCTTTAAAGTCTCTGTGTTCATCTTTAAAGGAACTTGACTCCTTCGGATAACTATTCATAAAAAGGAATGCATGGACCAGGGAGAGGAGGGTAAGATTTGGTGGGCAGCAGAAAACACGCTCAGGCAAAACAATTTGGTGGGCAGCAGAAAACACTCTCGGGCAAAACGATTTGGTGGGCAGCAGGAGGTGAAGCTCATGTGGCCAAAAGCCAGCTAGCCCTGGGGTAGCAAAGGCACCAGAGACTGCCAAGGGCACTGCATCGTTGCATCTGCAAGTGCCCCGGACAGAGATTCCGGGCTCCAGAAGAAAGATTTGGGGATCCAGCCCTTAGTGGATCTTCTTTTAACTCTGCCACCATTCAAGAGACCTGTGATTAGTTGCCTCTCTTTCAGCACTGAAGTCCGTCATGAGGGTTGTGTATGGGCAGTGATCTGACTCATGTCCAGGGTGTTGTGGAGAGTTTTCATTCCCCACACCATTTCCCCAATGTATTTGTTACTATTTATTTACTGAATTTGTACAAAAGCCACCCGTTAGCATCGTGCTGTCTAGGCGACCGTTGCAATAAAAATGTCAATAACAACATTAAATAAAATAATGCTGTTAAAATTTTACAATAAATAAACAAGATAAAACAGAATATATCTAATCAGACACACATGTAAATTAATGAAATTAATAAATTAAAACCAGTGCCGTTGATATAGATGGTTTAAGTAGTGTCTTAGGTGCATTGAAAAAGAAGAGTTTTTGTCAGGTGACTAAATCCCAGTCAAGTAGGTACCTGATGGATCTCCAGTGGCAGGGGATTGCCCAACTGGGTGCCACTGCAGCAAAGGCCCCTCTTTCGGGAAGGAACCTGTAGGAGGGCCTCCACCGATGACCTTAAATTTGAGTTGCCTCCCAAATCACTAGTAACCTCAATGAGAAAACTAGTAAGTTTTGTGCTGCTCTTCTGTCCTGTCCCTGAAAGGAGTTCATCAGGCGAGGGTTAGCCTACACCTCTGCTAAACCCTAATCCAAATCTGCCTGGCCTGGAAACAGAGTTGGAAGGGACCTTGGAGGTCATCTTGGACAACCCTGTGCAGCTCCAGGTCCTTTTCCAGATGTCCACCCAGCCTCACCTTAGTGAAGGTGAGCCATTCCAACATCAAAACCCTTTGACCCATTGGAAGTTCCTCCTCATGTGTAGCTCAAATCTACTTCCTGGAACATTCATGGCTAGCTCGGGTCTGCCTAGCCTATCTCATGAGACTGTAGTTTGTTCCAAGACAAAGGTGTGGGTTGCACGGCCTGGCTTGCATCCTCTAAACCAGACTGCTGCATTCAGGTGTGATGAAAGAGGCTGCCTCATTGCCTGGTGCTGAAGACGGGCGTGATCGCGTTAACAGGCGGATATGTCAAAACACACCTAGACAGTCTGGTGCATTCCATGCTCCAGAAACAAGGTCAAGGAGAAGCTAGTGAGCCGGAACACAGAGCACTAATCCCAGAGCAAGGAGTGAGGAATAAGGTAGCAGCGACTAGAGTGAAGAGCATCATGGTCTTTCCAGCACCAGCGAGGCAGACATCAAACTGAGTGGGATGCTGCAGATTGGTGTCCTGCAACAGCAGGGGTTGGGCCCGATGGCATTCATGGCCCGGCCAATGTAACTATGATTTTCTGAATCTAAGCAAGGCCTGTGTCCTCCCCACCAAGCCAGTGATAAGTCCGTACAGAACAGACATAGATGTTCTAGCAGTCTGATCTGCTAGAAGAATGCCTCCTAGTTACAATTATCCTTTGCCAAATCTTTTCAGCTCTTTTTAACCTGTTGTATCATACGGTCTGCTTTCAACTCTGGGTCCGGGAAGTCAGCAGAGGAAAAGGCTTCAAAACAAGGGCAGGTGAGCAAGTGCATCTCAGCCAAGAGCTCAGGTTTTCTTGGAGAAATACACAATGTGGTCAGTGGGACCATATGCAGTAGGTTCCTCTTCTCTCCTTCCCACACAACCAAGAAGAGCAGATAATACAGCTGAGGAGTTCAAAGAGCAACCCAAGAGAGGCAACACCCAAGTTTGGGACGATTGGCATTTCTCTGCTCCAGTTTGCCTGAGCTGTTAAGAGGAAGAGCTGAAGGTGTCAGACTTACTTAATGTCTCCCTGGAGCAAGGAATACTCCTTGTTTAATTCGCCTTTTAAAATAAATTTCAAACACTCTTTTCCTCCTGAATTTACTTTATTCCTACCCACCCCCACCTGCACTTCAGAACAGATACCTGATAAAATGAGCACAAGAAAATGTGTTGAAAGCAGGGCTGTGAGTGTGAATGGGCCCTCCAGGATGCTTCCAACATGGTTGCCGAGCGCCTTCCGCATAGTGGTGAAGAGCCTGGGACTGGGACTCAGGCGATCTGGGTTCTAGTCCCCGCTCAGCCATGGAGCCAACTGGGTGACTTTGGGCCTGTCACAGACTCTCAGCCCAACCTACCTCACAGGGTTGTTGTTGTGGGGATAAGATGGAGGAGGAGAATGATGTAAGCTGCCTTGAGCCCTTTGTAGGAAAAAGGCAGGATATAAATTGATAAATAAATAAAAATAAATAAAAAAATAAATTGTGTAGGAACTAAGCTCCCCATAGTTCTCCAAATACCATCTCAAAGCTTGTTTCAGCTGAGTCTCTACCAAGGGTTGGTTTTTCCTTTTCGTATGAACATTCGTGCAGAATCGTGCCTGTGTGTTTCCGAGGTATGCATCTTTTAAGCATATATGTTCTTCTCCCATTGATTCAGTATTTGTACATTCTTTGTGAAAGCATACCATTTCCAAGCGCATTTTCCATATGTAAGCATGCAGTCGGATGCATTACTTGGAGGTGAGTGATTCTCACAGAAGGCAGGTGCAGGCATGTATAGGATTGAACTGCAAGATATTTAGGAGGAGCTGGGAATCCCAGGGATAGGTCAGCTCTTTCCACTGTATATATCTGGGTGTTAGGCTAAAAGCTCCCTCTGTCAGCATGTCTTTAATCCATAATTTGTTGCTCTGAATATTAATGTTACTGTTGATTTCTCAATCCTTTTCATAGATTTAAGTGTTTTTAATCTTGAGTGTAAAATTTTCATACCTTGGTTGTTGCATTTGTTGGTTTGGTTATTTTGTCAGGGCTTTTTTGGACTTTTGGTTGTACCATTGCAAGCCACCCTGACAAGCATATTTCATATTGAGCAATATGAAATCTACGAAAGTATTAAGTAAGAACAGCAGTGCCCAGAATCTGCCAAGCAGCTGCTGGTCAGGGAAGAGGCTGGGGCCAGAGCTCTCTGAGCAACCTTGGCGGATTGTATTTGGCTCCAGGGACTGAGGTTTTGCACTCCTGTTTTAAATAGTAGGAGACTGTCCCTTGGAAACAGCCACACTGGAAGGATATGCAGCAGAGAAAATGCAGCTGCAATCTTTTGCAGGATTATAGGCCTGTTAAAAGAATTAAATATAACCTCCCTTTTGTGACTCAGCAACCATTTATGGCTCTGGGAACATCAATTTCCTGTGCATCCACAGCTCCAGATCCATGTTTGTTGTTGTTTTAAATGTATTTATCAGTACATAACTTTTGTGTGGGGGCCTGCTCAAAGCAACACATCATGAAGCTGTCCAGGACAAAGAAAGGATTGCTTATTTTTTCCTTGAAGACACGTTAGATGCAAAAGTCCAGCAGGTAAAACATCTCCTTGCTTCACAGGCTTCAGAAAATGACACCTGTTAAGTTTTTGCTGCATGCAGCTGTTAGAGGTGCAGAACTGCTGTCAGGAACAGGGTGGTAACCCATCCACACCCAAATACTTGACATAACTGAAGGCCATTGCCCAACAGAATGTTCTCTAGATGTGTGATTTTGGCGGTGGGGGAGATGTGCAGGCATTCTGCTTCTAGCCATTTGATCTTTTTAATCATTCTTTGTCCAAACTTGAAATAATGTAAATGCACAATTTAAAATACCTAAAACTCCACTCTTCTTCCTAACCCCAAAGTTTCCTTCACTCCCCACAGGAAATACTTTACAGCAAACACTGTTGAGCAATATAGGGGGCTCTTTTGATGATTAAGTACCTTTCTGGCTCATCTTTCCCTCAAGGTGGCATAAGAGGGTTCTGCCCCTCCCACTTTTTCCTCACAACAACCCTGTGAGGTAGGTTAGCCTGAGATGGTTTCAGACCCAAGGTTTCATGGCTAAGGGCACAGATCTTTGCATGTTTAGATACACTGGCTGGGCATGCTGGGAGTTGTAGGAACGTTTGTGTCTAAAGATGTATAGGATCGTGTCCTTCAGGAGGCGTTGAACCTGGGGACCAACCCAGAAGTGACTTCCCTTCAAAGGTGCAGAGTATCTTTCAGCCTGAGCATCAGATCCCATTTCTCCTGGACCACCTTCCACCCAGTCATGCATGGGGCTACAGATAACGGGGCCAAGGCCGAAGGCTGTTATGGCCAGCAATGAAATCCTGCAAGAGGCATTTCAACCTCTTATAATGGAGGAAAACTGTTTTAACAAGGACAGTTATGAATGATGGGAAATATGAGTGTGGGCCTTTGGAAACACCTGAGAACTGGACTGGGATCCCACAGGTGCAATTCCCCCCCCCCCCCGACTCCATACATGCATTCTGAACCCCTAATTACATGGTAAGCAGGACCTTTTCTGAAAGAGGAAGAGGAGGAAACAGAGTGGGGGCCAGTATTCATTGTGATGGGGGCACTGTCTGCTCAGAGGCTGATTTCTTAAAGGGACAGCAGAGACCAGGCTGCTGCTGTTTTTCTGGCTCGTTGGCATCTTACCTGTTGCAAGTGTCAGGGCCAAAATGATCAAAAGCGCTGCTGTAGTATGGCCGCTAGAAGGCTGGCACTGTAAGTTTGTTTGTTATAATAATATCTTCTCCTTCCTCTATGGATTGCTCTCTGCCCTCCAGTTTACCCTTACAATAGTCCCATCAGGTAGATTGAGAGAGAGCCAGTGTGGTGTAGTGGTTAAGAGCGGGGGACTGGGACTCAGGCGATCTGGGTTCTAGTTCCCACTCAGCCGTGGAGCCAAGTGGGCGAGTCACAGACTGTCAACCCAACCTACCTCACAGGGCTGTTGTTGCTGGAGGAGAATGATGTAAACTGCTTCAAGTTCTTTAAAAAAAAAAAGAAAAAAGGTGGCACAAAAATAGAATAATTCCCAATATTTCCCAATATTTTAACAGTTAATTGGTTTTGTCCTTGTCTTTATCATCATTTACTGGATGCAGCGTGTTATGTGTTGTTTGTTGTATACGGTTGCTTTGCTTTTTGTGTTTTGTTTTTTTGTAAGCCGTCCAGAGACTTTTAGTATTGGGACAGAATATAAAAACTTTAAATAAATAAAAACCTGACTTTCTCCCATTCTTGTCCACCACATCAAACTGATTCTCCTGTTATAATTGCTTCTGCCAATCAAGCTGCAACTAAAGCACCAGTTCTGAGGAGTGATTCAAAAGAAGGCAGCCCTAGCCAGTTCTGCAGATCCTTAATGGTGGTTTCTGGACTTAATGGCCTCACACACAGAGAGAGCCCTACCTTTATATGATTCATTTGCTGGTTTCAACCCCTTTGGGGTTTGGAGAGCAATTCCAGCAGAGCAATTTTAGAATCACAGGAAAACTGCTTAGGTTACAATTTAGTTCAAAGCGATTCCAGGGAACAAAACGCAGAGCAACTGATTCCTCTGTGACAGAAACGATGATGACGATGACAAGAAGACGCACGGGCTCCTTTCGCCCACAATTCAGCGCCTGTTTCCCTAGAGTGCAGCACATGTCTCTGTGCAGCTGGTGTGTTCATCTTCCCAGCATCCTTTGCGCATGTCAAGCGCGCCAGTTTCTCTGCCTCTTTCGCCAGGGAACCTGCCTGAGCAAGTCCTGTTTACCCTCCTGCCTGGGTCTAAATGGTCATTTGGGAGCAGATGGAGTGACTCAGTCATAAGAAAGCTGGGTGAGCACATCCTCGCTGTGATGCCGTCTCTGAACATGCATGTCCCCACTCTCAGGACTCTCTCCCATGATGGGCAGAAATTGGATCGTGTACCTGTGACTTCTCTTCATATATAGGCAGCTCTTCAGTTAAACAAAAGACAGAAACAATGCATGCCTGCAGCAGCATTCTTGTTCTCAGATTTAGAAACACGAAGTAAGACCAGGCTTAATACTTCTATTAAAACCAAGTAAAACGTGATGAAGTGATGAGCAAACCATCCCGGAAGCATTTATATTTATCTCTCTCTTTCTTCCATCACCCTCATAGATATGGATATTTGTGTGTGTGTGTGTATGTGTACAAAACAATAAACATCTCTAGAAATAATTTAGCCACATGCTGAATCCTTAATGAACAAGTAAAAATACATTTTATTTAACCAATATTTTAATGTTAATTAATTTGAATGGTATATTTATTTAATTCATTTTAACCATGTTATTTTATACTCAGTCGTGGGGTACAGCAAATACGTTTTGCAAAATGTTATACTTATAGGGATAATTATTAATATAATTTTTACATGGCTGAAAAGGTTGGTCATCCCACCCAAAGAGGATGCATGTTTACTTTAAAATGTGCAGAGGTGGATTTATCTGTTTAGATACAAATTTAGGAATAACCACTATAATACAAGTGGAAATATAATATACTCCGGTGATGAAAACTCTAGCCAGGTGTCCCACGTACCTACCCACCCAGCCTGCTTTCCAGGTTCCAAGTGCCGATGGGCAGCTTCAAAAATCATGATCTATTCCTCTTCTGGTTGTTTGTCTTTAAACTGAGCTTGGACTGGGCTGATTGTCCTCTGTACAGTAGAGCCTGTGGCTAAATTAGGATTCAGCGCCTACTTAGGCCATTTTACTAATGATAGGATATCAGATAGGGACTAAGAATTATACTATATTAATTCCATTGTTTTAAAAATCTTGATCGATTCTTCAGCGTGCTCTTTCTGTTGCCTTCATTTTGGTAACTTTATTTCTGAAATAAGATAAAATTCAGGTTCATGATAAAAAAGAAAGGGAGTAAAGATGTGTCTTTTCAGTTTAGTTCTTAAAATGTATTAGGACACAATCATATGCTTAGATAGAAAAAGGCGTACAATTCCCAGCCATTCAGAACTAAACGAGCACAGGATCGTACCTTTCATGTTCACGGTTATAAAGTTCCCATTCTTATTGTTGGGCAGAGCAATCCTATGGCCGCTTGATGGATAGATGGCCATAGGATGTTCTGTAGACCCAGTTCCGACCTGGGGAACTTCTTCCAATCTGGGGAACTTGCCCTGAGTCAGAGCTAGGACTCCGAACTTGCAGCATGCCATCATCTCTGCAGAAAAACCATGCTGGCTGCGGCTCCAAGAGACTCTCCTGGCAGTGGAAAGAGAGACAGGCAGGGTAGCCGAACGGCTCCACCAGCAAATGCAGCGTGTCCCCAGTGCCTCACACTCCTTCCTACCTACTCTGAAGCCATACACTGATAGCTGAAACTAGCCATCTATGTGCTTTGCACGACAAGAGGAGCGCGGAGGTGACTTTTGCACAGGATGCCAGTAATCCTCTGAGTCTGAAAAGTCACAGGCAGCCTTGCAGGACTACACTCCTAAGTTTTATACAGCACTTTGAAAGCTTTGGGGCAGGTAAGGCAACATAGAAAAAATCTGAATCAGTAAATAAGAAGACATCAAGTGAGTCAGTGTTGCTTTAAGTCACGTGGACTCTGGGCAACAGTATTCCTTGAGCACAGCGTCTTACGTGGGATGGCTGTTTCTTCATGACCTGGGTGCCGTGTTTGTAAAAGCTGCAGGGATATTTCTGACAAGCAACCACGGGATCCAAACAAACAACGGCTAAAAATAGCCTGTTCACAGCCCTCGAAGCAGATGTTGGAAGTCACTGGAGGGCCTTCTTGGGAATCCCAGGAATAAACCTCGGCGGAAGGGACGATGTGGCATTCAGCACCCCCACCACCTCCAAATGCTGACTTTGTTCCTTGCGAATTTCAACAAAGAATCCCCCAACTTAAATTCTGAATGACACTGTCAAACATGGGTCAAGAGAATCACATACAGCCAATCTGCTTCCCATAGTGTTAAGGCAAGTGTCTGGTCAGACACTGTGAACTGCCAACCTTTCTATGGGTCCTTTTAACAGATGACAAGGCTATGGAAAAAAGCTATTTTATCTACCTACCTACCTATCTATTTGGGTTTGCACTTCTATGCTGTTAACAATCCTGACAGAGATCTCTAGGCAGCTTACAGGAGTAATCAAGAACACACTTCTTACAAACAATAAATATCATATAAAAACATCGTGATAAAACAACAGTATCATAGCAGCTATTTAAAATAATAAATATAGCGAGTTAAAAGGACAACCATATACACCATTAACATTAAAAAATTAAAATCAGTTGTTAAGATGCTTGGTAAAGAGAAATGTTTTTGCCTGGTGCTGGAAAGAGAATAATGCTGGCATCAAGCAACTCTCTCTAGCTTGCCTTTGTTTCCATATTATCAACCCCCTCTTAAAGACACAGGCAAAATCCACACCACTACAAATTCCCTTTGGTAAATCACAGTTGCATTACCTGGAGCTCAGTCCAGGTGATTAGGGCAAGAGTCTGTCAATGGTTCACCTTCTGAGAACATGCCTCCTTTTCCCTCACTAGGATTGGGCCAAAACATTTTTGCTGCCTGAGATGGAGAACAAGATGGCATTTCTTCTCATGCTGCTCATAAAGCCAAATTGTTTATAAAGATGCATCTTTTTTCATCACTGACAATGAAAATTACCCTTGCATCATATCACATCACAAAGCAGGGCTCATTCTGAGAGACACGCTTCCCCTTCATTATATACATGAATGTGGGATCGTCGGATCAGCCACCGTCAAATGGGCACTACTATTTTTGGAAGTCTGTAATAAGTAGCCAGGCTAATAATGGAAAAACAAGCACTTTATGCTTATTGTTTACAGCAAATAGATGCTCGTGAACAACATTCCTAAAAGAGAACCTGGAATGCGTAATGCAAAGCAGGAAGCCGACTGCGAGAATGCTTTTGTTTTTATAGCATTGTTACCTTGCAGTTCTGCAATAAAGGACTTGTTTCCTCCGCTGGAAGTGAAGGCTTTCTTCCAACACCATGCCGCCTGAAGCAGCCACCGCACTGCCTAATGGTCAACTGGCCGTAGTGCATGCTGTTCTTGCCACTGGCCATTCACTGGCCTCTGCCCCCCAAAAGCCATGCAGTGGTAACCGCTCCTTCTCCCCACTGCTTACCCGCTGCAGAAGGACCGCTGGCGAGGTCTGCCCAGCTCTGCACCTTGCTCCGTAGCAGGTGGAAGGAAAGGACTACAATGAACAGATCAGTCAGTTTCACTTGCTCACACATCCAAATTTCTTAATTCTCAAATTTGTTTTGTCCTGCCTCTGGAGAAATTTGCAGATTTGGGTAAATTCTTATTAAAAACAAATGGAGGCAAATTCTCATCAATCTCTAGTGCCCCAAAATAATCAAAACAGGTATTCCCTTGTAGTAGTGGTAGTCGTATATCCTACTTTGCTTCTGCTTGGAAGAAACCCAAGGGAGGTTTCAGGTTTCTCCTCTCCATTTTATCCTCAGCTGAGGCTGAGAATCATGACTGCCACAAAGCCACCAAGTGAACTTCACTGAGTGGAAGCTGGGACCAGAGTTTCCCGAGGCTGGGCAACCCCAATTCAGCACTAACATGGTTGCCTATTCCAGGATTCATTTTAAGAGCCCTCTGCCTGGATGAACAGATCGGATGATCTTGCTTTCTTTAATCTGGATGTTGTTCATTTCAAATTCTGTCCCATTGATAAAGAAATGTGCACATTGGTTAAGTTCTTATAAAAAAACCAGACTATACCTGAATTCTCACCCATCCGTAGGAGTGAATCTAATAGGGAAGAGGTCCAGGGTGGGGGGAGGGATGGAGGAAGAGAACAGGAGAAGCTACGCTTGTGTCCAGCACTAGCCCCGGGTGTTGGAAGGGCCCTTGGGGTTCCCCTCCCTTAGTGAGTCTACGTTCTCTCCCCGTTAAGGCTCTCGATTCCCTTTCTCATCATGGTTAATGCTTGTTTGCTGGGCATCTATGCAAGTGGGCAGTGGTGTTTGCGGTGCTCCTGCCTCCCTTCCCTTGCTGTCTGAGCCAGAGGGAGAGGAAGAGGCAGGCTGCAATGGGGGGGCGGGGCGGGGTGCCCCCTGGGGCACTGAATCTGGGTTTTCATGAGAAGTCAGATCAAGCTTGCCTTGGACACCAGAGCTGCCTGTGAGGCTTCTCCACGCGGACCTGCAAAAAGAGACAGCCACAATTTCCAAGTGACCCAACTTTCAAAAAATTATTCTCAGGCTCTGCCTTTCTGAGACTGCAGGAGAAAATCAGTCGCAGCTTTGGAGAGTCGTTGCCAAACTAGACCGTTCTCTGGGAGCCGACCTGTCCGGAAGATGCTTATCCTCATCATACACAACAAGTGCCACACCAAGGCTTCAGAAGGCCCAACAAGGTGGTACCAGCATTTCCCACCATCGTGTCTTCCCACCTGATGTTTTAGGGCCTTCTTCTCCCATCCACCCCAGTGAAGCACTGCGAGTTCAAAGAATTATCTGGGGCCACTCGGGGGACATGAGAAGCGGAGGATGCAGCGACAGCCAGCAGAATGGAATCCCTGTCCTGGGACATGTTGGACCCAGGGGGCACTTCTCCAAGCCCTCTCCCAGGACACGTCTGAAATGGGCCAAGCAGACGGTTTGTTTGTGCTGCTCATCGGAAAAGAATGTTGCCTCGTTTTCCCCAGCCTCCCATGCACTTCCAGCAGATCACGCTGTCCTGCATCCATCACTGGAGACAGGAGAGGAAGACAACAAACTTCAGCTTGGCCTCACTATTCAGGGCTGTGGGTGGATTAAATGGTGAATGGTTTTTTTATTCCTATTTTAGATGCAGTGCACTTTTTTAATTTTTATTTTTTTGGTTGTTGTTATGGGTTCTGTTTTTTGGTTCGCTCTCTGTAAGCCACCCAGAGACTTTTTTAGTATCTGGGGCGGCATACAAAAACCTTAAATAAATAAAGCATCACAGTACCAGTGTACTATGACTCACTATTCCTTGTGGCTTATTGTCCGAGTCTCTTTACTAATGGCGAGAATGAATTACCAGGAGTCACAGGGAAGAATGAATCGCCTTGACCCTCAGTGTTTTTATTGGTGAATTTACTTACAACAGCATGCTCTGGGTAGTGGTTTCCCCGGCCAACTACAAGCTTTTAGAACATACACAGAGTGTTTCACAGATTCTGAGTCACATGGGCCCGGCAGCTGGGCACTTGATGACGAAATAAGGGGAACACAGTCAGAAGAAGGGGAGGGGTCTGCAGAGGGGGCTCGATACAATGGCATTTGATTGCAGGGCTGGCGTGGAAAGGATACCACAAACCAGAACTCAGAGGTTACACATACCCTGTGGCACTGCCGCTTTACCTCGCACCTTGAGTTTAGCTAGATGGCTGTCTAGAAAAAGCGCCAAGGAGAGGAAGTGGAAGATGCCAGGATGCCGGGAGGAATTCCAGCCTCTGCCCTTTTCATTGCTCTCTGAGGTGCATCAGGATATGGGCATTTGAGCGGGGGGGGGGGAGGAGGGGGATCAGGCTATTCTTTTTGCACTGGCTCAAAGAGGGGGCTCAGCGTTCAGAGCTCCCGCTCCAAGGTATCAGGATCTCAGACCTGGGATGCCAAATAATCCCCCCATGCCATCCCCACAACAGAGGGAGACCATAGGATGAGAAGGCCATGGAACTTCAGCCACTTGCAGAAGCCAAAGTAATCAAGTGGGAGCAAATGAGCCGAGGCACCAGCATGGTAACTCATTCCTGGGCAGCCTGCATTTCTGAGTAGATGCAGTAAATAAGCCCCAAGTATCAAACCATGAAATAATTAAATAAATGCACAACGCCATAAATAGTCGTAACATAAAAATAATCCATGACACGCTCTGCTTGATATTTCTGACCTCCTCTGGCTGCCTGATATGCAAAGGCGGCAGCTTTCTGTATAATGCCCCTATTTCTGTTACCAAGTGACTGTGCAAAGGTTCCTTCCCCAAATTCAGCCTGATTTGTGACTGCGCTTTCAGAATTCTTGACTTGGAGTCAGGATTTCCACGAAGGAGAGTGCACACACAGCTGGCATCTTGCCAGCTACCCAACCTAGCTGCTGATTTGTGTCTCTGGTGCGCGTTTGTTCTCAGCATTTAAATGCCTACGTCATGTTGAGAAACGGAGCCAAGCCTTATGCTGGGATCTTCAGATCAAGGAGAGCTGCTCTGGATTGCAAATTAGCTGCATGCCAAGCCTATTTGTCCTTGGGGTTGCTCTCTGCATGGTTTTGACTGTTCACAGGGAACCCCAGCAGAACTCGCCCAGTTCTAACCGTGAGAACCTTCCATGCTGCAAAATCCTGACTGAGTTTTCCAGCTTCTTTGGAAAAGAGAGCACTGAAAATGATCAGGAAAGATGGGGCTGTTTATCAAGCTTTTTCTTGGCCTTGCATGTGTGTGTAGTTATATTTCCACCCATGTGCAAACACATTTAATAAGTATACATACACAGACGATGTCTGTCTGAATGGACCAATTGTCCAGTGGAGAGAAACAATTCTTTTTTTAACTAGTATTTTTATTATGTATTTATTTATTCTATTTCTATACCACTATACTATTTCTATAATAGCCAAAGCTCTTTGGTTAGTTCACAGTGACTGAAATACAACATTATAAAATATATGTTTAAAACTACAGCATTAAGCAAAATAAAAACTACAACATAATCTTAGCAGCCATGCAGGTTGAAAATAACAGTAACATGTAAAACTGAAACAGTATTATTACAGCGCATTTATATCTCACTTTGTCCCTCTCATGAGGAACCCAAGTAGGGTGTTTAAGGATGTTTAAGGACAGGGTGGACATGCACATGGCAGGCATGTCAAGAGCAGAGCCAGCTAGAGTTGGCGCCAGACTAGATGGTCCAGGAGGCCCCTTCTGACTCGCGCTGTTTCTATGTATTTTAGTTAGCAGCGAAAAGGTGGGCGAGTAGATTACTCATTGGGCAGCATGCAAGAAATGAGCAGCAGAGAAGGAAATGGATTTCCTGATTCTTCTCCCCCATGACCTGTTGCCCCATCAGGGTCTGGGGTCACATTCCAGCTCAGTGTTATGAATAATAGTGAAAGGGGCAGCAGCAAGATGAATGCAACAGAAGGTACAGGCTAGAAGGTGTTCTGCCTGTTGCACCAGATTTGATTTATTCTAATAGGTTTTGGACAGTGTCCAGTTATGATTCCTTCCAGCCTTAAAAATCGCCATCGAAGCTTGTCTCCTCAGTTAAAGCATGCATAAAAAGAACATTTTCTTCTTCTTTTAATTGTTCTATTATTATTTATGTATGTTTTATGTATTCTTTGTGAGCCGCCCCGAGGCTTTGTTGCGATGGGGGCGGCATAGAAATGTTTTAAGTAAATAATAAATAAATTTAACAATGGCAGGATCATATAATAGAAGTCAGAGGCTTGGGACAGCTACTGATACCCTGAGAAGGAAACCATTCAGTGACTATTTGTTTCCCATTGAAGGATGTGATGAAATGTCATAAAGTTTTATCGATTTTTTTCCTTGCTGCCCAGCACCCACCCCCATTTTCATGACAGGGTTCATTTAAATTGATGGGCCACGTGCTTCCCTCCAAACTCCGCTTGCAAATAATCTGTGAGCCTCTTTATTCATTGTTGTTGGCACTGGATCTTCCACTGGTTACTCAGCCACATCCTTCAGGGCCACTTTTGATAGCAGTGAGGAAATTTCAGCATGTGCCACTCTTATTACTGTGTAAAACTGACCAAGAACATTTGGTTCCATAATCAATATTAATCTCTTATTTACTCCAGCAGATTGCAGTAGCCGCTCCATAATCGACAAACTGTGCTTTAAAAAAGGTGTAAACAATTCAAAGCAAAACCTTGCAACAATAAATACATTAAAACTTTCAAACAGTAATTTTAATTTAAAAAAGTATTTTTAGCATGCACTTGCAGACATATATAGTGGTTTGAAATTCTGCACAGACGATGTTGGGCAAGCCATGAATGCTGTTTCAATTTGCTAGCTGCATCATTATTCTCTACAAAAGCAATAGCATATTTAAGCTTATACTAACACAACGCGGGTTTTGTTTTGGGGATTTTTTTTTTTTTTTGGTGATTCCCAAGAAGTACCACCAAGCCCAGGCATGCAGGCGGAATTGCCCTCATTATCCACACCAGGCCACCCCAAGCTGGGTTTGGTGTGTTACCCCAGGGCCCCCCAACCCCCACCAGCACGCGTGCGCAGCCTGTTAGGAACTGGGCCACGCAGCAGGAGGCGAGCAGTGGGCGAGCGAGCAAAGCTCCATCCGTATTTACGGCCGCCGCCCCCGCTTTTTAGCGCCGCCCCCGAACTTTCAGGCGGCCCACGCGGGGTTCTCCGCAAGGGCACCGCGCGATCGCGCCCGCCCGCCCGCAGGCCTGCCCTTGCTCCTCCGCGCCGGCAGGGGCCGCTGCGGGCGACGCCGAGGCCTACCTGAGCCCGAGGCGGCCCTCTGCCCCAGCCCAGCCGCTCTAGCGGGAGGTGGCGCGGCAGCTCGTGCCGCCGGAGGAAGCGAGGACGGCGGCGAGGACGGAGGAGGAGAGCGGGCCGCGGCGGCGCCGTGAGGAGGCGGCAGCGGCGGCGGCGGGGCGGCCCAGCGGGGTAGGCTTCCCCGTCGCCCGCCCCTCCACGCTCGGCCCAAGCGCGCTGCGGCGGCGGCGGCGGCGGCGGGAGCAGCATGGCCGCCAGCCTCTGGATGGGAGACGTGAGTGAGGGAGGAGCGCGCCCGCCGCGGGGGCCATTCCTGGGTGGAAGCGCGGTGGGTGCTGCGGGAGGGAGAGGGGCGAAAGCGCGGGCGCGGGGGCCCGCGGCCTTGCCCTTGCCCCCCGCGCCCCCTTTTCTCCCCGCTGCCTGGCGTCGATTGGAAGCTCCTTGCAGGCAGAGACCTGCTGTTTCGCGGATTGGGGCCCCTTTCTTCAGGGCTAGAGAGTGTCCTCCTAAGTTGGCAGGTGGGTGTTGATGTTCGCTGTTAAACTTTCGTGCACTGGCAGGCACTTCATGCTGTAATAAATTGGTGAGCCGTTAAGGTTGCCCGGGAGTTCGGAAAAAAAGAAAGGTTTTGCTGCAATACCTCTCTGGAAAAATAATATTGCTCCCAATAATGTGCTTCTGCAACTTTATAAGGTGTGGTGGACACTGAAAGTACTAGTTATCGTTACTGTATTAGAAGATGTCAAGTACAGAGATGAGGATGATTAATTACTGCTACTACTGCTTGAAACTTAATAAGATGCCAAGTTTATTATTACTGCTACCACTAATTGAAACTTTTTAAGATGCCGTGGGCAGTGATGATGCAGTGCTGCTGCTACTGCTGTTGTTGCTACTATTTGAAATGTTATACAATGCTATGGGCGCTGATGGTGTCTTTTCCTACTCCTGTCCCCACCAGTATGATCATCTCGTTTGCTGTACTGCATAGGGGCAATAGAGAAGGGAAGCATGCTCCAGCCTCTGCTATTGGCCAGGGGATCAAAAGCCACTGGAAGGTCATACTCTCTACATCCAAGAAAGACCATCATACCCAGAAAAGCAGTTTGTCCACATACTGTATTCTTTTCACATGAGCAACCACCCAGCTCCCTTTTGCTTGATATTGGACCATCTTGTTTGTTTGCTTACATTGCAGCCAAGTTTGTGAAGTTGTGAGAGTTTCAAACTGCTGCAGCTTCACTTGCATTTTTTTCCTGTTCTGCTTGTGTGCAGTCATCTTGTTTTCCCCTGAGTTAGTTGCTTTAGTTTTACAAATGGCTAACAGGTATACTCATGCATGCTTGTTTGGACATTACTGTCCTGGGAAAACTATGCTCCACTTCTCAGATGAATCACCGGGCACCATCCTATGTGTTTCCCCAGCTATCATGGCTGGCTAGAGAATGCTAGGAATTGCAGCACTTTCAATGTCTAAGTATGCATCAGATTGTGCACTTAATTGGAAATTTTGTACTGTATGCCACATTATTTCCCCTCTCTTTTCTTCTTCCTCTCTAGTTGGAGCCATACATGGATGAGAACTTTATTTCAAGAGCATTTGCTACTATGGGGGAGTTGGTTCTGAGTGTGAAAATTATTCGGAATAGATTGACAGGGTATTTATTTACTGCATTATTGTACATGGTGGGGAGGGGGGACTATCTCTTTTAAATGCAAGTATGGACAGATCTGTCATTTCTGTACTTTGGGTTGGGTTATGGATTGTTTAACTGGTCAGATATTATCAAGTGACAACCTCTTGTTTGTTGCAGAAAGTTACCTTATGTAGAATCAGACCACTAACTCTATTTAGTTTAGTGCGGCCTATGCGGATTGTCAGCAGTGGTCCAGAGGTTCAGAAGGTGGGGTGCTGAAAGAATGGTAGGCAAATTTGTAGTGTCAACTCCATTGTCTCTCACTTTGCACAGATGAAACATAACTTTCTTCTCAAGTTATGAAATGTTGCTCTTTCTTCCAGGATTCCAGCAGGCTATTGCTTCGTGGAATTTGCTGATCTGGCCACTGCAGAAAAGTGTTTACATAAAATTAATGGGAAGCCCCTTCCTGGTGCCACACCTGTAAGTCAATTCCTTCATTAAGTAACCAGGGCTAGAATCCTAGGCACACACTGTCTTGGCAGTAACGCTCTTTCTACTTGGTGGGACTTATTATAGGTAAATGTACATAGGAAGGCATGCTGCACAAAAGAGAGAGAAAATGAGCTTAATGAAGTTTTTGTAAAACTCAACAGTCAGTTGGCAAGGGATGTGTTCCCAAGTAAGGCTTAGGAGTGGGGTATAAATATGCTGCTTGTCCAGCTTGTGTGCTTGCTTCTGAAGAAAAGTCAAAGCTATAGCCAGCGGTTTCTCTGCCACTCTTTTAGTTGGATGTATAATGACCCATCCTTTTTGAATTCCTTTTTAACAGCTGTGATGGTGTTATAAGCCAGAAAGACCCTAGCTTACCCTTTCCCAACCTGCCACCCTCTTAATGCGTTGAATGAGACTTCTAGCATTTCTCAAGTCAGCATCAACATCCATCAGCATTGGCTCCCTGTGTGTAATACAGGAATAATGAATACTGGCCTATGTCACAGAGCTGTTGTAAGAATGACTGCCTAAAGGAATTGTGTAAAGTGTCTTCACATGCAGAGTAGTAAAATCTGCATGTGGCTTGGTGCAAAATGTCCCAGCCCACCTCTTCACGAGGAGTGAGCTGCCAACAGCACATTGTACCAACATCTCTAACGACTCTGTCTTCAGGGTGTTGGCTTGGGCCCTGTGCACACACCTCCCCATTAGATATTTTCTGATTCTGCCAGCTTTTCGTTAGACCACGACACATTAAACAGCCATTCTCTATGGAGTATGCTGCAACCCTACCCTGTTAATCCTAGCAGGTTTAATTTTAGCAGCCTAGAAGTTGAAGTTGCTCTTGTGTGCTGTACAGCTTTTCCTAGTTTAAGTTCTCAGGTGGGGTGGAAAGCATATGGCCCTCCAGATGCAGCCTGCAACAATAATCTGCCCTAAGACAGCATCGCCAGTGCTGTGGGGGTGACAGGAGTTCAACAACATCTGGAAATCTCCATATTTTTCCATCACTGCTCTAAATATATGATGCGAGTGAGCTTCTCAGTCATTAATGTCCCTGGGATTAACGTCTAATATGTTGCCTTTCATGCAGAGGTAGATCTTTTGAGCCCCATTTCTCTGTGTTTAGTGTTTGTTAAGCCTGCTGTAGAAAAGGAAAGGCTGCCCAATCTCAGCAGGGTAAAGCTTGGTTATGTATTCAACATGTATGTTCAAAAAGTGCTGAATGTAGCACAGAAATAACATGTTAAAGGGGCAGTCCTATGCATGTTTAGCTGGAAAAAAGGCCTACAACTCCCAACATGCATCAGCCACCCATGCTGGCTAAAGCATGTTTGGGGTCTTAGGCTTGTTGTTCTGTCTGAACATACATGAGATTGTGCCTGGAGAGCCTTTTCCTGATGACATGCATTGCTTCAGAAACATGCTAGAAGGGCATACCCATTAATAATGTGTGTTTGTTCTATTTCAGACAAAGCGATTTAAATTAAACTATGCCACTTATGGAAAGCAGCCTGATAACAGGTAAGCCAAAATATGGTCAAAAGTATGGACTTTGTAATATGTTGTTTTTCTTCTATTTGCTGTAAAGGAGTCCTATTTAGTATTTTCTTTAACTCTGCTATTCTGTGTAAACAGTCTAATAAACTGAGGACTGTCCTCGGTGAATTGCCGGAAAGGGCAATGCATAGTATGTAAACAAGTAAAATTAGACTAAGCATAAAATTACCCAAGCACTCACGTCTGCCTAAAGGGGAGCTGGGAAATGTATAGCCTTCCAGATGTTGCTGGAATATAATTTCCGTCAGCCCTCACCATTGGCTGTGCAAGCTGGGCCCCAGGGAGTTGTAATTCAATATCTGGAGGATAACAGATTTCACCAGTCCTGGCCTAACATCATCTCTTTGAATCCAGCCAGATATTCTATATTATGCATTGGTCTTCAACAAATACTTGCCCTCTTAATCACCAAGTGGAAAGTCACCCATAACTGAATTTTTGTATTAAAATGCAACATTTTAATTGGATTGTAGTGAGCTCTCTTTGAGCTTTGCCAAATGACTGAGGCTGCAGTCCAAGGCATGCTCGCTGGAGTATGCTTAGAATTGTGCTATAAACTTGCAGCAGATTGCTTTTTAATATAAAGAAGGGACACTAAAGCAATGAGAGGGCTGTAATTTGGTAGCAGAACACAAAAGTCCCTTAGTTCAATTTGCAGTGTCTCCAAGCGGAAAAAATACCTGTCAGTACTGGGCCAGGTGGAAGAAAGGTCTGACCTATGTAAGGTAATCTTCCATTTTCCTATCATATTTGTGTCCTGTTTTGGCATCTCTAGACTCCAGAGAATTGATTCCAAATTTCACAGATTTTGTTAAGAGTGCAAGGTTGTTGCTCCTGAAAAAACATGGACCACAAATAGCCAGTAATTGTTGTACAGTGCATTTCAGAAAGAAGTGCCTACTTTGTGCCAATCTTGTGTATGCTGAACTCTGCATTAAAAGAGGCATTCCCATAGGTACGCAGGCAGCCTCCAGGTCACAAACAAGTTCTTTCAGAAAATGGAAATTTGTCTTTAAATCAAATTTGTATGTTAGTCAATCACATATAGTTGGCCCTCCAGATCTGTGGGGGTAAGGGGCGCAGGACCCCTGGGAGAATGGGAAAACTGCAGATTCCCCTTTCAACTCACCAGTGTCTCATCTTTCTAGCAAGGAAATGCCTGGGAGAGTTCCCTTTCTGGATGGGTGGGGTAGGAAGGCATGCTGTGGAGACCTCCCTCTCTCCCCTTTTGCTTCCCCTCTCTCTATGGTGGTGATAATTTTCTGCAGTATTTTTTTAAATTAACAGGCTGTATGGGAGTTCATTTGTAAGTACAGGTTGTTTGGAACTTGGACATTTGTAACTTGGGGACGGCCTGTACTTGTATTTCATGTCATATTGACTTCACTCCATAATTCTTTGTGTCTGATTTATGCCCACGGAGTAATCCTTCATGCATGAAAGTTTGTTACAATAATATTATTCATCTTCAAGGTACTACTACAGCCCATCATCCTATTGACCTTTGTTGCTGGGGGATGATGGGAGTTGTGGTCTAAAACACTTGGGGTGCATTGGATTGGGAAGCCTACTCTAATTATTATAGAAGATGTCCCTCTGGTTTTACTAAAACAGATTCCTTAAAGCAGACAGTAACGCATAAAAAGAATGCATAAGTTGTATTGCTGATTAAATTCATATGATTTCTATTCTCAAATTCACTCCTTGTTTTCTTCCTTTAGTCCAGAATATTCACTGTTTGTAGGAGATCTTTCCCCTGATGTAGACGATGGGATGATATATGAATTCTTTGTAAAAGTGTACCCGTCCTGTAGGGGTGGCAAAGTGGTTGTGGACCAGACAGGCGTATCCAAGTAAGCATCTTGATCCTCGCTTCTGTATTTGGTTCTGTACAAGGCAGCTTTCCACAGTCTAGTGCCCTCCAGATGTTTGCAATTCCCATAAACCCTTGATTTGGCTTGTTGGGGCTGCTGGGAGCTGTAGTCTAACTCACTTGGAGGGCCCTGGGTTGGAGAAAGTTGGTATAAGGAAAGGCAAGAGAAAGCTGCCTGAATGCAAAGCTGTTTCTTCTTTCCATAATGTAGCAAAGAGAAATGAGATCCAGAAAGGGCTTTATTTTGCTAGTTTTATAGCATCACTAAATCTATTCCTGAATATTTAAATGGGCAGGTGCTAATCCAGGGGTTTAGCGTAATACGTGTTTACGTACATTCCTAAAATATTTGTGTCTTGATATATAAGTGTTTACTTGACTTAACTCTTCAGTGCTTCATTTTGATGCATACCCTAAGAACTGTATGCTGCTGCTGCATTCAGTTGAGTGGCCTGAGAAAAACCCATGGTATTAATTCTAGGCCTTAAGCTATTTCATTCAAAGAGCATTTGTGGCTAGTGTAAGTTCCATTCATATCTTTGCTGAATTGGCAGCTTTCTCATAGGGCTGTCTCAGCATACACAGATGCAATGATATTTATATTTAACAATGTAATATGTGGTAATAGCACCACCATCTGTAGGTCCAAATGATTATTTGTAGCCCAATCCGTATTTTGGCTGAACTCAGAGACATCACTCCTTAACTCTCTAAGTGCACAAATGCTTTTAACATTAGATTTTGGGGCAGTTTTCTCTCTTCCTCCACACCAGTGGTGCAGTAGCAATTTTTTGAAGTGCAGGCCTTCGTTATGACAGTTCCCCTAGCCAACCCCCTAAAGAGATTTCAAAAAAAAAATTAGGTTGCATTGTTGATCATTATCAACTGTTCTAGCAGTTTTGCTCTCCACCAGGAAAAGATCTTCTGTAAAGCTAACAAGTCTTAAGATGCAGTCCTATGCCTGTTTGGACCAAAAAAGACCTACAACTCCCACCATCACCCAGCCAGCTGGGAGTTGCAAGCCTTTTTCTGCCTAAGCACGCATAGAAATATGCTCTTAATCACCCATTCAAGACCAAACCCCAAGGAAACAATATATTGTTATTGCAAAAATTGCTTTCTCCCCAGCTCCTGTGGGAATTGCAGTTAAGCACAGAGAGAAGAGCAGATTCTGAACGGATAGATGTGTGGGGCTGATGACCTCAGTGTCAAAGATGACACTTGTCAACAGTGTCATCACACTGGCCTCCAGGCCCTGGTTCCATGGCACCACTGGTCTCCATTCTGTTGCCGCTGCTTTCTCCACACTGAGATAGGAGCCTGCTTCAGCTTTAAAGGGCGCTCCTCGTTGGAGTACTCATCCTGAGCTCCATACAGTGTGCTGTATTCTTTGGGACTAAACCAAAGTCCTTCCTCTTAATTTTCAGACTTGGGAGGGGGCTTTATTCCAAGCCCCTGCCTGATACAAGAAGGTCAGAATTAAAATGCCTGAACAGATGGCAGCCCTCAGTTTCAAGACTTCTAGCATAGGATAGCCTGCCATCCCTCTTAGTAATTGATTCCATTGTCAAGCTGTTCTTAATTTTGAGAAGTTTCTAAAATTATTTTTAAGGGGTGGACAGCGATGTCAAACAAGTAGGAAGATGTTCGGAACGGCGAAGTCGTACTCCTGAGGTTTGGAATGGGATTGTTCACTTTTTCTTTTGCTGTCTCTTTTCTTACTCCTTGCATCTGACTGAACATTTGTCTTTTGGCAGAGGCTATGGCTTTGTGAAATTCTCAGATGAACTGGAACAGAAAAGAGCACTCGTTGAGTGCCAGGGAGCTGTTGGTCTTGGTTCTAAACCAATACGTTTGAGTGTTGCCATCCCAAAAGCGTGAGTATATTTGCAAAGGTGTGCTAAATTTAGCCATTTTGTACCCAAAGAAAACCTCACCTCTAGGAGAGAGAGTCCTGCCTTAAAGATCAGAGGTTGTCCCTTTGTACTAGGAGCCCTGAATTACTAGTGTTTCCTTGTACTTAAGAGCTGCTAAGTCAGTTCTTGGGGATCTATGATATGTTAGGATTGTCACACATCTAGAGATATCCAAATTAGTCTAGTGCACTGTGCTGTATATACAGCTGCCTAAAAGATGGGTTGGAAATTTCAGCCTGTGCAGAATGCAGGTACCTGTTAGTAGGGCTTGGGCAGTCTGAGCATTTGATACCAATATTGGATTAATTGTTGGTGCTTTTCAGACCCAATCCAAAGTGTTCATTTTGACCTTTAATGCAATAAAGAATTTGGGATTGGGTCTTCAGTAGTTTGAAGGACCAGCTATGCATCTATCAACCTGCCCATTTTAAAAGGCCCTATTTCTTGTGCTTCCTTGTGCATACAATTAGGTGGTGGGACACAAAGGGGAGAGCATGGAACTCCATCATGGAGGTTCACATGCCCCAACACTGGCAGGCTGCCATATGTCATTAAAGATGATTCTGAGGTGCTTTTTGTTGATTAGTAGCTTATGCTCACTGTTGAATGATCTGGTGCTGAATGATTGTATTTGTTTAATGACATTGTGCTGAGTTGGATATCACTCTTTAGTGCAAAAGGCCATTTTGCTGCCCTTTCATTATGGCTTAGTCTGACTGCTGTCTCTAAGGCTGCTTTTATGTTGATGGTTTTCTTTTATGTTATGTTGGAATTTTATGTTTGTTATAATACTTGCCTTGGAAAGGCTTGTCTGTAATGCTGGGAACTGACTTAGAGGCGGGATGACTAGAAGAGTTAGCAGGACATAAAAATGGGCAGAAATGGTACACATGACCATTAAGTATAATGCAGTTGTGGAGATTCTTCCTAAAGATCTGGCATAGGAATGAATTCATTACAAAAATGTTACTTAGATTTTTTTCATAAACATTCTGGAGTTTTAAAAAATTAAACTTCTTGTCTTTCTTCTCCAAGTAACCGGCTGAAGACAGTTGAGTACAATCAGATGTACAACTATAACTATAACCAGTACTACCAACAGTATCAGAATTACTATGCCCACTGGGGATATGATCAGAATACAGGCAGTTACAGCTACAGCTATCCACAGTATGGATACACGCAAAGTACCATGCAGGTAAGGGCAGAGCAAAGCAGATTTGCGGTCTTGCTAGACTTTATGTCAAGAGATCCTTAGTCACAATCATAAACACATTCACTAAGGAATAAGTCCTTTTGAATACAATGGGACGCCTGAGTAAACATGCATAGAATTCACCTGTAAGAGTTACAAATGGGGAGGAAACCGTTTTCATTGGGATAGCCATGTTAGTCTCTTACAAGACAGGGTTTCTCTTCATTTGACTTCTTTGTCCCATGTCAAAGCAAAACTAGTTTTCCTCTAATAAGCTCACCAATTTATGTTTTTGAATAGTTCTCACACCTAAAGTTTATTCTTTGTAGAACCATAAATTAGTGTAGTGCAATACCATGCAGATTTGCATGCAGTCAAAATTGTCTTATAACAATTGTGTGACCTGTAGAATATTTCCTGGAAATATAGGTTGATGTGTCCTCAACTCTTTGTGTTCACCCCCTGGCAATAGCTCTCTGCTGGTAATTATAGTGATGGAAAGTTCGTTCTTTCGGTTTACACCACTCTTTTCCATAACTAGCTGCCCAAGTTGGCCAATAATAGTGACATATTATCAGAAGTAGTATAATACGCCATCAGAAGAGAAGATGGGAAACATTTGCTGCTTTGTTTAAACTTACTGTGGTTTTTCATTATATTTAGGCTGAGCTAAACTGTGGTTGATTTTAGGCAAAACATAATATAGCCTGGTTTGGATTTAACAACAAACCATAGTTAATTTAAGCAAGGAAGCGGGGTGGATACAATCTCCTCCTGGCATGGTCCAAATTAAAACGGGAAGTTTTTAAGATAGGCCCCAAACAGGGCAGCACACTAGAAACAGCAACCAATAACAATGAACAGTAAGAAAAGATAATTGCCTTGGTAGAATGAAGACCTGACTAATCCAACAGGTTTTTAGCTGCCCACGGAAGACCATCAGGGGGACTAAAGCAGGTCCCTTAGCTTGTATGCCTATGATGCATTAATTATAAAAAAGAAACATCTTCTGATTCCCTTCCCATTTGTAATTCTCAATTTTGCAGACATATGAAGAAGTTGGAGAAGATGCACTAGAAGGTAAGTTTGCCTGTTGTGACTTTGTATTAGAAATAGCCACTTGTATTTATTTGCTGATCCTAAAGTACCCCAGTCAGGAGAGGTCCTAGAGCAGTAACTGGCTCTGGGAATGCAAGGGCTTAAGGTGCTCAGGGATCCCTATGAGGCAACCTATCTATTATGCTAGGTGTGGTTCACCTTACTACTGAATTTTGGTCTGTGCTTCTGCCCCTTATATATATTGTTCTGACAGCTGTAACCATACTTTCTGTGTGTAAACTATGTTACCAGGTGATAGAACAAGCCATGTTCTTCAACAACAGTTTAAAATTTATTTAGATCCTGGCTTGTTTTGTGGCTAAAAACTATAGTTTCCCAGCTTGCACAAAACAGGAAACCCTAGTTAAGAGATTTTCTGGTTTTAACTGGGACTTGCACTGGGGAACTGCATGTGTGAGCAAAATGTTTTTTTCTGTCGGGGCAGGTTAAGCTGAAACTCACTCATACAGGCTTCCTTTCTTTTTCAGACCCCATGCCCCAGATGGATGTGAGTGAAGCCAACAAGCAGTTTATGGAACAGAGTGAAGAACTCTACGACGCCTTGATAGAATGTCACTGGCAGCCTTTGGACAGTGTCTCTTCAGAGATTCAAGCCATGTAATTGCCTTGTTGCTCAAGCACCATCTCCAAGCAACATGCCAGCGTGCCCTGGACTCCTGCCAAGCACATGGATCCTGCCGCTGCGAGTGGCTTGCCCTGCTCCTTTCCTCCGAATTCTTAATTCCAGAATACAGGGGAGAACTTGCCAGACTTTCTGTATGCACTGAGGAGCAGAAGAACTTTGTGGTCACTTTTATTTGTGACAAAACTAAAACCCAGACACTTAAATTTTTTTCTTTGCCGCCCCCCCCTCCCCCCACACACACTTTTTTGGTCCTGGGACAGATTGTTCATCCTTGTCAAGGAATTGTAATTTATAAACTTTTAAAAAAAAGATGGTGTGGTAGGGAAAGTTTTACTTCCATGTACAATAAAAGAATATCTTTTACACAGTAGGCAGGATATTGGTATTCTCCATGGTTTAAATGGCAATATAAGTTGCCAGAGAAGATTCATGGAAATGTCCCAAGATCATCATTTGGAAGTACTGCCATAGAAGGGACCAAGTCTTCTACAATTGAGGGAAGGGCGTGTTTCAGCAGAGCTTCTGGTTTATTTTCAGAGTGGGTAGAAACCAGGTTTAATCATCTTGCTTGTTTGTCAGAAGCATATCCCCTTAGGCTGGTGGGACGGACCTAAATGGATCATATCACGTAAGTGGCAGGAGGAGAAAAATGTGGGGGTTTGGACTACCATGGCTACTTTTGCAAGCAGGCATTTCTGCTATCTCAAGCTAGGTCTGTCAAGGGGGAAAAAACCTGGTTGAAACCCTGGAGAGCTGCTACTTGTTAGCATCATGTTGTTGTTAGTCACAAAGTCATGTCTGACCCATCGCGACTCCATGGACAACATTCCTCCAGGCCTTCCTGTCCTCCACCATCCCCCGGAGTCCACCCAAGCTCACACCAACTGCTTCAGTGGCTCCATCCAGCCACCTCATTCTCTGCCATCCCCTTCTTTTGCATCTAGAGGAATTCACAGACCAACTCACAATATAGCAGCTTCCTCTGCTCCTATGACATGGAATTAAAAACCTCAAGCGGAGGGAGTGGGAGCAACCTGCTTGGAAGATATGAGTGGTAGTTGGCAACGGGGCAGAAAAAAGAACATCGTATCATAAAATCAGAGTATTTCCTCATTGTACCATTCAAGTTATTGGAAGATAGTACTGTCTCCATAGAGTGTGTATTTTGCATGCATAAGGCATGAGCTTCAATCCCAGCCTTCTTCAGTTAAAACAGGGCTGACCCACCTGATTCCCAACCAGTCTAGCTAATGGCCGCATCTGGAGGGCTGCAGGTTTCCTAGTACTGGGTTAGAATAAGTAGGTGATGGCAAAAGTCTATATGAATACCTTGGATATCTACTGCCAGTCAGTGCTGGAAATATTAAGATGGACCAATGATTTGACTATGTTAATATCCTGTGTTCCTCATCACTGAACAGTGCAAAATAATTTTTAAAAGCGAGAGCCTCTTGTGGTTCTCAAATGTTTTGGACTACAGTTCCCATCAGGTTTCACCATTGGCTAGACTTGCTAAGGCAGCTGGGAGTTCTAGCTTGCCAGCTATTTAGGCCTACAACTTGTCCACCCTTAAAAAAACAAGCTATGGGCCCAAGTTCTTTGAACTTCTAACCTGATGCCAACAGCTTTGCTGGATGCGAATGACGAAAGTTTCAGTCCAACACATTTGGAAGCACATCCACTTGGGGAAAGGTGATTTAAGCTCCTCCTCTCCTGGCAAAATATATTTCCTGGCCTAACTTTTTGCACCCCACTCTTGATTTTCTTCTGACAGTGGTGGAGAAGACAACCACACTAAGAAGGGACTGGGGAAAAAAACTACATTTCCCAAGAGCCTTTTCAACGCTCCTTTTTTAAAGGAGCCAATAGGCGGCAGTGTTAGCAGAAAGAGTGTATAAAAGGCCGGGCCAGGAGGTCTGTCTTTCTTCTTTCAATTGGGTTGCTGGATGGGAAAAGGTAGGTAGCTACTTGCATGGGCGAGATGCGGACAATCCGTCGGCATCCGCTTTTCTTCTCGAACTAATTCCTGTTCTGACTCTCACTATAGCCCCTTGAGAGCCCCCGTTTCCCGTTTAGGAGAGAATTGCAAGCAAGCGGGGATCGATGTCCTCCGTGGGGCTGCAGCAAGGGCCGATCCATGCAACCGGGCTCCTGCATTGGAGATCGGGGAGGGGGGGGTGCTTCGGAGGTAGGGCCAGAGCCTGACTTTAAAGTCCTGACTTTAAATGTGAGTTCAGCAGCAACGTCTTACTTTCTTACTCTGGAGAAGGCGCGGGGTTTTCAGACCAGATTTTATAAGCCACGCACGCGCTCGAGTCTTGATCGCAATCAGGGGCTTTGCGTCTGCTCGAGAGTAAAAATGATGCGGGGGAGGGTATAGCTGCTATTCATGGACTAAGATTCGTTGTCCGTAGCAAAGTAATCGCGTAAATATTATACATGCAAATATTATAAATTGCAACACCATAGTTTAATAAATACGTAATTAGTAAGACTCTAGATTGCCTCCACGTGCACATGGCTTAGATAAGTCTAAAGGTGGCTCGGTAGCCCACAGTTTGATGCTGCCAGCCCACTCGAAAATGAGAGGAGGGGTCTTAAAATAGCAGCTATTTTCAGAGACAAACTCTTTTAAAAGCATGTCCCCCAGTCGCAAGGCTTCTGCATTCTGTTTTCCTGCTGTGGTTTATTGGGAGCTTTCTGCTGCTTGGAAAGCTTTTCAGTTTTCCCACTCCATGCTTTAATAACCAGAGGTGTCTCCCTCCTCCTGTGCTCAGTATTGCCTGCTGGGATTGGCATTAGCTCTCTCCCAACTCCCATCACTTCTTCTTATGCTGACTTAGGCTGGTGGAAGGTGCCCAGTTTGGAAGGTGCCAGGGTGCCCACTGCTGCTCTGGGTCGTTGGACAAAGGACTTCCCCATTACCAGTTCACTGATATTTCATGCTGGGGATGCGAGATCAGCCAGGTGATGGCTGCAGTGTGCCTTCAGAATGCCCGTAACAAACCAGGGGCCCTCTGGACGCAGCTTTCACATCCATGGAAACTTGTTTGTAAGGCACCATGTTAGTGGAGGAAGTTTCAGACCATAGTTGACTGGGGAGACCAGGTGTTGCCGTTGTGGTGCTTCTGCGGGGAAACCAAGTTAGGGAACACAGTATTCATACAGACACTTTCTCTCAAAATTCTCATAAAGCAGCCTAAATCCGCATCACTTTTCCATCCAGGCCTGGTACTATAGCATCTTGATAGCTTGTCTTCTTTTCTGTCTCCACTTCTCACTCTTCAATTTGCTGTTATTTTTTGCGACTGGATGTAATGTAACAAAAGCATGGTTTTACTGTAGCAAATTATTCTTGTGGCCAAGAAGTGTGGTTTTTACCACTGTAAAAACAAACAAAAACTCCCTAAAGCTTAAAATGTGTTTGGCCGCGTCTTGAGCTGAAGGCTGATCAGTAATTTCAGAGCAAGGGAGGAGGAGGAGTGGCCTTGTAGCAGATTCTGCAGTTGGACATGTTAGAAACTGATATTCAGGGATTAAACAAATAATCATTTAACTTTTTGTGGTCCAGCACAGTGCAAAGAAAGCTGAGGGTATTAGCTGCAGGCTTGCATGCCCTGGCATTTCGAAGCAGGACTGCAAAAATATGTCTGAAGCCTTGGAGTGCACTCTCAGTCAGAGCACAAACAGTTATGAGCCTGGGTGGAGCAGCTGTTTGGCTTCCTCTGTTGTGTTGTGTAGTGTAGACAATCAGGTGTGGAGCACAAGTCCTGACCATTACCCATGCTGGCTAGGGGTGATGGGAGTTTGAGGGCAGTAAGTTGCTCTGTCCTTCGTAGCAATTCCAGGTAAGAGTCTTTTCCCAGCCTGACCTGGAGATGCAGCCTGGGACCTTCTGCATGAAAACAAGTGTTCTGTATCATTGAGCAGTAGCCCTTGGGTTTCCTTCCATGATGCTGGCATCCCCCGCTTCAGGGACCGGAGAGGGTTTGGAAGCGAATTCTGCCTTTGGCAGATGTTCTCAGTCATTGGATGACTAACCCAGTTGCTTTTCTAGCACCGGTTGCCTGTAATAGTGACCTTGTGTTCCTTCTGTTTCAGCCATGAATGCCGCTTACTGGAGCAGAGCCCCAAAATGGCTTGTGAAATTGCAGGTTGGCTCTCTTGCCTTACTCCAGTGGGACCAGAACAGGTACTGTAGCATTACTGGGCTGGGCTACTCCTGGGGGAATCAGAGAGGCTCATGGTTGCTGGTTTTAAATGATTCATTGGGGCACTGGGAGGGATTGCAAGGCCAAACCCATTGCAGGCCACAGTAGAAAAGGGGCGTTTGGGGTGGATACAGACATGGTTCTAGAACTTCTGAAGCCGGTGGGGAAAAGGCCTGTCTAGTAGAAGTTCAACTGATGTCAGTGGGCTTGCTCTTCAGTATGACAACCTGGTTCCAGCCATTTAGATGCAAGGGGAAGTTTGGCTGAAGCCACCCTACTTTGGACAGCAGTATTTGGGTGTGGCTTTGTATTCAAAGAATCTTGTACTGGAAGAAAGGAGATGAATGTGTTCCAGCTTTCCCATCCTACTCCCAAAATAGGAATTTATACTGCTTCCCTTCCCAGCTTGTGGCTTGTTTCTTTCTTGTCCTTTTTGCCAGCTTTTACGGGGCTTTGTTTTCCGGATTCTCTTGCTGGCTCCCATTTGTTTCAGGACAGCAGCACAAACAAGCCAGGGATAAGCCATGGTTCTGAGTTCAGACATGACGAGCTAGTTTTCTTGTCAACAAGATAGCATGACTTCTATTTGTGTTTCATAGCTGGTGAAGAAACTGAGTTGTTTGCAGGATGTTTATAAAAAGAGTTCTGTCCTTTGAATGCATGGCAGCTTCCATTTAAAATGACTGTCCTGCTAGTGAGGAGGAGATTTCCACAAAATAATTGGAAAGGAAATGCATAGGTTCTTTTTTCTTTGCAGGTGACCTGAGCAATGGTGAAATGTCCTGATGGTGTGCTTTAAACAGAGGTATGCCGCCTTGTGTAATCATACAAATGTTAATCATTATCCCCATTGCAACTCATCTGTTGAGTTTTCTCCTCCCTGTGGCTTGTGTCAGTGCCTGCTGCAGAGTTCCCTGATTTACCAGGCTTGCTTGTGGAGCAGTGGCGTCATGCAAGAATGTCGCTGCTCCCATCCTGGACAAGACTGGGGGACTCAACCAGCCTCTCTTGGGGATATTTGCCTTTGAAAGCCCCTGGTGGCCCTATCGAAGCTGTGCCTGTCTCTCCTGTGGCAGGTGTAGTCAAAAAGGTGCCCACAGTAACTTTTCCCTTGACGGTCGCTGTTCAGATTGTCCTGTAACTGTCCAGCAACATTTTCAGGAAAATACATATTTTTCCATGAAACCTGGAGGCAGAGGAATTGGTTTTCAGTTACAGAAGAACATTCTGCATTTTCTAGTGATGTAATATTGGGCCATGGGCTGGGGAGAGTCATTCCCAGGTCATGCATAAAAGCCTCGCTGTGGACTATTGGCCTAGGCTGTATTTCTTAGCCTAACATACCTCACAATGTGGTTTTGAGGGTATCAAAGTGGGGGAAGAGCCATGTATGCTACACTATTGGAGGAAAGGTGTGATTAAAATGTTGAAACCAAGGTAATTCTTGTCTGTTCTCAATCTGTGTACAGCCAAAAGAAATTCCTAATGGTCCATGGTCCTCTGCAATAGGGAAATGGGTCAAACCTATATGGGGAAGAATATGTCTGACTTCAAGAAATGTGGGGCTGGCAAGAATGTTTTGGTACCGTTTCCCTCTCATGTTTTTTCTCCCAATTCCTTTTCAAGGAACAAGAAAACGAAATGGAGTTGGATGTTTGTCTTCACATGGAGATCTGTAGAAGTATGTTTGGAAGACAGGTGAGAGATGTTGCAGATCAGGTCTTGAGAATTCTTCTCTGTAGCTGGAAGAGAAGCTTCACAGCACTGTGCCTTTAGTGTCTACGCCAACTTAGCCCATGTCTTTAACAGGCCAGTGGGCTGCATGTTAAACCAAGAGCTATGGCTTGGCAAATAGCCACAGAATCTCCAACAACATGCAAGAACAAGATGGGAGGGACTTTGACATCTCAGGCTTTTGTCAGCTATGGATGTCACTCTACCCTCCGACACACAGCTGCCTTCTGGAAGGCATCTGTCCATAGACGCAAGTAATTGGACGGCATACAAATTTTATAAACAAACAAACTTATCTGTAGATCTTTCAAGTCCTGTTTTCTTTATACCTTTTGTGAGTTCTTACAGGAAGCTTTGTCTCTGGGAACTTGCAAAATAGTGGTACCTCCTGTGTAGCACTATAATAGAGTCCCAAAGTAGCCTGAAACCATGAAGACTTGAAAGTTGGTTTGTTCAAAGTGACATTGTCTTGAGTTCTTAATAGCTTGCAAAAGCATAAGATGCAAGCAATCTTATGTTCAATATGATAAGGCAAACTCAGTGTTTTAATCCTGGTATGTTTCACATTTTTTCAATATTTGATTTTTTTTCCCCCTGAATTGCCAGGTGTCATCCAGAGACTTCAGTACTGGAATGGAGCCCTTATCGTATTACACCTGAGAAGGCTAGTTGCTGATCCCACCAAAGGTACCATAAGGTTATCTGTCATTACATGTACTGTTCGTATAAGATGCAAAGAAGATGTAGAATCAAGGATTGTAGCTGCTGGTACCCTCCCTATCCCTTTCCCATCAGATCTGAATACTGATCTTATGGTCAAGAAGGAGGAAAAGTAAAATGGAAGCCAGCCCTTGCATCTTTGCTGGGGAATATCCTGCACTGAACTGGGCTGTCTTGAAACAGTTTGTCTGAACCCTAAGAGACCGAAACGGTTTGTTATATATTTATCTTGCCTTCCTGTCCTGGGAGGTGGGTCAGGATAAGGCTCTGTGACTGGCCGAGAGTCACCCAGTGAGCCTAATGGCAGAGTGGGAATAGAACCTGGATTTTCATCCTCCTAGTCCAGCACTTCCAACAGCTACACAACTAGTGTCTGTGGTCTTTCCTCATCTCCATCTGTCTGCAAGACTCCTGCAAGGTAGGCCAAGTTGAGACCAAGTGACTGGACTAAGGTACCTGCCAGGAGTTTTCCGACAGAATGGAGAGCTGAATCCAGGTCTCCCTGCTCCAAATCCCCACTATGGAGTGAGCTTGCTAAAGAGGTTTGCCTGGTGCCTATTCTACTCTCTCAGTGCCAAGTAAAACCCTTTCTATTTTCTCAGTATGTTAACTGTTAACTTTGGTTTTAATACTGCATTTTATCCTGTACTGCTGTTACACACGTTCAGTTAACAAGTCCTGTGGCTTTATTGTCTTAGGTTATTTTTTGTTTGTTTGCGTGTTTAACGTTTGTTAAACTCACAGAGAGTCAAGGTAAAATGGAGCACTTAGATATAAAAACTCTGGCTGGGTGGGAGGCAGGGATAGGATGAAAGTAGGGGTGAGTGGGCATTTGTTATAATTTTTCCGGATTTAGGACAGATTTTGTTTAATTCCTATCTTAGATGAGTGGCAGTGTTTGATGAGCTTCCATTCTTCTTTGTCCAAGAAGAAGAAGAAGACTGGACAGTTGTAGGGACAACCTCTTCAGGTAAGGCCCTACTCCCAATGGCAGGAGGAGGAGTGTGAATACTCCTCATAGATCTGTGTTGATCAACAGGAAGTCGACAGCCATTTCACGGTCAGCTTTGCTTGTTCTGGGAAGTGTACTGTGGGGGGAGTAGCACAGTACCACATCTGTATGGTCAATGATGACTCATGTTTCTCATGGTGACGGCTGGATGAATCCTGCGGATATGGGGCTGAGACCAAGCAGATAACACAAGTCGAAGTCGTGCTTCCAAAGGCTGGTTTTGCTCCCTGCCCATTGCGAATGGATAGTGTTACGCATGCACAAGAGGAGTTACTGGTGGGCTGCAGATAGTGACACCTGTGGTTGACTTGGCACAGAAGCATTTCCAGCTTTTCCTTTTGAGCCAGGGCATTCCCTGTAACGATGGGAACATTAACAGGAGCAGGGAGACTTCCTCCCATCCGTCTGGGAGGCCAGGGATGGGAGAACGTGGCCTTCTAAATGTTGTTTCCAGCAACCCTCACCATTGGCTATGCTGGCTAGGGCTGATGGGAATCGCAGCCCAGTGCTATCTAGAGGTCCCCCTGTTCCCACCCTTACAGTAGGCACTGCCAGCTCTCATTCAGATTGGTTTTTGCAGGATGGATAAATTTGCTTATTTGACTTGCATGCTACCTGGGCATTCTAAACTGTATTTTCTGAGCATTAGAAGAAAAAAATCAAGTAGTCCCCAGATCAATAAAATCTGTCTTACTTTTAGGCCTGCAGAATTGCCTTGCATTTGTCAAAGTGTTGAAGAAAGAGTCACTGGCAAAGAAGTTCCTGAGATTGGTCAGCATTACTGAGCCATTATTGAAATGGATATGTTTTGTAATAGTGTGGAATTAAAGGACTTTTGTGAGAAGTCTTCAGAATACTTATTTCCCCTCTTGTGCAAGGCATGCCTTTACGCAGTGTTTGTGTCCTGCCATCGATGGTTAATGTGTCAGTCCAAACAGCGTCTGAATTTTCTCCTATTCCAAAGTTTCTTGGAGTAGCCCCATTGCCTGGAGCCATACGTGCTGCTGGATTGCCACCATGCCAACAAGGGCCCTCAAATCACTATGTGGCGGTAGGCTGTATTTATGTGTTACCTGGATCCGTGGAGGGTCTCCAGATGAAAGACCCTAGCCAGGTCTTCCACAGAATGCCATTTCACATACTCTGGGGGTCTGCCTCAGGGAACGAGGCTGGTTTACGTGGTCAAGGGATCCAATTCAAAGCCAAAATCCTCCTTCCACACATACAGATCTTCGCCTTTAGAGGCTTGCCACCAAAGTGCTTCATGAGCTCTCTGTCAAGTTGCCTGCCAGATATGGCTTGGATGGCTTGCAGCAGTTGCAGGGGAGGCAGAAGGGCAACGAGAAGGCCAAGCTTGTGATCATGGTGTGCGTTCTGTCATCTTCCCTAAGCAGAGGGAACAAAAGGCTCTGAAAGAACCCTGCTTAAGTGAGGGAAATGTTGCTCCTGGTCTTCCCTGGGAATGATGGGAGAGTTTATAATACATTGCATAGACAGTTTCTATCCTTGATGCATCCGCTAAATTCTGTAAAGATTGCATTTTAAGACAACAGCCCCATCCAAATTTAGATGGAAAAACCTATGAGTAGGAGTGCGCTGCCATCCCAAGTTAAAGCTGCTGTCTCATGCACTCATTATACATCCTGTTTTGAAAAGAGGCATCCTAGTACTCTAGGTTGGCATGTTTGCTTGATTTCCAAGTAAAAACATCCACATTCACTACAGGCCTCTCCACAAATCCCACTGGGCATGAGCATCTTAAACATGCATTTAAAAAGTTGCTTTTAGGGGTTTGACCAAGGCAATACTGCCTCCTTGTGGTTTTGTAGTTCCTGGTCTCCTTCAGAGTTAAACCTGTACATGTATAAATTGTAGCAAGAAAAACCAGAGTCTTGGGGATGTACAAGCAAAAGAACATTTACAGTTTATGCAGACATACAGATATACATGCAGCATGTAGGTAGCTTTCCAAAGGGAGTACCAAGATGGGAGTCAGTACAAGATAACCTATCAGTTACAAGTTTGGGGAGGGTGGGGGATCATGTAGGCAGTTTGCTAGAGGCACATGAAAGTAACAAAGGGTTGAATGGATTACTGCAACACACACTTTCAGGACAGTCATACCTTAGCATCTCTAAAGTGAGGCAAACCTTAGCATATCTAAGGTGTAAGCAGGGAGCAAGATCAGGAAACCCCTCTTAGGTCTAAAGCTGTTCTTACACTGTCAGGCTTTCAGCAGCCATATTATGCATTTGTTAATTTTCTTCCAATTGTTATGGCTATCCTTGTGTAATTAGCAATGACAGCCATATGTATGGTTATTCAAATGTACATACCACTGAGGAGGGAAGGGGGAGCTGAAGAGGGCTGCCAAGGATAACACAATTTGGAGGGCATTCACTCACAGGGTTGCCATAAGCTGGAGACAACTTGATGGCACATAACAAGAGATATATACACACAGACATAAATTTTCTTAGCAGCATCTGGGCTTGCTGCAAAGTAAGTTTGTGTTGGTGCTGAAAACTGGGTTCAAAGTAGCTTTTTAGTGTGTAGGGTCTGTGACTTGGCCTTGAACCTTTGGGCAGATTACTCATCTTTGGTTCTACTGCTACAGTATCTCTTTTGTGATGGTGTTCTAGATAGTCACTAAATGCATTCATAGCCATCCCTACTTAGCATCTAACTAAATGAAGAATTCTGGAGAATTCCCAATTTGCTCATTATTTTGTTAAACTTTGTTATTGCCCCATCATAAATTTTCATTCTAGCCAGTCATCATCTCGGGTTGTTTCTGAAAGCCTACATATAAATTCAGTTGATTGCCTTCTGTGGAGTTGAGTTGCCTCCTGTGGATCAAGACTTTAACATAATTAACTCCCATTGTAGTCTATGCAGGTTTACTGAGAAGTAATTCCAAATGTATTTTGTGATGCTTGTTCCCTGGTACGGCAGCCTCAAAACATTCTAAATAATTAGCAATGCATCCCTTTGATTTTAGAGGTTTTGCTGTACAAAACTTGCTCAGCTTTTTATATTTTCTTTTTATTTGTACAAAGGTTCCAGTACTTACTGAACAGAGGGGCAATCCAAAAATATTCTAAACAAACTGAAGCTCCTACCACAGTAGTCAATGTACACCATTTGCTGGACAACATGTCAAGAGTCCTGCTGTAATCCTGTCCTGCACATGGGATCCTGAGGGCAACTGCTTGGCTACCCATGGGAACAAAACCCTAGACTACACAGACCCCAGTTCTGATCCAGCATGACTCCTCTTATGTTCTCGTGTGGGCTTGAGCTAGCAATTTCTTATTTCTTTTGTCAGGACAAACCAAGCAAAAGCTTTGCCATAACATGGCTGCTAAAAGAACGGTTTTAGGCTTAAGATGGGATTCTTGATCTGGTCAGGAATCCATATTATTTACTATTGTATTTATATGCTGCCACATACCCTGAAGGGCTCTCTGGATGACTTAACAATAAAAACAACAAATAAAAGAATAAAATCGATTAAAACAAAACAGCATCTGGCACTCAAGGTGAAGAAGGTCACAGCAAAGCACTCATCGATTAAAATTAAAGCACTGTTAACACAGTGTTAAAAACCAGTGTAGCTACTAAGACACATGTTGCTGCTGTTGTTTTTAAAAGTCTTTGCCTGGTGCAGGAAAGAGAGGAGTGAGGGCACCAGGCACACCGGCTTGGCGAGCGTATCCTGCGAGCGGGGCGCAACCTCCGGGAAGGCCCTTCTCACCATTGCTCCCCTCACTTGGTTGGGGGCTGGTTCTCAGAGAAGGACCTCCGTGGAAGATCTTGATGACTCTGTGAGGATATATGGAGGCAGGCATTATCTCAGATGTGTTGGCCCCAGGCCAGGATGTTACAAGCCTTGCTTCCCACCTAGCCTTAGACATGCGGATGCCGGCCTTTCCTGAAGGTTCTTTCTGCATGGTGTTGTCCGAACCACATTCAGTTAGTTATTTTGTGTCTGATCTTTCCTCCGAGACACTCAAGGCAACCTCCAGGCTTACCTTTCACAACATCCCTGCGAAGTAGGCCGACATTGGGGCGCCGGCGGGGAGAGAAAGACACAGCGCGGCGTAGCCCCGCCTCCTTGTTTGGCTCGCTGCCCTCGTTGCTCCGGAAGTGGGTCGCCTGTATCCAGGAAGTGACGTCGCCTCGAGACCTCCCCTTCCCTTCCTCCCGGTGATGGAGGAAGAGGAGGCCGAGGTGGGGAAGATGAAGCAGTTCCACGGCGGGATCGCGGTGGGGGTTGGCGGCGGGGCCGGCGGGGCCGGCGGGGCCGGGCTGGATCCTGAGCGCGGCCGCTTCCCTTACTGCGTCGTGTGGACGCCCATCCCCGTGCTCACGTGAGTGCTTCGCCCTGTGCCTGGGACGGACGGGGGGGGAGGGAGACCGTCCTGCCGGGCAGCCCCTCAGGTGGCTGCCTTCGGAGCGCTCCCTGCGCAGGTAATGCGCTTGTCGTGTCAGTTTCGTCGGGGCAGAGACCGGAGCGAGTGCATGGAATGAAAGTTAGAAGGCGGGCAGAGCAGGATGCACGTTCTTCCTCAGCCCGGGAGCGCATGAAGCGCCCCCTTTCCTTCCTCCCCCCCACTCCGCCGCGCACATTTAGCTCGACCTGTACAGCTGTGCGGGGTTGCCACCGGCATGAACGGGGGGGGTAGAGACTGTGCGTACTAGCCCCTCCCGCCCTTGTTCCTGCTAGATGTGTTGGACAGCAGCTCCCATCATCCCCAGCCAAGCACCGCCTGTGCTGGCTGGGAATGATGAGAGAGACAATGCAACACATTCAGAAGGCACCCCATGGGGAAGTCTGGTGTATATGCTCCTCGAATCCTCTTTCTCAGACTAGTCTACCTTACAGGAATGTTAGGGAGATGGAGGCTGTGCAAGTGTAGAAGGGCTGTGGCTGAGTTTAGGCGACACAGTTACCCATATTCAAGCGTTGTTTATGGGTTGAGTGTAATGGAGGCAGGTGCCTTCAGTGTCAGTGGGCAGTGTATGCATTCAAGGGTTTGAGTGTGAACTCTTAAGGAGCTGTCCGTGCCCTAAAATAGGTTCTGCACAAGTGTTGAAGGAAAAAAGCTTCCATCTCTCTTGCAATTTATGAAGGTTTTTCTTCATTTGGCTGCCTGGAAGGGATTCTTGCTTGCTACAAATGGCTGGAAAACTTAAGCATATGCTATTCTAATAGATTGTAACCATGGTATGTGAATCAGAAGGAGACCACATGAAAAAGTAAAACTCTGTGAACATTTCTGCCATGTGTGATTTGTGCTTGGGAGAGCCCTGCTGATGTGTATGGGCACTCTCTCTTCCTGTCACTTACCAATTATTGTTCCGTTAAGCCCAGTCTGGCTCTGGGCTGGCCATTCTCTACAGCCTTCAGGAAACAACTTTTGTAGTCAGCGAGACAAACACAGGGCCCTTGAATGCTCTTTTTTTTTCTGCAGTTGGCTGTTCCCCATTATTGGTCACATGGGTATTTGTACCTCGACTGGAGTCATCCGGGACTTTGCAGGGCCTTACTATGTCTCTGTAAGTAGAAGCTTGTTCCTGTAGGATGCACCATGGATGGGGAATGTCCAGTCTGGATGTGGCCTGCAAGAACTCTCTGACCAGCTCATTAACTGATTGTCCCCTAGAGCAATTAGGCTTGGGGAAAAAAGCCTCCTACTGGAACCAGTGGGTGGCTCATTTATTTATTGTTGCATTGCATTGGTGGACAGAAACATCTTGGTGTATGAAAGTTTAGGACAGTGAAGTTTGCGAGTGGTTCTGGCCCTGTCCACTGTTAGCAAACAGCCTCTCAAAAAACTACCCATGAGGGAGAAAGCAGCCCATGGGGAGAAACATGTTTTCCTTGCCCTGCTGTACAAGCCTTGTTGGCAGTTATACTTTTTAACAGGGGTTGTCTTGGGATTGAACAAGGTTCTGCAGTAACTCCTACTGGGATTGAACAAGGGCTGGAGGTTCTGCAGTAACTCACTTCCATGTGGGCTAAAGTACAGAATGGCTCTTTAACCTTCTTCACAACATGAATTGCTTTTGAAAATCCATTCTCTTAATCTGTACCTGAGCTTCTCCATCCCTTTGCTCTTCAGTGTTCAAAAAAATATTTCCTGCAGATGCTTTGATACCAGCAGCAGAATGTCCTAAAAAAGTGCACCAAAGCTCTTACCAAACCTTCTCCATCCTAGAACCTCTAGGTAGCTTGGACTGAAACTGCCATCATAATCCACATGGTAGCGGGTTCATGTGAATGGTATTTTCAATACATTTACAGGGCATCAGGTGAGGGAAAGGTGAAGATGAACCCATGGTGAAATTCTCAGCCCACTGGAGAGGAGGCAGCATGAAGCTGGGCTGCTTCCTCTGCTTAAGACCTTTGAACTCCAAGTATTGTGATGGATGGTATAAATAGCTTTGTTTTCTGATGCTCATTAACTGAAATATGCTTTATATTTCCACTTCTATGCCCATGCCCTCTAGGAAGACAACATGGCTTTTGGGAAGCCTGTGAAGTAAGTATTACTATGTGTGTGCTATGCTGTAATTTATTAAACTGCCTAAATATTCAGGTTACAGCAGACAGGTAGGGCCTGCACTTCCTAACTGGGAGCATAACATAAAACCTCTTAAGCAGTGAATATAGAACTTTTTGTACTTCCATTCTCCTACTTTGAGAATGAAATGAAGATACTTCCATTTTATGATGGAAGTGCAAACACTGAATTTAGTGCTGCTCTTTGAATTCTAGATTTCAAATTCATACTGCAGCCTCCCAGGCACCTTTGAACTGAGTTGGACATGCATAGAAGCTAATGTGGGCTTTGGTATCCCAAGAACCTTGGCTTCTGTCCATCCAGATTTTGAGATCTTCTGGCTGTGCAGACATCCTTGGGAGGAAAGTATTGAGAAAGGTTGGGTAAGTGGGAAGCAAGAAGTTCTTCCATTCCAAAAGGACTGGGAACTTGCACACATGTGTGGATTCTGAGGATGTGGAGTCACTCCATCACATTTTCTTCTCTCTCGTGATAGAACAGTGAAGTCATAACACAAACATGCATATGCAAATTTTATCAGAACCATGTTTAAGGATATGCTGTTTGAAAATCCTAACAATCAAAGAGCTTATTAGAAAGGAAGATATTCCATCGGGGAGGAAGGTGTGGAAAGAATAGACTGTACAGCATCAATACATGAACTGACGTCTTCAATTCTCTCTTTTCTCTTTGCCCCCACTCAGATACTGGAAGCTGGATCCCAGCAAAGTGTATTCTTGTGGCCCTAATGCTTGGGATACTGCAGTGCATGATGCCTCTGAGGAATACAAGCACCGTATGGTGAGGTGACTTCAGCACTCAGCTTGGAGTGCTCCCATACATGCAGAATTGGGAAAAATTAAAGTCCTTCTCTGAAAGGGTGATCTTGCCTTTGGCCAACAGAGTTTAACTGTGCTACTGAAGGTCATCACAATAGAGATTTAGATCTGCCCTTTAATTGTTAGATCCCTACATTGCAATCTTTGTAAAAAAAAAACAAAAAAAGGCAATCCATTGCATTCGGATACCCCTTTTATTTTACTTTTCCTTGTAGGATTCTTGTGGTTTTTTTTTAAGCAACTACCTGAAGCAGAAATTACTTTGTATGGCAATTAAGTGATGGTAAAAGTTTAATCTGATATAAATAATGCACAAAATCCCTGCCAAGGAGACAGAAAAGATTGAAAAATGAGCATAAGCCCCTGAACTCAGAGGATGACACTCACCTAATGCAGAGCAGGAGGAACGATGGAAGCCATCTTCACCTCCAGGCTTTTCCCGCTCTGTGTTTTTGCTGGATGTCTGTTTTTGGCCATCCAACTACAGCATCCCATAGGAGAAGCTGGAGGCATCCACATATCCTGGCCTTTTCAGTTTCCTCCTCTCGTTTCCTTCATTTGTTGCCATTGCACCCTGTACATGCCTCAGAGCTGAATGGTTAATGCTAGAGCTTATTTTCAAATGCTAATGTTATATTAAGTTGTAGCTGATCTCTTGCAAGTTTGTGTTTTATTATCTTGTTAAAGAAAGGAAGTCAAGGAAGGAGTTTAATTTGGATCAGGCAAGCTCAGTTCTAACACTTTCTAGTCAAGAGTCTTTAGCAAATATGAATTATGAATATTTCCATAGTATCTCCCATAGTATCCCCATGAACATACCAAATAAGGAGTCTGTTCATGAGAACAAATGATGTATTAATAGCATTAGGAGATCATGTAGAATAGCCTTCCCCAGGTGCTCTCCAGATATTTTAAACTATAAGTCTTAGGTGGCTGGGGATGCTGGAAATTGTAGACCACACATTTGGAGGGCACTACACTGGGGAAGTCTGGATAGAAAGATTCTTCCAGAAGTGCTGTACCTCTGTTACTTAAAGTATTAGAATCAGAGAATCGCAAAGTTGTTTACAGGAATGCATTTTTAAACGTTTGATCCAATTTGATTTACCACCTGTATCTCAGGACTCCCTGAATTTTTTTTAACCTCTCAATTCCTTGCTAGTTATAACTGATGAGACATTCTTGTCTATACCCGTGAAACAATTGTCACAGTAGTTTCATATACAATAATGTGGGAACAGAATGCTGGACTAAGTAAGCCTTTGGTTGGATCCAAAAGATGAACACAGGTTAATTTGGTTGATCACATCCTTGCTGTCAGAAGCGGCACATACACTATCACCTTTTCACACATAGGGGTTGTTCAGGCAGGGAATTGTCCTTGCATTATAACATGACACAGTCCCAGAGAGACTGTACATTATTTCTGTTAATGTATAAACTAGTCTCTGCTTATTTTCCTTCCCCAACCTTGCAGCAATGGACAGAGTCAAACTTGGTAAAGGATGGAGGGAACCTTACTTAGAGGAGAAGTTGAGTGTGTTTCTTTCTTTTCCATTTTTCTGTTAAGAACATAACCCAAAGTGTTTTGCATTTGACCAAGTGAAATACATCTTCACCTAGACATAATGGTTTCAAATTAAAGAGCGGGTCAGTCAGCCTTGATCTGGTACACCAACACTGCATGTTAAGAAGGCAGTAGAAGAACTTGAGGCATGAGATACAGCTGTCCTCAATTGTACGTCTTCTATCCCAGCACAACCTCTGCTGTGACAACTGCCACTCCCACGTAGCACTGGCCTTAAACCTCATGAGATACGACAACAGCACGTCCTGGAATATGGTCAAACTTTGCTTCCTTTCTTTGATATATGGCAAATATGTAAGGTGAGTAAAGCATTTGGGTTCTGTAAATGCCACTGTATGGGAGGAGAGGAGGACGAGACTTTGATCAAGGGTTGGGTTCTCCACTAAGCTTCTCCAGAATGTTATGCTCAAGTGCTTGCATCCCAGTGCATGTGAATTTCAAAACTGTTTGTCCTTTAAAAAAGAAAAAAAGTTGAGCCACTTGGGGAGCTGAAACATCTTCCCTGTATTTTGCCTGTCATGCAGTGTGGTCACAGAAGACATAGAAACTTGTGATGTGGTAGAAAGGTCACTCCTTCCCAAAAATGGGTTTTAGGGAGTCACATCTCTGCTTCTTTTCCACTTGTGGCTGGCTGATTTAAATGTTGCCTTTTGATAAATTATCCCTCAGAATTGTACTGCTAAACACACTGAACAAAACAACTCCCTCCCAAAAGTTTAGTTTAGCAGGGGTGGTGCAAAGGGGAGGAGGGAAGTGCAAGAGAAGCACATTCAGGTACATTAAGTGTACAGAGTGACTAGCTGGAGTTGTCCTCTCTGCTCGTATTGTGTGCAGAGCAGTGTCTGTGTGCAGCGTATGAGGGACAGGGACCCGTCCTGACAAGCCTACAGTCTTAAACACAATCAGGGCAGAGGAAGGAAGTGGATAAATGGGGAAGCAAATATGCAGTTGTTTCAGTTAGACGTGCTCAGGTTTGGTTGCTGGCTTTGTGCTGGGAAACACAGTTCCTCTCCTCTTTCCTTTACGAACTTCCCAAGGACCCTTTCCTGTTTCTGATCCTTCATGGTCTCATCATCTGTGCTTCATATGCTTGTACAGCCTCTTCTTTCTTAACTCTTTTTTCTTCTTCCTTGTAGCATAGGGGGCTTTGTGAAGACCTGGCTCCCCTTCATCCTCTTTTTGGGGATTATCCTGATAGTCAACTTGACTCTTCATTTGTCATGATGGATGACACCAGTGTCCCTGTTCCCCTTTTGAAGTCAGATGTTGAAAACGGTGGCTTTTCAACTCAATAAATCCCGGAGCAGCGTACCCTGGAAGCCCTTGGAAAAGACATTCGTTTGTGCTTTGTAACAACTCTTCCTTTACTCTTTCATCATTCTTGCCTTTGAACGTTCAGGGATTGGGGTGGGCAGGGGGAAAGCCCTGCACCTTGGCTCTCACCAAAGTTCCCTTGTGACTGAAGGTTCCTGTGTGAAAATAAGCACGGGCTTGGGTTTGCAAGCTGGCTCCGGGGCTTGTTGCAGAGTTCCCTGGTCTCTCATGAAGTGATCCCGGAACGTCCTTAATGGAAGTGGTGGTCAAGAGTGTCTCTGCATGGTGAGTGGGGGTGGAGAGGGTGTTCTGTTTGCTTGCACTTTGACTGGTAAATTGCTGCATTCTTGGCTGTACTCCTTTCCTACAGCTGGGTGCCTCGATATTGGCAACTTCACAACAGAAGGATGGCCACACTGCCCATGCACATTTGGAATGCTGTGCCTAAGATGTTAGCTTCACTGTCTGCTTTTGCAGATAGTCGTTTGGCACAGAGTGGGGCTTGCATCCTCTTGTTTGTTGCACAAAAGGTGCATGTTCTCATTCCTCTTTTTTTAATGTGATGTACTAGGAAACATTCTATTAAAAGCAGCTAGTTTTTCTCAATCTCCCACCAGCTCAAGCTGTCACTTGCACAGTTGTCAAAGGTGGCCTTGTGTGGTCCCTGCAAAGTTTTCTTTGAGAGATCTGTTAAGATAGTCTAGTTCTCTCGATTGAACCACAGTCTCCAAAGTTCTCTCTGTGTGTCTTTGTGTCAAAGAGGTACAGTCTGACAGTTAAATGATTTGGTTTTTATATAGATATGTGCTATACTGTGCCTTGGAAAAGACCGGAAGCATAAACCACATGAGGTAAATGCTTGGTTTTTCCCACCAAGTGTATTCAAGTTAGAAGCCCTGCTAGTACCGAGTCTCTGCTTGGAGGAAGAGAATAATTCATTCTAGGCCCATGTTCCCCAAACTGCTTCTAGGAAGCTTAGGAACAGTTGGGAATCCTGTGTGTTTACCACTTGCTGTCCATTTCTGGCTTCCAAACAGACCATTTTGGCCCATGGCCTTAACCATGTTCCAGTAAAAGAGGCAACCTCTTTTGCCTCCTCCTCTTTAACTGAAGGGAGCATTAAAGGTTGCTCTGCTCTTGTTCCTCCCCTTGCCCCTTCCCTGTGCTAATCGCCATCCACCCCCGTCCTCTTCACCACACCTCCTGGCATGCCAGTTGCTTTGTGCTGTGCTAAGGAGAGGCATTGTCTCATGCCCTACACCTGTGGTTGAGCAGATCCTCTCAGTGTCTTTGTTGCATTCAACCATTTTGAGCATGAACAAATGGCAGCTTTTGAGAGCCAATCAATAAACTTGAGGCTGGTTAGAGATCAGAGGTCTTACATCAAAGTGAATGCATGTGGCGTTTCCATCAAGCTATCCCTGAGCTGTTTCACGTACTCCCCAGCAGGGATTCTAGTTCTTATGGAAATAATAGACCAAGTCTATTGAATTGAGAAACTACACACACAATCCTTTTTGCTTTCATTTTTCCTCCCCCTTTCAGTGACTTGCCAAAAAGAGCTCCAGGAAGCCCAAATGATTCCCAGACCTCACACTCAAAGCCAACTTCCTTTCTACAGTAGCATCACTCTTAACTTGTCTTTTGAGTTAATTAAAAAGTGTTTTGCTGACATAATGAAACGATACCAGCATTGCCAAAATAGAAGGCTGGCAGTGGTAACAGAAAGAGCAGAGTTAGAAATAATATTCCTTCCCCCCCCCCCCACTCTGGCAACCTTTCGTTTTTCCATAATAGGTGTTCCAAGGTCTGTATTCTAGAACAAGCTGTTTGGTGATAAATTGACAAACCCGAAGAAGAAATTGAGGGGCAAAACAAAGACAGTTTAATGCAGCTGTGGGTCAAATGTGCTTTCCTGTTGATGGACCAAGGCTGCAGTGGCCAGGAAGGCTTAGCTTGTCTTGATCTCACTGGATTTTGAGTTGTCCTTAAGGGACGGCCATGATCGGCACAATGAGATGATGGAAAGCAGTTGTCCTATTTCGATCTCTGTAGCCCTCCTCGTCCCCTGATTAAAGGCCTTCTGCAGTAATTGCTTCAGTGGGTGTTGGTCATGGACTCGACACGGCACCCATGGCTGTCGTCGTGTCTGTAATGGTGGTGCTACTGAAAGAAGCTTCTGAAAAGGTATTGGCAAAACCATGTGAAAATGTGGGTGAAGCGGGACACACAGTGGAAGAATTGTACTCATGACATCTTCACTCTCAGCCCAAATAGTACAGCCAAGGGAAGGGCCCTCCTCTCCCAGCGCCTGCCGAATTAAGTGCCTGCCTTCAAACCATTGTGTTGCAGTTTACGGACGGTTTTTTGGACTGTCTTGTGAGTTAAAAACTCCTCTGTGGAAAGCATTCCTATGCAGGGATTTTAGAATAAGTGAGTCAGTCCTGACTTGCAGAGCAATGGGTTTGTTGGTGTCTGTACATGCATGTGCACACAGCCCTCGGCTGCAGATTCATGTCAAAAATGTACGGGGTGTGAAGCCACAGCAAGAAACTTGCACATCGTCTCGCCATATGCAATAATCTGCTTATTCGCACTGGTTTTCATACTCATGTCGGCATAGGAATGTCCTTCCTGTAAGCATTGTTGTGAGGTGCAATTTACTTCTCCAAGGTTTTATTCTTGACCTGTTACCTCCCACTTTGAGACACCCTGGCTGTGTATATATACATATATATAGGGGGGCACCTCTTTTCCATTCCCCTTTTGTTCAGACTGCTATTTCCCTAGCAGGGCTTCAGTGATCCCCCGCTTGGGGTTCCCCTGTCTCCCCCCACTTCTTTTCCCTTCACCGGTGATTTAGGCAGGTGGGCCTCTGTCCTTCAACTGGATTCGCCGGGGGTGCTGGGTTCCTTTGTACATACTGAACTCTGCTGCTGTGATTTCATAATCCTGATGATGGTGAGAAATAAATGCTTTTCTGTGAATGTCTCCAAGCAGCAGTGGCTTTATTGTTCTGGCCGTCTCCTTCCTTCTCTCCCACCCTCAAGCTGTTGGGTTCTGTATTTAAAACGAGTAAGAGATAGAAGGTTTCTTGACCGTGATTGAGTACCAAGGTGGGCAGACTTGATTCTTATACAATAAGTTTTGTTTTTCACTGAGGAACAAGGAACCTCTGAGTACATGATCGGCCTGGTTTGTGTCTCCAAAGCAAACATAAGCGTCCCCCCCCCCATTGTTACACTTTTAGAAACTGAAAATGTTTTTGTTAAGCTGAGTTTGTTGTACTTCAGACCTATCATGCGAAGGCAAGACTCATTGAGGGAGACAGTAATTTGATAGAAAGTCAAGGCAGGAGAAGAAAGACAAGACTAACTGTGAAATGGGTTAATTTCATAAACAAGCCACAGCTCAGGTCTACAAGAGCTGAGCAGGTTTGTCAAGGGCAGGCCGTACTGAAAGGGATTCATTCAAGGGTCAATTTGACAGAATGCAGCAAGTTACTCTATATATTCTGTTTTGCCTTCTGCCCACGCTTGACCAAATACACACATGGTTCCACCAGAGAAGAACTGGATATTATTTTTCACAAAGGTCAATATTATTGTAAGCCGCCCCGAGGCTTCGGCGAATGGGGCGGCATAAAAATGTTTTAATAAATAAAATAAAATAAAAATAAAAATTTTAGCATGGGTGTACTTAAAACCCATTACTTTTTCAAGTAGCCTGCTTCATTTTATTAGAAAGTGTTGCAGGGGAGTAGGGGAGACCCATGGAAAATTGATCCACGCTCATTGCTATCCAGTCGTTAAGTCCAAAATGTACTTTCTATTCTTGGGTATGGGAGAGTAAAGCAGTGTGGAACGGCTTCATTTTGTCCTTCAATCTGCAGGGGCCGCTTCCTTAAACAGTACAGTAGACTCTCGCCTATCTGGCTTGTGACTATCTGGCCTCCATACTATCCAGCCTAGTTAAAAAATAACTATCAATGAACAGTAAAATAAGCTTAAATAATTTTTGTAAGAATTAAGCCTACATTTTACGTTAATGTTTTGTTTATTTTAAAAGTGTATGTATTCATACTGTACAGTGTACATGATTTTTTTATTTTATTTATTAAAACATTTTTATGCCGCCCCATTCGCCGAAGCCTCGGGGCGGCTTACAACAAAAAATTAAAATAACATTTTAAAATATATACAGTAAAATACAAATATATAATATAAAACATACAATATAAAACATGATTTTTAATGTTTTGTATATTGTATGTATAGGTATAAAATATGATTGTATAAAACATACAATATAAAACAATATAAATACATGATTTTATGTTTCCTGCAATTAAGTTAGACATTATAAAATTTATCTTAATATGTGTACAATATTTTTATCCTTGGAATTCCTTTTTCTTTAATAAATTTTTAAAACGTACAGTACAGTACATAAACATTTATAAAGTACTGACCTGTACTAAGAGGTCAGAAAATATGAATAGGAGTGGGTTTAGTTATAAAAAGGGTGTTTTGAATGGTATGGGTGGAAGTGAGCATTTAAAAAACTCCGGCCTATCCGGCTTTTTTGTTATCCAGCCCTTCCGCCACATTAGGCCGGATAGTTGGGAGTCTCCTGTACAATCCTGCATCTTTCTGCTTAGGTATAAGTCCTATTAAATGGCCAGTGGGATTGTTGACTGCTTAATGGGACCCAAGTGTCCTCCTCAGAGTTAAGTCATTCGTGTGCTTTTGAAAGAAATCATGGTGAATAGAAGTACTATCCTAGCAATGGGGTGGGGGGGGGGGGGGGGGGGAGGAAAGCTGCAACCCAGAAGTTCCTTTCTTTCCTGGCATCTTTTTTCTTGGTAAGAAAAAAACGGATGGAAGAAGTAGTGAGAAAACGCAAGGTGGCTACAAATCAAAGATGGCTCTATCTGGACCTTCTGCAGAGTTCTGTGAATGGGGTGGAGTGATTGCCTGATAAGCTTTGTCTAGAAGCACCCCAACCTTTTGTTTTAGACCATTTTGTTCTATGAAAGCAGAGTAGCTGTTGCATTCTGTAACACAGCTCCCACTGTGTGAGAACAGCGTCTTTTTTTTTTTTTTTTCAAGACTCTGCTTTGGCTTAGAACGGCTTTCCAAAGAATCGGTTTTTATATAGTAAGAGCAAACTCATCCAAGCATGTGTGTGTTGTGGCACCAAAACAGTTCCATCCACACACGACGGGAGTCCCGCCAGATTGCGGCAACTACCGCATTTGCAAATTACAAAGAGGTGGGGGAGCCCGAAGGAGTGAAAGGACCCTCCAGATCAGCTCAGTGAGGGCAGGCATGCTCCGGCCTCAGCACGCTGAGTGCCTGTAGGGTGAGCTGATAGAAAACCAGCTGAAAGGGGGGGTTGGAATGGAGTCTCCCAAAAAGGGCAGGTCTGGCTGGGACAGGAGCAACACAAGCTGACGTTGTTGCAGGCCCCCCACATTTACAGTGATGTGTATTATTTCCGTATTGTGAACATGCAAGCCAGCCCTGCTCTCCTTTGGGCCCTTGTATTCATTCTGCAGGGAGGGGCCTAATGGCGTCTGTTCTCAAGGGAGCACTGAGAGGAAGAGAGTGGGCATTGATCCATGCCCAAAGATCACCGTTGTCATTTAATTGTGGCAAGCAAATAGAGCAAGCCAGCCTCCAGGAACGCATGGGTGCCCCTTGCCACAGCGCGGCCTAAGCCAAGTGTCGCGACAATCACGGCATTACTGAGTCCGATCTGGTTTGAAATGTCATACCCGTGACTGCTGAACGAGGAACCCAGGGAGCGTGGCCTGTGGGCTGATGTGGATGAGCAGCACCACCACATGCCTCCGTTACACAGAATCGGGGATGGTGGGAAACCAAGCGAGTCAAGCAGAGTGGCTTGATCTGCAGGCGCTTGGAGCCTTGAGGAATTAAGTCGCTTCTGAGTGCAGTACCAGCTGGAGAACAAGGCAAGAGGTATGGATGGGGCTTCAGAATGGAAAACCCGGATGGCTGGCACACGAATTGGCCATAGCACTGCATTGCATCGTGCAAGGCAATGGAAACCCACCATTATGCTCTCAGGTATTTTCTAGGTATGGCAGGACACACAACTGAAGATGGTCCAGCCTCCAGAAGAAGAGGAACAAGGAGGAGTACCCAGTTACTGCCTTCTCTTAAGTTGCCCAGCCTTAAAGACCACATTACCTCTTTCCCAACTTCTGCTACATCTGTGGCCCATTCCAAACCCTTGCAGAATGGAACGTGTAGTAGAAGGCAGCAGCTGAATTCTGGAATCGACCTTTTCTTGCAGCTGTGGGAGCTCCTACTTTTATTTTAATTGTTTGTATAAGCATCGTAGTGGTAGACTGTGGCTGCCCCCGCTCAACCCATGGCCCACTTGGAGTTTGGGAAGCTGCTGTGGGTGCCACTACAATGGCTAACGACACAGTGGCTGCTACATGGATCCAGCTAGTCAAAAGAGGTGGGTGAGAAGACTTGAGAGGCTCCAGGCTGGGAGGGAGGGAGAAATAGCGGAGCAAAGGAGTTGTGGAGAGAAGAAGTGAGGCTAGAAGACGGGATGATAAAGAGCTGGGTGGGAGAAAAAAAGCAAGGCGTGACGCTAGGGAAAGGAGGAACCTAGGGAGGAGGAAGGAAGAGGAATAGAAAAGCCATGCTCAATAGCCAAACCAGCGTATTTTCATATGTAGGCATCTTGCCATGGGTACATGCAAATCTACATACTATGGGGAAAAGCCACCATGGGTGCCACATTACGGATGCCTTTGCAAGTGCCATCCCATGGTACCCACAGGTCCTTGTGTTAGGGGCCCCTGCTTTATACTACTAGTGCAGAAGTGAGGAGAATAACAAGCAACCAGGAAGGACCCAGTTCTCACGAGGGTACTTCCCCTTGCCACGTAGAAAGGGCAAATTCAGTCGTAAGGACACCACCTCAGAAGATTCGAGTCTGAGAAGAGAAGTGGGTTCTTTGCACTGTCAGTCACTCCTGCATCGCCAGCTGCAAACCAGCTGTGACTCCACTGCCTTTTCTTCCCCTCCTTGCACTGACTGGTTTATATGTCAGGGGTCCCAGGTCAAGGAGAGCTCACAATGGCACAATAGCTTGGCTAATCTTAGCTGGCGGGCTCCATCCTTGAGACCCTGCGGCTTCTTTTATTAAAAATTCCTCACTGGACCTGCTGCCTCCTCCTGCTCCCCCTCCCCACCCTGGCTCCGAGGCTCAAATGTATTTGTGACTGCCGTTTCTACCTCCCCCTTTGCAGCCTTGATTTATTGCAAATGCTCGGTCGGTCTGTCTGGGTGCTGACTGGGGGAGGCACCAATGACCTCCAGACTGGATTACAACTCCCATCATCCCCAGACAAATGGATGGAGGTGTGGGTCTTGTATTCCAAGTCATTTGGAGGACACCAGCTTGCCTACCTCAGTGTTAGACTCCTGCACACTTTCTCCCTCGTTTCCCCAAATGTTAGACCAATTTGCTCTAGCCCTCAGAACCATTCTGGCTGCCCTTTGCTGCACCTTCTCCAGCCCTCTAATATCAGGTGCCTGCCCTGGACTCTCCATCGCAGGCAGCTGTTCTGCAAGCAGCATTTTCGTTTATCTCAGCGCTGCCAGCAGTGTGGGAAGCCGGCTAGCTTGCAGGCTTCAGGATGGGCCACAGAGCACTAAGAATGGGAGAATCTGTGATCCTCGAAATTGCCAGCATTCTCCAAGTTCCACCCTGGAACTCAGACATCCTCACTCCTCTTTTCAACTGCAGTCTGTTTTGTTGTCTTGTTTGCAGTTCAGATAAGACAAGTGCACACGTCGATACTCATTTTTTAAAATGTGCACCCAAATGCATACTTCTACTCCCTCTATAGATTAAAGTGTGAAAATGCATGTTTTAGAGGGAAACGGTAAGAAGCTGTGTTGAAGATTCAGCTGCTCTTCTGGTTAAGGGGAAGACATCAGGAGTTGTCTAGGTATACAGTGTGCCTGAAGATTAATCCCAAATGGTTGCAAATATTGCCAAGAGAAGGGAAATCGATTTCCCTAAATTATGCTCCCTAATATAACAGTGCTGGGCAAAAGAGAGCATTAATTTTCATGTATGTATACAAGGGCAGATTTAGACACAATAACTAAAGTTTTAAAATCAGTATTTCTCACCATGGAGAAAACTGATTCAGTGACTTGTGTGCCTTCTCATTCAGGGACTAACTCTGAATCAGCATTTTCCATACTTGTGCATCACCTGTTCTTTATGGTTCATTATCTTTAAATAGGATAGGAGACTCCTTCAGACAGAAGATGCATCCAAACGGCTTGCTGTCTTCTGCCAGCAAGAAGCAAGAAGCTGGCAGAAGGACAGTTCTGGGTGAAACAGGACACTTACAACAGTGCTGCAGTGCTTCCCTGGAATCTATATGTCTCAAGAAAAACGGGGGACCATACTTCTGGGTAGATAAACCTAATTAGGCTGTTGGGCTTTATAGGCAGCATGTGTATTTCCAAAAATTTTCTCTTTCTTCCTCAGATATTGGATCACATTCCTTGCTTTGCTCCTGCCCCGGAGGGGGTGGCTGGGGAGGTGAAGACCAGAAGGGGACCCCTTGATCGCCAATGCAGAATTGCCATTCTTGGTTTCTTTTCTTTTGTGTTTTTTTAAAGTATTTATCTCTTTGGGGGCTGAGAAAGGAAGGGAAAAGAAACAACCCACCCAGCAGGAAGGCTTGTGAAAGTGAGGGATGGTTGTGCTGGAAGAAGGCCGGCATGTCCCAGCAGGGGTCAGCTGCCAGCATCCTTTGAAGTGGGCTGGGGGTGGGTCACAGCTGGATGGAAGGAGCTTCTCATCCTGTTATCAGGCTACAGCGTCAAAGGTCTTCCTGGTGCAATGATATCAAGTTGCACTTAAGCTGTGTGCATTTGGAATGTTGGGAAGGCAGAAACAGCCTGAGAGGTTGCTTTTCCTCCCCTGTCCCAAAAGGAGCCCGAATCCTTCGGCTAGCAGCTTCCTTTGACCTTTTTCATAGCAAACTTCATCAGAGGATCTTGTTTATGTATGTATTTGACTTCTACCCTGCCTTTCTAGCAAACATGGCAGTCAAGGCAGCTTACAATCCCTGACAAAACTAGATAAAAATAATTATGAAGCAGTGTAACAACATAACAATAAAAGAGTAAAATGGCTTCCCAGCTCAGCAAACCAGCTTATTCAAGGCTCACTCAAATAAAGCAGTCTTCGCATGCTGTCAGGAGGGCAACATAAAGGGAACAAAGCTAGTCTCCTTCAGCAGGGAGTTTTGCAGCCAAGAATCAGACAATTAGAAGTTTTCTACCGAATGGACCTCTGACGGTGGCAGTCTCCAAAGAGCTTTTCCAGACGCTTTTAAGAAACAGTGTTCTGGTTCCAATCTATGCAGGACTTTATGGATCATAATCCTTCTGATAGCCAGCACAACACTTGTAACAAGGGAGTTTCATGTCAGCCAGCCCCAGTCCTGCCCATAGCATTCGGGGCCACCTGAATACGAGCGTGTATGTGTGGGAGAACTGAACACACGCGACAGCCACACACTCTTCACAAAGAACTGGAAGCAACGCAGGTATGTGTGGATGGCTTTCTTCCCAGCATCTCCTTTTGTATGGGTCACACGAGCGCTGCTGGATCAGAGCAAAGGCCTATCTAGTCCAGCTTTCCGATCCCACAGTCGACCAGATGCCTCTGCTGGGAAGCCTCAAGCAGGACACGAGAGCAAAGCCACCTTTGCCACTGCAGAAAGTCCTGGCGTTCCAGCCCTGCAAGCCCTGGCTTGGCCACAGCCCTGAATGTTGCCATTTGGCACTAAGCATGGCATGAAGAATTGCCTTTCCGTTCGCACGTGTGTGCCGCACACTTACAGTGTAGCATCAATAGAACGTCTTGCATTTTCTTTGCTTCCAGGATCGCATACCTGAACAGCCCCACCTTAGCTTGTGAGATCACCACAGCAACTGTGGACTGTGAAGGTAACAAGGTAGGCACTGCCTGTTTTGAAAAACACAAATTTTGCCCTCCTTCATCATACGATGCTTTCTAGACGCTATAACCTGAGTCGCACATGTAACCTACAATGGACAAAGGGACTTACCTGTAGCACTCCTACCATGCGCTTGCCATGATTACCTTATCTGCCATGGCATCATCCCACCCATGCAATGTTGTCCTGGCAAGAAATCTCGACTGGAGACGAATTTGCCTGTTTTCACATCTTAGCTAAATTGTACAGAGAGTCTTGCTTGCTTCGTCAAGCTCTGTTTTCCCTCCTGCTATCATTTATCTAGCAAAAGCTGGATTGCATTATCACAGACTCTCCGCCTCCCCTCATAGGTTGGAGAGCCTCAGGAAGGGATTTACTCAGACCCCCCCACACACACACACACACAGACCATCACAGCGACCAGCTGCCCTGATTCCAGCCAAGATGACCCTTTGTGTTGATTGATAATCTGATTAGGAAGTGCTCCCCACACACACCCAACAAGCCCGCTGTTTAAAAGCTAACTAAAAACACTTTCCTATTGGAAAAATGTCATCCATCTCGTTGCCACCAAACTGCCTCCCCTGCTCCTTGTTTTGTTGGGGCAGCAGATTGCAAAAAATGGCCCACGGCGCTCCCAGCCCCACTGTGCATGGCGCCGCCACTTGTAAGGGGAGATCAAAGGGAAGACGGGCATCCGGGGACAGCTGGGGCGGATACACCTCTTTGGGCATTTTCATGAACATACCCATAACGAAGGGGATTGGAGAGCTCACGGGGAGCAGCAGCAGCAAAGAAGGCAGCTTAAGTCTGTCTTCCAGTGAAGAGTGGCTGAGGGCACATGCTAAACCTGAGCAAACCCCTGTAAAAGAACTGGAAGGGCTCAAAAGGTACACAATTTGTATCTTAGACTGTGCATTTTTGGGCTGGTACCACCTGTGCAAGAAGGAGGGATCAGCCAGCTCAGGGCAAGCCCAAGGTTTGCAGAGATACTCAATTTTTAGCAGAGGGAGAAACCTCAGAACAATCCAGTGAGGACAGAATGCACCCAGTGGCCACAGAATATTATCTAGGGGAAAGAATAGAAACCCGGTAGGCAGGTGAATGGAAAAGAGTTTCTGGAACAAAATCATCCAACATTGCAATATTTTGTGACAGATGATACTTGTAAACATTATGCTGGTTTTATACTATGGGTTCAATCATTAGGCACCATCCTCAGGAATCCTGGGCATTGTCATTTGGGAAAGAGTACTGCAAATTCTCTGGCATGGATCCTTTCATAGAACCACACTACCCAACAGTCCCTGGAGAAAGAGGTGGCCCACCAGTGCCTGCCATTCTCTAAGCACAGCGAGCAACTACTTCTCACATGCATCTGAGTGTAAATTGCAACTTATTTATGACAAGTAGTTGCAAAATTATATGGCTAAACTGCTGTTGGTCATTAACAAAGGCAAAATAGCTAATAATAACAACTTTCATCCTTGAATGGAGGGATCCAATTAAAATAATTGTTTATCATCACAGAACTCAGTATGCATACTAATAGAAATACCAAATCATCACTAGCAAAGGTGTAGGTAGCCTTCCTTCCTTCCATAATAAGAGCTGCTAAGAGCTTGATGGTGCTTGGAGTATTTGGAAGGGAACTGGCTGCACTGAATGTAATCTAGCAAGAAGCACATCCGGCATCACTCCCATCCAGTTCTGTGGTGATGAGTTTGCTAGGCACTGGATCAGCACATGTGCAGTGTCTCAAAAAGAACTGGCTGCACAGAACAGCACCCAGCACAGCTGTCTCCAACCTGGCGCCCTCCACTTGCTTTGGATTACAACTCACACTATCCCCAGCTAGGATGTTCCTTGCTGGCCGGGGATGATAGGAGTTATAGCCCAAAAAACCACCTGGAGTGTTCCAATTAGGCAAGGCTGATCTAAGAATTCATCCTGGCCCTAAGAAGAAAACTGCTGCAGAGTTGTGGCAAAACCTGCAAGGAGCCCCCAGTACGCACCTGCAAAAAATGGAAGTATCTCTTACGTTTTTTAAATATATGTACCAGGTTTTGCATGAGATGCACCAACTCCTAGCAATTATTTGTAGGCTTCTAGATCAAATAATCAAGTATGTATCCATTTGAAGTTGAGTCCCTTTCCTGCAGCCTGAGGGCGTCAAGGGCTGGTCAGAGGGCGCTGTTCCTGCCTGCACCCGCCAAGGGGCCCGCAGCCCGTGCAAGACGCTCCTCAGCTCTTCTGGGTTCAGCCTGGCCCTCCTTCTGGCTTCGCTGCTGCTGGCATAGGTCGGTATGCAGGGCCTCTATGCAGAGCCGCGGGGCGGGCGTCGGGCGGCGTCGGGAGCAGGCGGCGCATCAGAGCCCGGGCAGCGGCGGCAGGAGAGCCCGGGCAGCGTGGCTCGCCGGCTCCGCCCCCTCGAGGCACTTTCCCATTTATTCCATCCTCTTGGGCGCCCGGCGGCAGAACCGCTCCGGAAAGCGGCGGGGAAAGAAGGCGGCGCGGAGCAGGCGGCGCATCAGATTTTATGTTTTAATTTCTGATTTAATACTGGGCGGCGGGAGGTGCCGTGTTTGGAGAAGCAGACAAGCTCACAGAAGTGCTCAGCTGGCGAAGCGGGGCGAGAAGGTGCCACTTTGGGGGAGACGGAGGGTAGTTCTTGCTTTCTTGACGGGGGGGAGGGGCAGGCAGCCCGTCCGATCGGCTGTTTGGCTGGGCTTCTTGAAGTGGAGGCGGGACGGGGACGGGAAACGGGTGCCGGGAAGTTTAGCCTGCAGAGACCCTTGGGATGCGGTCTGGGGCGTGCGGGGAGAGGGCTTTGCTGCGGGGTGGAGACCGCCTTCTGGCTGAGCGATCGGGTAGACTGCGCCGGAGCAGAATGAGACTCTCGAAGTAGCAAAGTGGGCCAGGGCGGTACCTTTACAAAAGTGCTACTCAGTATTAAAAACGAGAACTACTTCTCTTTAAGTTGAAAGACTGGAGGTAGCGGACCTGCGGGGGAGGGGGGGGGGCTTCCACGGTATGATTTTAACCCGGCCTGCTCACTTTTCTGCTGGATTTCTGCTTGCAGGGAGTGCTTTAAAATACCTCTCAGGAGCTGTGGATTCTGATGCACCCTTGTCTGTCTTCAGCCAGGACCCTTTGCCATTGGAGGCGTGTTGGAAATGACCCCCCGGGACCCCCCCAGTGCCATTCTGGGCTGCTGGGGGCTCCTCTTCCTGTTTCTGGCTCCCCTTCCATGTCACCTGTGCCCCATCCCCTGTGAGTGCTCAGAGCCCGCCCGCACCGTCAAGTGTGTCCAGAAGGAGCTGACGGCCATCCCAGCTGGCATTCCGGGGTACACCCGCACCCTCTACCTAACTGGGAACAAGATCACCTGTGTTGGCAGCCGGGACCTCCGGGGACTGCCCAACCTGGTCACTCTTTCCCTGGCCCACAACAGGTAAAGTGTGCCGGAAAGGGGGGCGGGCAGTGCTTACACTACAAAGGAACTGGGTGAGGGGTGGGATCTGGCCCTCTTAGCTCATGTTTTCGAAGGCTTATGTGCTGGGAACATGAAACTAAGAGAATGTGGGAATCAGGTTGATAGAACTTTTCCCCTCACTGGAGAACTGCAAGGGATGAGGAAGAGGCAGGAGGGTGACTTATGGCCCGCCAGAGTTTGGCCTGTAACTCCCATGATTCCTCAGCACTGGCTATGCTGGGTAGACCTGATGGGAATTGTAGGCCAAAGCATCTAGCGGACCACTCATTCTCCACCCTTGATTTTAAATGTGTATTTCTGTCTTAAAGGCTTAACACAAAGGTGGGCATTGTAAATGAATGCCATTGTATTTAAAACCCCATGCCTTTTTCCAGACTAAAAGCCTGAAAAAATTTGGTGATGGAACAACTTCCAAATTTAATGCTGGAGAAAAAGCTTCCAAATTGCACCTACATTTAGGTTTTCTACAGTGTTTAAATTTAAAGTGTGGCAGTTGTACTGAGTAATAAAATGGTTACAATAAAACTTTAAAATGTGCTAATCCACATAAATAAATATTTATAATTTCCACCACCAAATCCACTCCTTATCCTTTCCTAATACTTTGGTTTGAGAGCAATAATATAGCAAGGATATCTGCTTGAACAAAACACTGCGCATATTCCAAACTGGAGGACCTCATGCAACAGCTTTCAGACATGCGTCTCTATACTGCAGCTGAGGGTGCTGTAATCTTGCAATGCTCCCCTGTATTTTTTTATCCTCCCTGCAAGTACAGAGGTGGCATATCAAGTAATGCATCCTGCTGCCATGCTAGTTTTCTACTTGCAGCATTTGTGTAAATGAGAGATCATGGAAAAGAATCCAATAAGTGTCACTTGGATCTAAAGGCTGAGATACTCCACTCAGCTACCTTTGGTTTCCTGCGCACAGCAGGGCTTCAGGCAGTGTGCTTGGCTTGGGGGCCAATGCCTGGGCACCGAACACGTTTGGAGCATCTGTCATTTCACCTCCACTGGCCCTGACGAGCTGTCCAGGCACTGGGCTTCTCTCCCAACTGCCAGAGTTGTCCTGGGACTTGTGGTCTCTAGGTTTGGCCATCTGTTTTCAGAGTTCCACATTTCCAAGTTGTTCTTTGAAGCCATAGGATCTAGAAATTTATCCTAACGTGTGCTCTCACTCCAAATACATAACTGCTGAAAATTCACTGCCCCAGGGATCTGCTCAGTTCCCTGCTTGCGGATGATGCCAGACCTTTCTGCATTGCGCTGGCTGTCCACCGAGGTCGCCCCCCCCCCACTGGTCTGTGCTGCGTGTGTGTGGCGTCCCACCTTTGGTCTGGATGTGCAGGCATTACCATAGTAACCAGCTTGCTGGCACTAGCAGTCGCAGCCCCGCACTGCTGCTCTGCTGCTCGCTTTAATTTCCAAAAGATAACGGGGTGGCGGACGGCCATCCAGCACTGGATCCAAGGTGGGGCCTCTGATGGTCTCCCAGCTGTCTGGTGGGCTACCAGAGGTGACAGAAGGGCTCGCAAAAGCTCAGGTGTGCAGGGCTTGCTTCACCTGGCAAACGGAAGCCATGGAGCCGAGCCTTTCTGTGGGATGCCTGACTCTTTGGTAGGTCTGAAAACTGTGAGCTGCTGCTGCTGCTGCTGCAGTGGAAAAGAGAGCAGCTGATGGAAACTGAACTCGCAGATCAGACACTTTTTATTCAGTTAAACTGCAATAATTTTACCTTTAAAGAACAACCACCAAAGCTTCTTTTTGGGCGTGTGTATAGAGACGATAAAATGAGGGTAGGTAACCTGGTGCCACCTACCTGTTCGGGACTGGAACAAACCATGCCCATTGGTCCTGCTGGGTGGCACCAATGGGAACTGTACTCCAGAGCCCCTGGGAATTCCGGGCTCTCTACCACTACAATACAAATAGGCTTTAAAAAAAATCCTGAACTGAGCATTTTAAAAAGCAGGCTTGTTGCCAGACCCTGAAAAAGTTTGGAACCCAGGCCCTAGGACCACAAGTCTCCCTAAAACTCTCACATGCTGTTTTATATCGATACATGAAAATGTAGAAATAATAATAAAGGTTTATTTAAGTTTTATAGGTGGCAAAGCCAGCTAAATAATTTCTTACCAAAATGAAATAAAAAATAAAATCAATCTCTCAGTTACAATCATCCCAAACCAATGGAATAAGTTTTTTCTAAGCATAAGTGCCAGGCAGGGTAAGATAGTTGTGGGAGAGGTGTTAACTCTTCCCTCCCCAGCTGATTCCTCTAAAAAATGGCCTCCTTTGTGGCAGCTGAGCTAACAAAAAGATACCCTTTCACTGGCAATCCACCACACTCAAGGCTCTGGGGAATAGATCCAGGACACTCCGAAATATATTTGGTGCTGGAGCTGCACAGGTCTAGGCTTAGCATTGCCCCCATCCGTCCACTGGGCCACTAAAACTAGCATCCAAATAAAAGGAATCTGCACCTTGCTATTGAAAGAACCTCACGGTATAGCTCACCTTTTAATGGCTTCTTAGGTGTGTGTCAAGATGTGTGTGTGTCATGATTAAGATCGTGTCCCTTTCTTCTCTTCAGGATTCACACGGTGGAGTCACAGGCCTTTTCTGCTCTCCCAAGGCTCCGTTCCTTGGACTTGAGCTATAATCACCTGGCCACCCTCCATCTCGATGCATTCAGTGCTAGAAACAACTCCATCCAGGAGCTAAACCTTAGCTACTCACTGTATAACTCCTCTGCCATTCAAGCTGTGGCAGCTGCCCTAGTCCAAGGTGGCTTCCAGAATCTCTACTGGCTGGAACTTGCCAGCAATAAGATTGTCTACTTGCCCAAGGGCATGTTTGCCGGTCTCTCCAAATTGGATCACTTGGACTTGAGGAATAACTCCTTGGTGGACATCAAGAACTCCACCTTTGCTGGCCTGGACCTGAGACACCTTGATCTGACCATGAATGCCTTCAAGACCTTGAAGAGGGGGGCATTGTCTGCCCTTGAGCAACAGCCTCATCTCTTCCTCTTCCTGAAGAACAACCCTTTCATTTGCAATTGTGACATCGAAGACCTGGTGAGCTGGCTGAACCGAAGCCAGCAGGTAGCAGACATGGAACACCTGGCCTGCGCCTTCCCTCAGGAGCTGAAGAACACCTCCCTGGTGGAACTGGTGGGAGCAGATCTGGAATGCCGAGTGGCCCAGCCTGGAGAAAATGCGCTGCAGACATCCTATGTTGTCTTGGGTATAGTCCTGGGCATCATTGGAGTCGTCTTCCTCTTTGTGCTTTGCTTAAACCGTAAGGGCATCAAGGCACGCATGAACAATGTGAGGGATACCTGTCAGAACCTGATGGCGGAGTACCGCTATGAAATTGACTCTGATCACCACATCACACACGTCCCAGGCCTGGACATATGATGCAGTTAATCAAGATCTGGTTTTTGCGACTGCACCTGTCAGAGACTCAGCAGCAGCATTTTTATCCCCGTGGGAAGAATTCTGCCTCTTGGGAGCAGCTACTTTTCCATCAAAACCCAAGCCTTTTAAAGAGAATGGACCTGTGGCTTGAAGGATGAGCATGGCCTTCAGGGGTCTCCTTTCTTATTCATTCTCAGTGTTCTGCAGGAGCAGGAAACTGGCTAGGAAAATATATATCACAAACATCTTGGTACCAGCTCTGCCAACAGTCATAACAGGATGCGCCATCTTCCACAAGGAGAAGGGGTCCTAACGCACATTTTTCTGCAATGGTGACCATTTCAGAGCAGTGCTGCAGTGCAGGGGCAGGCAGAAACTAGATTTCCAGATAGTTTTGGATTTCAGCTCCCAGCATTTCCGACCACTGACATGTTGGCTAAGGCTTCTGGGAGCTGAAGTTCAGAACAACCGGAGGGCCACCTTCTGCCGGCATCTGGTATGACAGGAGTTATAACCCTTTTGCTGTTAACTTTCCCCCCACCCAGGATTTTCCTGGTGCCTCTGAGCTTTGCAGACCAGGGGTCTTGGGGAAGCTAAAATTTTTCTCAGCCAGAATATGTCGCTCCTTGTTGTCATGCAAAGTAATTTGAGGCTGGCTTGCTCCGGAATGGCCCATCAAGACCCAGTAGCTTTACAAAGGGGCTGCTCTGGGTGGAAATGAAAACTCCTAGATCATTGCTGTGGCCTGGATTTTGGAACTCTTGCTCAGGGGAAGGTTGTAGCTCAGGGCATCCTGCTGCATCATCTAACTTCTGTGTCTTTGGGTTCAGCATATTTCTGCTGATCGGATCAGGTGCCTCTGTTCTGAGATGTATGCAATTGTATTTAGGTCAGTGTTGCCAGTGTGGTACAGTGGGACTGGGACTCAGGAGATCCAAGTTTGAGTCCCCACTCAGTCATGACGCTCACTGTGTGACTTGAGCCAGTCATAAACTCTCAGCCCAACCTACCTTGCAGGGTTGTTGTTGTGAGGATAAAATTGAGAGGAGGAAGAGAATGATGTAAGCTTCCTTGAGTTGCTTGAAAGGAAAACAGGTGGAATATAATATAGAGAATGAACAAATCAAATGAAGTTGTGCTTGAGAAAATGTGATTTATTTTTTTTAGAGGGAGAAGAAAATCTTGTATTCTTTCTCCCATTCTGAAATGCTTCTTTGTGTATAACAAAGTTAGTTAAGATGAACCTACAGCTTTTTCAGGGGAAAAGCCTTTATGTCAATCAAGCAAAATTTGGTAAAACATTTTAGTGTATGTAGATACCGATTACTACCATTTCCTTGTTTTCCTGCAAAAAGCAAGGGAAAATAAACAACCCTTCTGCCTGATTCTGATCTTTCTCTATAATATGAATGACCAAAATCTTAAACCTGCTTGACTGCTGCCGCTCTGGTGAGAAATTTCTGGAGAAGATGCATGCACCTGTTAGATGGCAGCATCCCGTTATTTTCCCCGAGGTGCCACGGGTCCCTGCATGCCCTCCCTGGTGCACCATGGAAAATGAGGTGTCCCGTGCTTGCTGCAAGAAGCTTTCTTAGATCTTAGTCAGAGCAAACTCCATGTTCATTGTAGCCGCGTGTTGTCTGCTCGGACTGGCAACAGCTTTTCCGGTATTGTCACAGAACATTTTTTATCCACCGGTGGATTGAACGTGGACGCCTCGCACTGGCACATGGTGTCCTTGCTAATGAGATCGTGTCAGGGGAATAGGCACCATGGGGCTGAACCCAAGCGCAACGCTAAAGCCCATGTTTCGCATGCAGCAGCTCCTCACAGCTCCAGAAAGACACCTGTCTGAATGTCTGGCGTACCCCTGCCACTGGGCAGTGTAAATCACTCTTTTTCAGCATGGTGGACTACATGCCCCATCATCTGCCTTAAATTTTCCTCCAGGTGAGATTCTTCATGCACATGTGTGTGCGTGTGCGCACACATCACAGTCAGACATAATCTCTGAGCTTCTGTTTTCAGTCATTTCTGCATTGATCCAGGTTTTCATGCAGCACTGAGAAATTAGTTTCTTGGGCTACTGCTCTCTGGAATCCTGATATTGTCTGAGTTGTAGAAGACATGGAGCCAGGAAAGGTGGGGGGGGGTCCTATCTTAAGTGCTGGCATGAATTCTTGTAGGAGGGCCTTCCAGTTGTTTGGACTTGTAGCTCCCTGGATCCCTCCTCTCTGGCTATGCTGGCTAGGGTGGGTGGGAATTGCAAGCCACAACAAGTGGCTCGCCATTGCAGAATTACTGGGAAAAGTTGGGCATGTAGGAATACTCACAGAAATAGTTTGAGAACCAACTGTTCTGTCCTTAGCACTATTCCACTTATAGCTTTGAGAACATTTTGGGAGCCTTTCTGGGGCACCACTGATGCTCTTACAGAGGTGATGGTTTATTTTGGTCCCATAGCTAGGCAATATTAATAGACATGACAGAATTTTAGCACCTTGCCAACTCAAGGGACAAAAGCAGTCTGAATTTTTGGGTAGGTGAGGACTTAAGCTTTTGAAGTCAGCTGGAATTTGCCTTTTTTTTTTTAAACTGGGGAAGTTTGTGTCGAGTTCAGCTGCAACTTGTAGCAGCAATTTGCACAAACTGTAGCTTAACTTTACATAACTTTCCCTGGCTCTCTAAAAAAAAAAATGCAAATCTCAGTTTGCTTTACAAGCAGAAGCGTGAATTCTGGCTTAGTTCAATTCAGGATGAGTTGTAGCCAAGAGATGGATGGGTCAGAATCTGGTGGACCCAGGCCAGGCCCATCAGCTGAATTTTGAATCCCTTACTAGATTCCTCACCCATCCCCACTGAAAGCCGCTGGCTTTGTAACAATCTCTCAGTGCTGCCCTCTTGTGGCCAGAGAACAGCGAGACGATTAGACATGGGCTGCTTGCTTTTATGTGCCATTGCCTTGCCTTATTCACAAAATTTTATTTGGGGGTGCCTGGGCCGCCTGGCAGAAATCATCTTCCATTTGTAAACCTCTTGTGCTTTCTCTCCACTGCTTCTGCCTTGTTTTCTTTGCACGGAAACATCCATCAAGGAGGACTAGTCAGAATAACTCTGCAATGCCTTCGGATGGGCAGCAGGAGCAACGGGAAGCAGCCAGGGGGAAGGACGGAGCAGTCCGGCAAGGCCTTCTAAGAGGAAGGGGCCTGCTTTGTACGGAGGCGGCTCCCCGGCCGCTCGGGCTGCAAAGCCTCCTGCCAGAAGCCCCGGAGAGCCTGCCGCAGCTCCTAATAAACGCCGTTCAGGGAAGCACCCTCAGTTCATAATGGGCAGCACCCCGGGAGCTGTGTGTGAAACAGACCGGAATGTGTTTGCTTAATTTTCATGTCAACGTTTTGGTTGAACATTTGGAGACAGTAATCGCAGGCTGAATAATGGAAGAGATGATGAAGAAGAGGGAGAAGGAGCTCCAAGCGCCTGAGCTGGATGGGGCGTTTGAGGATGGCCGAGCTAAGCTGGGAGCCTCTATCGCCCTGACCTCCTGGGCCTCTGCAGACTCTTCCTCCTGGCCAGCGCTGGCAGATGCAGGGGCTGGGAAGGTAGGTCTGCTTGCCACAGCAGCAGTGCTACTGATCCTAATGGAGGCCCCTGAAGCTGCAGCTTGCAGATGGGGGGGGGGGGGGAACCCCACCCTTTAGTGGAAACCCCCCCCCCCCCCCCCGCAAGCTTCAGGCATAAGAAGCCCAGCCCAGGGCGGGGTTAAAGCCCCCATCGCTGACGCTCCACATCAGGGTCCTGCTGTGGATTGGGCCCCCCACCTCCTTCTATTTGCACCCTGGCAAATGCAAACTGTAGCGAAAGGCCTTTGTGTGATGGCTCACATTCAGAGCTGGGTGACCACTCAGCTGGCAGCACTCCTGGCTTTGCCTCCCCTCCAAGACTGTGAAGCAGAACCTGAGACATACACGCTTCCGGCTGAGAGAAGCGGTGGGGGAGATAAAGTTGAGATTAAAAAAAAAAAAAATCCTTCATCTTCCTAAAATTTAGACTTCCCCCAGAGGCTTGAAAGAAAACTTTTCTGGGGGGCGGGGCGGGGCGGGGCGGGAGCGCCTGGAAATCCCACAGCCTTGTGGTTTCAGGGCAGCGTCTCCAGGGCTTGGCTGTCGACCTAACCCCTGAGCGTGCAATCCTAGGCATTTTCAGATCGAGAAAGCGCTCCAAGTCCCGCAGCTGCGTCTTGCAAGCCTTGTCGGGCTCGCCCAGACGTGCGGGCGGAATCCCGGCGCTCCCAGCGAGCAACAGGCGCCCTTTCAAGCCGCCGCCAGAGCCGGAGCCAGAGCCGGGCGCGCGCTCCAATCCGGCCCAGCCGGCAGCCCCGGTTCCAGGCCCGGGTTTCCCAGCAGCTGCGCGGGGAGGCGCTTCCTTCTCTCTGCGGTTGACTCAGCCTTAGGTCCCAGCCGAGGCTGCCGCGAGTGCACGTTGAGAAAGCACCGAACAGGCGCGGGAGGAGGAGGAGGAGGAGGAGGAGGAGGGGCGCGGCGAGGCGCTGCCGAGCGAACTTCTGCTTCCCCAGAGAGCGCGCGCCCTGCGGCCGGGCTCGCCGAGACGGGGAGCCCCACCTGGCCAGGTAACCCGCCGCCGCGGCGCGCTCTCCTTCGCCGCCCGCGCGCGAGGGTCGGGGGCCTCCCGCCCCCCCTCGCCCCCCCCTCCGGCCCGGCCGTTCCGCCGCCGCATATGGGAGAGCGGGCCGGGCGCGGGGCGAGCGGGGGGCGGCGCGCCTCGGGAAGGGGGCGCGGGGCGGGCGAGGCTGCGGCATCTGCGGCCCCCGCGCCGCCCCGGAGGCCACTGTGTTCTTGTTCGGCTCAGCCTGCCTTCCAGGGTTGTTGTGAGGATGAAATGGAGAGGAGGTCCCCCTGAGCGTCTTCGCAGGCGTGAAGGGTAAACGTAGCATAATAGGATACTCTTGCTTGCTTGCTTGCTTGCTTGCATATGCCGTCAAGGAACTCCCTGTGAGCGAGGGTTAGCCGGGAGTCGGTGGCGAGCCCAGAACGATTCAGGGAGCTTCTTGGTTAAGTGGAGGCCAGCCCTCGGATCCCCTGAGCACTCTCACCATTGCACTACACTGCCTTTTTTTTTTTTTTTTTTGGCAAGGAAACTGTTTGGTCGTTCATTCCCCCTCCTTTTTAGAAACCCTTTAGGAGACTCAGTTTCATCCACAAGTCCTAAAATGTAAGGTCCCAAGCTCCTAGTAATATTGCTGCTCGAGTTATTTTACTCAAAAGTAAGTTCCACTACTAAGTTTATTTTCAAGTCGCTGTGCACGGGATTATTTGTTTGCCTATATTTATGTTCTGCCTTCTTCCTCTGCCAAGGAACCCCAGGCGGGCTTTATCATCCTCTCCCTCCCCTCTGTTTGCTGTCTGGACAAACCCTGGGGAGAGAAAGGAGGACTCCTCGTGATCATGGCAGGCTCTTGAGCAACCTTGCACTGAACGCCCCGGCCTGCCTATTTAGATGGAAGGAGTCCTGCCATTCCCAGGATTCCCCCACAATCATGGCTGGCTGGGGCATGTTGGGAGCTCCGGACCATTGTTGTTGTGGTGGTTGTTTTGTGACTGTGTATAGGGTTGCACTCTGGGATAATTTCATACTTTCAACCATATAGGCTTACACACAGCCCTCCAATGTAATGTGAGTGACTTCCACAGGTGGAAGACCAGTCTTGTTGCATTTGGGGACCCTCCTGCTGAACGGGGCCTGCTCCCCTGCCCCAAAGACCCTGCCTGGCTGCACCACTGGCTTCGCAGGCTGATTGGGTGGGGCAGCCCTTTCCCAGCCTGACTGTTTCCCCCAAGGCAGCAAAAACCGATCCTAAGTTTGAACAGCCAGACTCTTCAAAATGGAGGAGGGCCACCAAATTGCATCTCTTGCCGGCGCCACAATAACCCTGATGGAAGCAGCAAAGAGGGTGTGTCCACGGCCTGTTCCTTTTCTCTCAGGACTCCTGAGCTTGTCCCCGCTGCTGTGCTGCAGGCAGAAATCAAACTGGGGGAATGCCACACCTCTGAGCCTTTCGTGCCTGGCCCTGTGGAAAGGCTGCCTGCCTGCCTGCCTGCCTGCCACAGAGATGGTTCAAAGCCCAGGAACTGTGTTGGGGTTCAAGCCAGCAAACTGGGTCCAGGTACCCTCTCAGGCAGCCAAATGTAAAGCACTTTGCTGCTGTAAAAACAAGCAAGCAAACAGTGAGTTTGCTGGGTGTCGCTTATGGGGTGACTAAAGGTTAAAATTCACACGGCTTTCTCCTGCTCTACTGCTCAGCACATGCAGTTTCTTTCTGGGTTCTTTCTGTTTATGGTGGGTGTACTTCACTTGAGTTTTGTAAACAGAAACCCCCCTGATAAAAACAATGTTATAATTAAAATGTCATTTTATCCAAACAAAAACAAAAAACCTGTTTCCATTCTGCACAAAATAGGGAATACCACAAGAACTCAGTCCCTTCTTTAGTTCAGGCCTGGGGCTCCTGTAGCCCATGAGATGTTGATCTACAACGGTCAGTAACCGTGGTCATGCTGGCTGGGGCTGATGGGAGCTGGGATCCATGCCATTGTCCTTAACAGCTGCTATCATTAGCAGGTCTTCTCAGTAGCTGCTAACAGTTTTATTTATTAGATTTATATCCCAACCTTTTCTTTTTTAAAGAACTCACCATTCTCCTCTTCCTCCTCTCAATTTTATCCCCACAACAACAGCCCTGTGAGGTAGGTTGGGCTGAGAGTCTGGGACCGGCCCAAAGTCACCCAGTTGGCTCCGTGGCTGAGCGGGGACTAGAACCCAGGTCTCCTGAGTCCCAGTCCTGCACTTGTGAGCCCTATACCACACTGGTTCTCAGGTAAGATTTACTTACCTGCTACCTGAAGGTGCAACAGTTGTACCAGGTTCTGGGAACTGTTAAAGCTTTCCACCTCATTCCATCCTGAAGGCAGTTGCATTACAGGATGCAGAATAATAAAGTGAGTCATAAGAAAACCAGGGCAGCTGATCACACATTTGTGTGTGTGTTTCTCTCTCTCTCTCATTTGCATCCCAGCCTTTGCGTTTAGATCCTGAAACATGGGTTAAATAGTTTTGTCTTTTGACTGGTTCAGCTGAAATGTGGAACTTAAGGGATCCGTCTCCTTTCTTTCCCTGTTTATGAGAGCTTTAGAGCACACAATTCTCCTTTTAATTTGCAGCCTTTCTAATGATCAACTAACTGCTAAACATGGGTTGATCTACTGAATAAAGGTGCAATCTTATGCATGTTTAGACAGAAAAGAGGAAAACAACTCCCAGTACGGTCCAGACAGAACAGGATGCTGTTGCAGGCCATCTTCCCCCTTAGACAGCTTAAAAGTTGGCAATCATATTTTTAACAGCCCTAGTTCAGGTGTGTGATGTGTGTCCATAAACCCATGTGGCGAAGGGTGTTCTCTGTTTGTCTAGGTAGGGAGTGTCTTCATATCCAACAGGTGGGATTTGTAAATACTTAGAGAGGCACCTTCAGTGTGCCACAGGAGCATTTCCGAAAACGTGGGCTCCTCTTCTATCTGGTTGTTTTTGTTCCTGCTGTGTTTGTGTGCACTCCGGGTACCAGGCTTCTCCACCTTCATACCGCCCATGGCTCTGGCCATCCCCTCTCTCGGAATTTTCTGCATGATCAGAAGCAGAACCACAACCTGAACGCTTTTATTATGGGGGTGAGACTTCGGTCATTGCTCTGGTTCCTTCTCTGAGGATAAGGGGTGTTTGGGTGTGTTTAAATGTTCTGGTTTTGTGTAAACAGGACGTGGGCTTCAGGAGAACCCTCGCTTTGGGGCTTTTTCCTTTTGCCTTAAGAGCATTGCTCAGTCAGACCGAAGGCCCTGTCTGGTGTTGGTGAGGAGCTAGTGTGCACCCTCCCAGTGTGAAAAGGCCCTTCCTTTAATCTGTCTTGATTTCGCACCACTCTGTTTCATGGGATGGCCCTTTGGGTTTCTAGGATAATGGAACAGGGAGGAAAATGTCTCCTTCACCACCATGCGTAATTCTTAACATGCATGCAAAGATTCAGGAGTTAAGCAGATGCTCTCAAGCAAACGTGGGACTGAGGATAGTCATACCACTATCTGGGAGAGAGGAGTGAGCAAACTGTTGTCATGTGCCATCAGGTCTTCTCTGACTCATGGTGACCCTATGCATGAAGGCCCTCCATAGTGTCCTGCCCATGACTTCCCTGTTTAAGCTGTTCTAAATTCAAGGCTGTGTCTTCCGTTCTGGAGTCCCTCCATCTCTTATTCGGCCTTTTCTTCCTCTGCCTTTCCCTAGTATGATTGGCTTCTCCAGGGGTTCTTGCAATCCTCTGTTTTGTGGTGCTCATCTCTGGAAGATCACTATAGAGATGGACAAGACAATCCTCAACAATGGATGTGTTTGGAGTTTGCACACACTAGAATTTGAAAGGAAGGTGGGGAACTTCCTCATGAGGTTCATCTTGCTCTGTTTTGTCCACTCTGCCAACTGCCAGCAGGGATGAAGATAGGCAGCATCTTTTTCTTGCTCCTGGGGGAGACGCCAAGGACTGAACCTGCAACCTTTAGCTCACGAAACCTGCTCGCTGCCACTGAGCCACAGGCCCCCGTTACCATGAAGCCTTCTGTGCGCTGCACCCGCTTTTCTGGTTTCGTGCAGAATTGAAGGTATGAGTGTCACACAAGGAATATTTCCTGTCCCGCTTTGCTGCTATGTCATCTCTAGGTGGCCAAGAAGACATCACATTTCCTTTCACCATCAGAATTAAAATAATACCCCACTAAGAAAAATCTAGTGAAAAGGGATGTTTACAATCTGAAGCAAAACTGAAATCATGCCAGCGTCTAAAGCATCCATAAACAACACTGATAAGAGAATGGAAGTGCACAACAAAAGCTTCCCATGGAAAATCTCTCAGTGATTCTTAGTATTTAATCTTCTTTAGCTTCTTCAGTTCTCTGCATGGAGGTCAGGCACAGCTGGTTTCCAGTCAACATCCATATAAACAATAATGCATGGATACGGATGCATGGCCTCCATTTCACAGAATGTGACTTTGAACAGTGTGTGTGGCATATTATCGATCTATTTCTACCTTTCTGGTGTAACACTTTTTTTGTTTTAAGTCGTGACAAAATCCAGACTGAGTGTGACTAAGCTGGGTCCTTCTGGGTGGCCTATTTTCAGCACTTGGCTTTTGTCTCCTGTGCAGGTGCTGATGAAGATACTCAGCACTGCTTGAATGCAGCAGCCCAGATGCACTTGTGGACTGCCGTTCCCATCCATTGCAGGCAGCATGGCCAATAGCAAGGGATTATGGGAGCTCCAGTCCTAATCGCCTGGAAGCGACCCAAATTGCCTACTGCTGTTTTAATAAGTTTGAGATTTAGCAGACATATGATCATTGCAACTGGATGCAGTGTGATAAAGTGCAGCTCTATCTGGCTGCAAACTCATATTCGGGAGTGGCCTTGATAGACCCAGTGGGGCCTTACTTCAGAGCAGACTTATCTGGGGCTGCACCATAAGCAGCCTAGGAGGCATGCTTGCGTTTCACAAAAAGGAAAATGCTTTTATGATCAGTTTCTGGGCACACCTGTCTTGGAAGCCAGTGCAGTTCAGGAGATGGGTAGGCTGTAAGATGGACAGAAGAGCCACGCGACCAGCCTTGTGTAACGAGTGGGTGCAGAGCGCTGGCATGCGAACAGGGTGGTCCCACATACAGGAGCCTGCCACTACTTTTGTTCTGGGAAACACGGGCGCAGAATGGTGAGCTCCGGTTTGTCCAGCCTAGTTTCGCAGCCACAGCACTGCCGGTTTCCTTTTAGTACGCTGGTTTCTGGGTCCCAGCTGCCACTTGCTGCAGGCAGCCATGGAATCACAGTAGAGCTGGACGGGGCCACAAAGGCCATCGGGTCCAGCCCCCCGCTGTTGCAGGACACCAAGTCACACCATCCCCCTCGGAGGGCTGTCCAGTTTCTTCCTGAATGACTCCAGTGTGGGAGAGCCCCCCACCTCTCCATGCAGCTGGTTTCACTGTCATATCGCTCTGACAGTGAGGAAGCTTCTCTTGATGTCCAGCCTGAATCTGGGTTGTCCCAGCTTGAATCAATTATTCCATGTCCTACACTTTAGTATCAGCAAGAAGAGATCTTGCACTTCCCCTTTGTGACAGTCTTTGAAGTAGTTATAGAGTGATACCATGTTCCACCTCAGTCTTCTCTTCTCAAGGCAGAACATGCCCAGTTCGCTCAGTGTCTCCTCATAGGGCAGTTTCCAAACCTGGATCATTTTTGTTACCCTCTGCTGGACCCTTTCTAATTTACCTGCATCTTTCTTAAATCTTGGTGCTCAGAACTGGACACTGTATTCCAGGTGAGGAGGAGTAGAGGAACTACTACTACTTGTGATTTGGAAGTAATGTTTCTGTTAATACATTTCAAAATAGCATTTGCCCTCTTGGTGGCTGCATCACATTGTTGGCTCATATCTAGCCTATTGTCCACCATTACTCTGAGATCTTCCTCTTTTTCACGTATTCCCCACCTAGTATTGATGCATTTGGTTTCTCTTTCCCAGGTGGAGGTCTTGGCACTTGTCCTTATTGACTCTCATTCTGTTGCTTTCAGCCCAGTGTTCAAGTTTATCCAGGTTGTCATTCTGTCTTCCAGGGTGTTTGCTATTCCACCCAGTTTTGTATTGTCTGCAGATTTGATTATCTTGCCTTGCACTTCCTCATCCAAATCATTAATACAGATGTTGGGGAGCACTGGGCCCAGGACTGAACCCTGTGGCACCCCGCCAGTTACCTCCATCCAATTTAAGAGGGTGTCATTGATGAGCACTCTTTGCGTTCAATTTAGCAGCCAATTCTGGATTCACCTAATAGTTTTCCCTTCTAGTCCAGTTTTTGCTATTTTGCTTATTAGAATATCATGCGGCACTATGGCAAAAGCTTTGTCATGCATGTAGAAGCCCTCAGCTCTGGTCACCTGGCATCTCCAGTTAAAAAGATCCAGGTAGCAGGAAGGTCTCTCCTAGTCTTATCCTCGGCCTTCTGCAGGCAAGGGTCTGCCTTGGGCACTGAGGCTCTCCCGAGGAGGAGTGCTGCTCTGAGCGGCGGCAGATGTCACACCCATGCTGGCCCAGGCGTGATGCTGATCCCTCCCCCACAATCCCTCGCTTGCCATTTTGTGGAGGCTCCTTTGAGGCCTCACCTGGACTGCGCGGGAGAACGGGCAGCTTGGGACCTGCTGCAGGCAGCGCCCTTGGTCTCCCGGCACCAGCACCTCCCTGCAGAACTTGGGCAGGGCAGGGCAGGCCTTGCTCCTGCTCACGCGGTGTCTGGGGATGAACCCTTGCGTGGTAGCGCTTCACACCCGCCTGCTGGCTGTGGGAGAATGCAGAGTTGGAAGGGGGAACTCCATCTCTGCTCTTTGTCCCAGGTGAGTGAGTGCCCTGGGGTAGGAAACCAGGCTTTGCTGCATTGGCACAGCTTCAGAGAAGGAGTGCAGCTTTTCTGGAAGGGAGCTGGGCAACTCCCGGACTGGATTTCAGGGCAGAGTGAACATGCAACCTTCTCTTTGAATCCTGCTGGTGCTTGGCACTGATGCATCTCCTGGTTCCTTGGTGACGCTCTTCCATCCTCAAAAGATGAGACTGCCCACTGCATGCCTGCTTTTCTTAGGGGGTGGAGCCAACCAAGGAAATATTTATTTACAAGATGCGTATAGCATTCCATATTCCAGCATGGAGATTTTGGAGCAGAGAACAATAAAAGATAGAACAGGGAGAAGCACAGAACACAATGCTAAAAGTAATTGCAATACAGATGTGGTTTAATTAGTTCAGGAAGCCTTCCCGAAAGGAAAGTTTTTGGGAGGCGCCAAATAAAATACAATGTTGGACTTGAAGTACAATTGGGCAAAATGAAACTGGCATAATTTGCAAATGGCAAAGGATGTGCAAGCTTTGATTCTGGGTGAAAGCGCTGCCAATTTGGTGACTCTGTAGATGGACATGCAGAGCTTTGAACTGGAAGAGGAGTGGCCTTCCTGATCTGGGAAGTCTGGAGTAAGCAAGAGCGTACAGCTCCTTTATGCTTCCTTGTGTGTCAAAGAAGTTTGTTGCCTCAGTCTGCAGGCTGGGATCTTTCTGGCTCTTTCTCGTGCTATTTTCCTCCCTTCTGTTACTCAACTCTTGCCCAATACAAACTGCAAGAGGATCACGCTACAGTCACGCTGGCTGGAGGGAGAGAGAAACTAAAGCAGGGAAATGCAGAAGTGATGCTCAGATCAAATGTTGTTTCTTTTACCCCCAAGTTCATCTGTGCTCCAATTCAGCAGGAAATATTAGGGATCAAACGCCCAACCCACTCAGACTTAATTTGCTTGCTTCTTTGAGCTGTTGTTGTTAGTCACGAACTCGTGTCCGACCCGTCGTGACCCCGTGGACAACATTCCTCCAGGCCTTCCTGTCCTCCACCATCCCCCGGAGTCCACCCAAGCTCACTCCGACTGCTTCAGTGACTCCATCCAGCCACCTCATCCTCTGCCATCCCCGTCTTCTTTTGCCATCTATTGTTCCCAGCATCAGGCTCTTCTCCAGGGAGTCCTTCCTTCTCATTAGGTGGCCAAAGTATTTGAGTTTCATCTTCAGGATCTGGCTTCTTTGAGCTATATCTGTTCTTACCAGAGCTTCCCGGTGGCCATCCGTCCAGAGGGTCACCCAAAGCTACAGCTGCTTGGCTTCACTGATATTGGAGCATCTGGTCTTCCAAACATTCCCTTACACCTGTTGGACATCTGTTCATGCTTTCCTCTTTCCCTGCCAGGGATTGTCTGAATGCACATGAAGCAGTCGCCTTGCTGAAACTGAGCGGGCTGGGTCTGGCCAGTGTTTGGAGGAAAGCAATGTACTGGCCTTGAGTTACATGGTGGAAGAAAGGTGGGATACAAATGCAATAAACAAATAAACACGCAGTGACACCGTCTAACTATTAACTATGTTGAACAAAGCACAGAGTCCTGGGAATCAGGTTAACCCAGCTTAACACGCTTCTCTTGTCCAGTGATAACATTAACCTCCCACAAAGTACATCTAGAAAGGAACGCGTGTGTGTACATACATCTGCAGTGAGAAACTTGTGGCCACTCAGCGGTTTTGGCCTGCAAGTCCCATCATCTTTAGCCAGCAAAACAGCTGGGAAGCGTTGATGGGAACTGTAGGTAGAACAGCTGAAGGGGCCATGAGTTGCTCAACCCTGGTATACAAGAAAGGTGGGTCTGTCGAGGAGCCTTCCCCAACAGGGGGGGTGCTCTGGGTGGGCAGGATCACAATGCCCATCATCCCCAGCCAACTGTCCCATTAGCTGTGTTGCCTGGGAATGATGGCAATTGTAGGCAAAAGCCCCTGGAGGTCGCCAGGTCAGGGATGGCCGCTGTAGAATAGCGTGGCCCCAGAACGCGGGGCTGAAATCCTTTGTACAGCAACAAAATGTTGCAGTGCGAACGGTTCCTGTGTGCAGTCCCAGCCACTCTGTTCCCTGCCACAGTCTGCCAGGGTTATGTGGCCACTGGGCATACCTGATCCTGCTGGGCTTTTCTGAGTAGGGGCTGGGATTTCCCCCAATGTGGTTTTCTAAACTTTATTTTGCTTTGTGTTTGGGTTAGTTTTGGTTTGGTTTGTGGTGCTTCTGCAGAACTTGGGAATTCCTCCAAGCCTTTTGATAGCTCCCTTTTCTGAGTGAGTGGTGCTGCCTTGGCCCTTACATCCCGACAACGCTCCAGTGGTTTGGAATGCTCAGAGCACGCCATGCAACTGATCTCAGTGATCCTTACAACCCTGTAAGGTAGGCCAATATAATATCACAGGATAGGTTTTTTTCAGGCTGCTGCTGGGCTCATGGGAGAGGTAAATCAGGAACTTCTTGGTTCATAGTTGATTTTTTAAAAATGCATTAACTTATCCTTCCTCCAAGCATCTTGCACATTCCATCCTTCCATTTTATCCTCACAACAGCCCTGTGAGGTAGGTTATGCTGCAAAATAGCAGCTGGCTCAAAGCCACCTCATCAGCTTCATGGCAGAGTGGAGGTTTTTGCACCTTCTGAATCTGAACCAGCCATCGAATCGTTAACCCACACTGCCTGTTCACTCTCTGTAATCCCGCTCTCCTAGAACCAGTCACTTTTGAAAGTCCTGGGGCACAAACCTGGGCAGGTTTCAGCAGAAAAAGCTGTGGGGGGCGCTGAGGGTCGCAGACCTCCTTTAAGTCGCAACTTGCATAGGATTGCACCTTAATGGATTAAGCTGAGATGCTGTACAAGCTTAGACACAAAGGAGTCGCCAGCATTCCATGAGTTGAAAGGCTTCTTTATGTCCGAACATGCACAGATTTGCTTCCTGAGTCGCTGAATGCAGAAACTGGATCTGCAGGTGTTTTGGACTTCACCTCTCAGGCTTCTGGATTATTGGTTGTGGTGGCAAGGGATTCTCAGAGTGGGATTTGAAACATCTGGAGATCTTGCATCTCCCCACCCAGTTTAATAAATGCATTCTCTGAACCCTTCCCCTATGAGGCAGCGGCTGGCACAACCGGGGCTACGAGGCAGTGGCTGGCATCTCCCAGAATCATGACCGTAAAAGCTCCTGCGTCCTTTGCTTTCTGCGGGACTGGGACTGCTCCATCCCACTGCCCGGCGCTCTACACGGTGGTGGGCAAACCTGCCTTTTCATGTGGAAAGGGTGGCTGGGGTTGCTCGTCAGCAAACCGGGTTGGCCTGGCACGGAGGGAGGAACTGTGTTAGCACAGGGTGTGCATTCGTCCCCACAGCAGGATCCACCCTGACTCAGCCGTGGGAGGCTGCAAAACTCCAGGATGTAGTTGTGTGTTTGCAAAGAAGAAAAGTCCTTGAGCTCCAGCCATGGACAGAGGCCAGTGTGCCTGTATGCACAGGCGCCAGCCAGAGTTTGGGAGCTAATGAGAAGTTGCAGGCTGGCCCAAATCTGCCTCTTTGTGTGCGCTCGCTCGCTCTCTCTCTCTCTCTCTCTCTCTCTCTCTCTCTCTCTCTCTCTCTCTCTCTCTCTCTCTCTCTCACACACACACACACACACACACACACACACACACACACACACGAGGGGGGCGCATAGGGAATGCTTCTACTCTACATGAGGAAAGAAACAGACTGCTACCAGACTGCTGTGAATTCACCCATCTGCCACAGGTATAACTGCAGATCTCGCCACATCCTGTGATCTGTCTTGCAGTTTCCTGCTTCATGGTGCAACCAGGTTGTTTTTTCTGACCCTTTTTTTAATGCTCTTACATGCACACCCCTTTTCGAAGGCCATTTGGATCTCCATACCTGAAGCACACTGGCAGGTTCGCCTCTCTTCTCTGCCCTTCAGAGAAGCAAAACCCAAACAGCCCCTCAGCCCAAGCCTTTGCATGTATCTGTATCTGTTTATGCATAAGAACATCCTAAGCATGAGCGGGTTTGCCTTTTAAGCTTACTGGAATCATGGCACCATCACGACTGTAGGAATAAAAGAGCGTTTTCTCCTGTTTCTGCTGAAGGCATTGACTTGGCAAGGACCACCCACTTGTTCTAGAAAAAGATGGTGTGTTTTCAAAGAAGATAAAGACGGAGAGTACCTGGAGGAAGGCCTTCTCTGTGGTGGCATCCCAACTATGGAATACACTCCCCGGAAAGGTTTGCCTGGTGCCGATGTTATATTCTTTTCGGCATCAGGCAAAACCCTTTATTTTCCCATTATTTTAAAGTTTAATTGATTTTAATTGGGGTTTTAGTATATCCTGGTTGGATGCTGTGGGGCTGTTCTGTTGTATTTATTTATTGGAAGCCATCCCGAGATGTTCTGTAGGGGATGGGATAGAAAAGCTTTTAAATAAATAGATAGATAGATAGATAGATAGATAGATAGATAGATAGATAGATGGAGAACAATCCAATGAGTACCTGCAAGCTCCCTGGCCGTACTTTCTTTGAGAAAACTTCTGTTCCCGGAATGATCATCCTTCCCTGCCCACCTCTGGATGGTGTCATAGTAACACATTCCCAAATGCCAGTGTGCATCGAGGCGGGCTCTGCAGCCGTGCCACCAAAGCGAGCCCAGAGAAGCAATCAGCTGTGCTGATCTGCCGTTCCCATCAAGACCGAGGTGCCCTGAAGCGCTTTTGCACTGCCATCGCGATTGCCCACAAAAATGCATTCTTGCTGAGATAACCTATTTCCTCCACACGGTGCAGAACCTGGAAGCAACACAGTCTTTTCTTTTTGAAAACAAGTGCACCGAACTTGTTGCTTTGGGACAGGCTTTCCCTGGCTGATGCCTCAAGATACGGTGGGCTGCAGTTTCCATTTTTATTTCTGGACACATTGGGGCGGCGGGGGGGCGGTATCAGCTTGGAGAAGGCAGCGGGTCTGGGGGGATGGAGGTGTCCTTGATTTGCTTCATTTTTGTACTTCCCAGCAGCCAAAGCCTGCGGGCAGTGTCCGACAAGTCATAAAATACATTACAAAAGATAAAGAAGAGGGAAAACGTCATAACAGTTCGAGAGATTTCAAACTACATTTTAAGTGCCTTAAACAATTAAGGCACATCTGTGCAACCGGGCCTGTTAAAACAGCTGGCAAAACACCCCCTCCCACTGTGTCCAAAAGTGGCCGGAGAGCTGCAAATTGGAGGCGTTGACACTGCTTGTGAAAAGGTTTCCTTTGGATGATTGTGACAGGCACGTTCGTTGCTTGAAGGGCTTTGTTCCTGCAGATGCAGGAAGTGCACCCAGAAAGTTGTAGTCTGAGGCATCTTGCACAGTAGCAAGTTGTCAAAAGCCAACAGGAATGCAAACCCACATCCGGGTTGTTGTTTTCTTTTTTTTTCATATTAAAATTTCTGATTAAGTTTCTCAGCCTCTAAAACACATGTCTTTCTTTTTCACTGCGGATGGGTTAAGCATGGATACACTTGTACAATCAGTATTTAAAAAATATTTTAATTAAAAAAATTATCCTGCGCTGCAAACAAACATCTCCCAGAGCTGCTTATAAATACCTGGATTATGGCAGTCCCTGGCCCCAAGTTTACAATGTAAAAGGACACCACACACAGGGGAAAGAGGAGGAGGAGGAGGGGGAGGAATAGTCAAAGAAGCAGCACCCTGGGGACTGGTTTTTACAGTTAGCCGTTCTTGGCATGACCAGCTATGATGAAACCAGTCCAGGTGCTCTGATGGACTGGCTCCACAAAGAAGGCCTCGTATTGACGTGCAGTGCATGTGCTCACAAATGCAACCTGCGTTAGGTCTAGGAGGTTTTCCCGTGTGTTGTTGCCATGGCATACAGCTCTTGCACAGGCCCTTGTCCAGTTCAGCGAAGCTTGCATGGGAGAACGTCCTGGTGGATTGCCCGGTCCAGTCGGGCTTACTTCTGTTCCCCTTCTGTGCGCTCGCTGGGCTCACACAGAGGCTTCTTGAGGTATTTTGGTGCCTTAATGGCAGGCACACTTCTATGCTCTCATCTCCTGACTTCCTTTGGAACCACATCCCCCTTTGTGCCCCTCCTCTTCTCCCCTCCTTTTCCTCCCTTTGGCCTCTTTTTGGGCAATTAGTAAGTGACCGGGCTACAACGGTCTGCAACTCCCAAGAGTCTTCTGAAGAACCTAGGTGTGTGAGATTGTGTTTGTAAGATACCAGATTGTGTGGTGTCTTAGAAAGTACAAGTGGTGCTGAAGGTGATTCTTTCTGTGTTTTCTCTGCTCCAAGTGGGCTGTGACCTTGTCTCTCGAAAGGCCATCAGGATGGAGAACAATCGTCCGTGGAGCCTCATCCAGAACTGAATGGTTCCGTCCTGAGACATCTTCCTGTTCCCGTGGCCATGAGTGGATTGCTGGTGCTGGTCTCCTGGCTTGACCTCCCCTTTCCACGCCGCTGATGTGTTGACAGGGCTTACCTGAGAGGCCGTCAAGAGAAGTGTCTGCCTCTAGGCGTGGACAGACTCGACTGGGCACGCTCCAGACCAGCACTTCCCATGGATGTGGACATCTCCATGGACGCCTTGCTGGACCTCAGCTTCCTGACCGAAGAGGAGCAGAATGCCATCGCAGAGGTTCTCCAGAGAGATTCACAGCTCCGGATGCTGGAGGAGGGACGGATCAGGTGAGACTTTCTCAAATGGGTTGGCTCAGGGATGGACAGACGTTCCGTTACCAGGCATGCCTCTCCCCCATCAGGCCCCTCCAGCTAAGCAGGCCCAAAACGCTGGCTTGTGCTAGCAGATGCAGGTTAGGCTTTGAGGAACAGGCTGCCTCAATCTAGGAATATTTTTTCATACCGAACCAAGATTATAAGTCCTTTCATGTAAGTATTGTTTTGCAATATCCTCACCATGTTCTTTTCCAGTGTCCAAATTGGGAAAGCTTTTTAGACAATGGGGAGTCAACTCCCGCCCCCCTCCCCCCATTGCAAACATGCCAGAAATCCCAGTGTTCATTCCATCCACCCCTGGGGCCATCTTGTTGGTCCACCCGCCATCCAGCCTTCAGCTTCCTGAGTGCACCTGAGCGCACTCTCCTGGGGTGATGGCGACCTCTGCCGGGTGGCAACATGGCCCACCCCATTGTCTTCCAATGCTCCCAGCTCAGTGTCCGCTGCAGGCAGGATTGCTGCTTTGGTGGGGCAGTCCTATCTGCTGGTCCCCCACTACTGGCACCTGCCCACCTCTGTCTCAAGGTAAGCTCACTTGTTGCTCGTAAGGGTGTTGCACAGAGACCATGAAGAAGAAAGCTGGGTTGCTTACCTGCAGCTATTGCCCGTGCATTGGTCATCTGTGCGTTCACACAACCTGCGCACCGACCCTGCATCAGTGCAGGTGGCTTTGGCCCCATGCTTTCCTTCGGGCCTGTATCCAGAAGTTGCAAGCTGGCCATTCTCTTGGCTCTCCCAGTTCCAAGGCCACAATGTTGGCCTGGACGGAACTGGGGAAAGGAGCAGGACCCTCTCCTAGATATACCAGTGGAGGGAGGGGAGGGATTCCCACCAGAATGAGTCTAGCTTGGAAGCAACAAGCCCACACAGGTGCAAAGCCATATGTGTGAATGCACAGTTGACCACCCGAAGAAGGATAGTTACAGGTAAGCAACCCACCTTTCACTCTTGCAGAGAGGCAGAAGCTGGCACAAAATGTGTCTCTTTCTTCACCTCAGGTGTGCAGCTGAAAAGGAACTAAACAGCTGGAGAGAAAAATAATTGGCAGTTTCTCTTTCTTTTCTTTGGCAACTGCCCATAAGCAAAACAAGCAGACCTGGCTAGGCTGGTTTATTTGCATTCCTCTCCTGTCTAGCTGGCAACTCCATCCTGAAATCTGTTAACAAAGGAACACATAAAATGCTGGGATGATGCAAATATAATGAAGTTCCCCAGATATGATTCACCTGAGACAGTGGATACTTTGATTTAAGAGGAAGGAATTACGTAGAATTTTTTCTGAAAGTTTTCCGTTATGGAATTCTTTCTTCACTGACTTTAGTGTGGTAGAATTCTGGAAAGATTTCCTTCCTGGGCCAGCTGAAGCAGTCCTGAGATTCCCCGCAAAATTCTAATATATTAGTGTGATTGTGCCCACTTTATGAAATGCCTCCTTTCTATTCCCTCCTACCCCCACATGGTGTTTGGAAAGTGCCAACTGCATTAATTAAAAATCCATCTCTTTTCTGAGACCTTCCCTGATTGTGCTGCTCAGTTTGCTTGCTGTTTATGGTGTGTTGATGAGGTTTGACAGAGGGACCTGTCTGGGGAATGGAAAGCTGTCACATTTCCTCTGTTGGCTCCCTGGATTCCTGGTTGCCTCCCACGTCTTGGCACCGGATCCTTGAGCAAGCTGGCGGACCAACTGCGTGATTTGCATTTTCTTCTTAAAGCACCAGTGAAATCGCTGGCAGCCATTTGCATGAGCCAGGCATTATCTGGGCACTGTGTTTTCCTAAAAAGGCACCTGAAAAACAACTGGCTTGGTGGGACTGGCAAAAATCCCACTCACCAAAGCATTTTCCAGGTGCTGTTTTGTTTAACCATGGCCATTGGATAGGAAGTGGGTACATCCCTAGTTTTTAGCATTTGGTTTAAATATTTTATAAACCTTGCAGGGTTTCTTATGTGTTTTGACCTATTTTGATTTTTTTGTAGACTGCTTAGCTTTTTTTTTTTAGATGTGGTAAGTGGTATATACATCTGCGCTGCAACAAGAGCTTGCAGCATGGAGAACTGCTGTTCAAAATCCCAGGTAGCCACATGTTCTTCCGGTTTTTCTGTTCGATATCCTCAGCCGTCCAACAGGCAGCCCATGACCACTAGGCATGTTCGTTCCTCAGTGGCTTGTTCTCTCCATAAATGTTTGTTTCTAAAAGAGTTTCATGCTTCTACCAACCCTGCGGCCCCCATAGGCCCTGCTTACTCCTCCACCTTTGTATTTAGATTAGGATTCAGACATGAATAATTGCATTTGCTGTTGGTAAACAGCAAGGTTGGGGAGCCTATGATCCTCCTGATGATGTTGGATTACAAATCCCATCATCCTAGACCATTAGCCATGTTGGCCAGGGCTTATGGGAGTAAGAGTCCAACATCTTGTGGGACAGAGGCGCTTCAGGCTTGGTATTGAAGAGGCTAATGTGCAATGTAAGGCAGGTCTACTCAGAAGTAAGTCCCAGCCACTGAGTTCAGTGCTGCATTTTCTCAGGTAGGTATGCGCTGCCTGAGATTTTGTTCCTGGGTAAAGCAGCATTCCAACTTGTCGTCTTTCTCTCCTTCTGCCTCTAGCAAACTACGTGAGTCTGTTTCTGATCCAAACTACCTGAAGTTCTTATCCGGGGACTGGTTCTGCGATGTCCGTTCGAAGCGGCACTGGCACAATCATTTTGGTTCCGACATCGTCCGGGCTTCGATCCGCCGGAAAAGGAAGCCCAAAGGTAAGAGACAGACGCTGCCCGGCGACTCTGTGTTTGACAATTCACTGTCCTCTTGAGGTTTTCCAATCTGCCCAGATAACATACAGTTTTGGGTAGAGTAAAAAACACAGTGGAGAAAACTAATGATTACGCACTTTGCTGCAAAACACCTTCCTGGAAAAATGCCATGTATCTTGTTTTCTGCTCCTAACCCTCAGAAAATAAAAGGGGAGCAACCTTGCGTAATACTAGGAGAGCTGCTTTACTGGCTTAAACCACATGGCCATGGTGCTCTCCAGGTGTCTGGGACATCACTGGCATGCTGGTTATTGAGGTGATGGGAGTTGCAGTTCACAATCAGGGATCAGCATCTGATGATGAGGAAGAACTCATCTGGTCCATCGTTGCATTTCTTGCTGTGGCCAGACAGATGCTTTCAGAATTTCTTGGGGGCGAAGGAAGTGGGCGTCTCCTTTTGTGGTTTGTCCCCAGGAGCTGGTGATTGGGAGGGATACTATCCCTGCACATGGAGGTCCCATTTGAAATCTGAAATGAGTTACATTGCAAAACAGCTTTCGGGGCACATGTTTGGGTTGGCTCATTTTGGAGCCTCCCTTCCCTTCCATGTGCCTCCTTCATTCTGTCGTTTCCTGTAACTAAGAGTTCTTACCAAAGAAAGAAGTCCTAGGCCAATATTTTTAAGGGTGGAAAGTCCATATATACTTAGTAGCTTCAATGTTTAGAACAGCTTTCCCCCAGCCTGGCACCCTCCAGAAGAACTGGGCTACAGTTCCCATCATTCCCAGACATACCTGGGAAGCGGTACTCCATCACAGTTGGAAAACACCAGGTTGGGGGAGGCTGGTATGATGCATTCCTTTAAAATGAGTTGATTTCCCTGAAAGAGATGCAACTGTCGCCATGATGAAACAGGTGAATGGGCACTGAAGCAACAAGCCAGCTTGGGGGATTTGGAGGTGATCTGCGAACCCACCACTGAGGAAGAGAAGGTGCCAGATGCTGTGGACAGGTGAGAAGCTTTGCCAGTGGGGTGTAGACGGGAGGCCCCTTCTGCTTGGAAATGGCCAAGCAGCAACTGTTTCTTGAATGGATAGCAGCCTCAATGAGGGAGTGTTCCTTGAGGAGGCTGTAGACAAGGATTTTTCTTCCTTCCTTTCTTCCTTTATTTGGAAAAGGGTCAGCTTAACAGGACCTTACAGAAGCTCTTTATCGTGCATGAATAATCCGGTGCAGGGTTGGAGCTAAGAAGCTGGGCAGCACTGAGTCACGCAACCAATGACCCGGTTTAGCAAAAAAGGAAATTCACTCCAGGCCGTTATCTTTTGTCAGCCATTTTTACTCCCCCTGTGGGCTGCACTAGGCTGAATGAATGAATGAATGAATGAATGAATGAATGAATGAATGAAAGCTGCTTTGCTGCCGAAATTCAGCAGCAAAGCACGCCACGGTGCACAGAAAATGGGTTAAATTTAGCTTGGTTTGCAAGCTACAGTTTACACTTAGCTGCTACAGAAACTTTTAGAGCTCTATTTGTAAACATTTGTATCAGTTTTTGAGTTCTGAGGCAGCAAGAGGTGTTGAACCACCCAAAGGGGTAGTGGAAGACCCCGTTTGACCTGAGGGCTACCTGTTCTTAGGTTAGACTGTTGAATTGCTCCCAAGGAGGGTAGAGCTCCAGCCTCCTCTGAGCTCTGCACTATACGGGGTCAGTCTAAGCTATATGGGGTCCAGTCAATGGCCCAGGCATCTCTTTTGATGTGCATCAAGCCACCGGAATGTCCTGATTTTTAAAATGTGCTTTAGCGTCTGTCAAGCAATGCAATGCAACAGGGGTGCCAACAGCATCCTTTCACTAATGCCCCTGGTCCCCAGCTGGTTTTGCCAGCGTCTGTGTTTCTGTGGGTTGTGGTTTGTGAGGGCAAATGTATTAACTGTTGTGAGGTGTTGTTTTGTGTTTTGGTATCATTTTCCACTTGTTTTATTCCCTGGACATTTTCAGAACTACTGCAAAATGCCTAAAGACCAAACAGTAGATCCCAACTCACCTTTTCCCCCTTCCTTTGGACTATCTAAAGTCCTTTTACAAAGAGGGCTTAGAGCTACTTCACGCTACTTCTTAGGGATATACGTTTCAAAATGAGGAAGTCTGTGCATATGAGAAGCATGTTATTGCTCTCTCTGTGTGTGTGTGTGTGTGTGTGTGAGAGAGAGAGAGAGAGAGAGAGAGTTGAAATTTATGTATTTCATTCTTATACTGCCCAATAGCCAAGGCTCTCTGGGCAGTTAACACAAGTTTAAAAACACACACACACAAACACAGAAACAAGATAAAATTAACTTAAAACAGCAAAAACACCATAGCAATTGCAACTGAATTAGCGTAGAAGCATAGCAGTGAGAAAATAAAATGCAATATTAAAAAGAATAAAGTTGAAAAGTTAAACTGTTAAAAGGTTAGGTGAATAAAAAGGTTTTCATCTGGTGCTGAAAAGCATATGGTGGCCTTAAGCGCATTGTTTTGGGGAGCTCGTTGCACAATCGAGGTGCCATCACCGAAAAGTCCCTCCTGCTGGCAGCCACCCCCCAGTCAGAAAATCCAGAGTGGGAAGCCTATTCCTGCCGAATGGCCTCCAGCAAGAGGGGGCCTCACTCCTGGTTTCCATACTGCTCCACCATCTTGGTTGCCTTTCTCTGGATCTCTTCCCATCTTTCTTAAAACCTGGTGCCTGGAACAAGTCACAGTGCTCCAGAAGTGATGTCTGACTAGTGCCGGCAAAAGCGGAGCAGAGGTTGCTACTTGGTTTTGTGCAGTGCTTGAAGGTCCTTTAACTGCTGGGGCTCGAGAGAGCCAGGGGTATCTTTAGAAACTGGACAGCCCTCTGAGTGGGATGGTGTGAATCGATGTCCTGCAGCAGCAGCGGTTGCACCTGATGGCCTTCATGGCCCCGTTCAACTCTCCTATTCTATGATTCTTCCTGAATCTTGAAGCAGCAGAAGGTTAGGTCTGGTCCTTGGGCAAAGGAGGGAAAAACCAGCGTATTATCAACCAGAGACCTTGCCTTGAAAGAATCTTCACCTCTCCGTTTCTTCATAGCATACCGAGCGACTTGGCTACTGCTCAACCAACCTGTCCAGAAGTGGCTCAGGTGAGCTTGCTTGATTCTTGCTGCCAACTTCAGCCTTCTTTTTATAGAAGGGCATCTAGTATTCTAAATTCTGGTTCTTCCTCCTGTTGGCTTTTTTGCACCTGTATTTTAAAACTTGCTTGCAAAATCCAGGAGTGGAACCAAGCACTTTTTAGACACTGCAAACTACCTTCTGCTGAATCAGCCAGTAACTTGTCCTGCATTGACCTCGGCTGAAAGTTGGAGCTGGGAGTCTGTGTGCAGAAGAGCCTTTGGTTTGGTCCTCAGCATCTCTGGGCTTGCTGGAAAAGACTCCTGGGGAGTCATTGCGGGGCTGTTGAGTCCTCCATCCACTGAACTCCATCGTGGAGAAGTTTTCAGGGGAGTCATTCCAGGAGTGGGCAGGGCTGAAGGCGAAATGAGGCGGAACCGAACGCCAAGGGGAGGGGCAACGGATGAGCCGGTTTAAGCTGAAATCTCTGGCGGCGTCTCAGTCTTTTACACAACGGCAATGCAGAGGGAGGCAAAAGAACAGAGAAACTGCAACATGATGATGGGTCAGGGCAGAGGACGGGGCCACCTGGGGAACCTGGTGGGTAGGAGTGGGAATCCAGGTGGGCCAGAGGTGGCCCACAGGCCTGAGTTCTGTGCACCTGGTGTAGAGGATTCTGAGCTGGATGGAGCTCATGGCCCATGTAGACACCTTTGGGCTCGTTGGCACAGCTTTCGACAGCAGCCTTGCTCAGGCCAGCGCCCTGTGTGTCCTTCCGTTGGCCATGCTGCCCGGGGCAGATGGGCGTTGACACCCAAAATGTCTGGAGGGCCCCAGGCTGGGTAAGGCTGCCCGAAGCGGGAGTGCATAAGTTAAGGGCTCCGTGGAGTTCCCCCTTCCTGCGCTTCTCCTCGCCTACTTTGCATGACTGGAGAGAGTGGAGGCAGCAGAAAGAGGCTGCAAGGATCAACAACAGGCCCTGGTAGGTGCCCAGCTCTGCCCGCTTGTGATGCTGCTCCTTCCAGTACGGACATGGGAGCAGGCAGTGCGGCTGCAGATTTCAAGTCCCGACACAAAATGTCAGGATGAGCACCGCTTTTCAAAACACCCCAGTTCCTCATTCTGGAGCGTGATGTTTCTTACTTTGGAGCAGGGAAGGTGCACTTTTAAAACTTGTTTTTAAATGCACAAGACAGAGGCTTTTCATGCTTTGTATATGCAAATATCTCAAGAAGCCTGAAACTGGCTGCTTTTGCTGCTGCTGCCATTTGACAGGTTGCTTGGACTGTGCAGCTTTTTCCTTGGAATTGAGGGAGACAGGAATGGGGTGATCAGAATTTAAATACATTTCCAGGGTTAAGCTGTTCTCTCTCTCTGCAGGATGTGACTCAGCCTCAGGAACCAGTGACTGAGAACAAGACAGGTAAAAGCAATAAGCAACCATACAGACATCTGCAGTGTCTGAGGAAGTGAGGGGCAGAGTGGAGCTGGAGGGCAAACTCAACGCAATGGATATATGTTTTTGCATTGAAAGCACATTGGGGGGAATTAAACAGCCAGCATTATAGACGGACAGAATTGGGATTCCAGTTGGCAGAAGGGGGCGTTCCACACGGCTTTGGTCTGCCCTGACTCCCCAGTTCTCCTCCCTCCTCCATCTCTGATTTTCTGCATCGGAGAGGAAGTTTCCATTTGCCCCAGAGAGAACGTCCTTCCAATTCAAATATGAGTGTCAGAAGAGAGATTTTTGTTGGGCTGCTGCAATGGGAGGGAGAAGGAACGCCCCCTCTTTTCCTGCCATTGGCGAGAGCATCCACAGCAGCCCACTGAGGACTGAGAATGCTTACTGATGAGTGTCTGCTTCCAGGGTGAGCGGAATGGGAGCCCCCAGGTAAAGGAATGGCTGGGTGGAATTCCGGACAGGTCCATTCCACACTGCAGCGTTTTGAGGTGCCCCCGTTTGAGCTGCATCCTACTGCTTAATGTTACATTTCAGACTTGCTGAATGTCCATGTTCCAGGCGTCACCAGCTCTCTTTTTCCCTTCCAGAGAGAAGCGATTCATTTAGCAGCCTGAGTTCAGAGGCAGAGGAGGAGAAAGAGGAACGGCAGAGTGATCCCATACCAGCCATCACAGCCCCAGTGCAGGTATGAAGGCTGAAGCCGTTGCTAAGCAACCGGATACAGGCTGCCCTCTTGGTTGCTGTCCAGGTCAAGAGTCACGGCCCAAGTGAGACACCGGGGTGTTCTGAGGAAGATGCCTCACGGGGTTGGATTGCCTTGGGCAACCTGAATTTTCAGCCTCAGTTCTCTTTCCGAAAAGGGGAGATGCGAATGGCTGGGTTTGTGGGCTTGTTTTGAGGATTGGTGGTGGAAAATGCTTCCAACTACGAGTCCTCCAGGTTGCATAGCTCTGAGGAAATCATATATTGGCTTCCTGGCCGCAGAATGTGCACGTCTGTTCTGTCATGCTAACTGATGTGCTGCTGACCGTGGCTTTAGCTGGTGGTGGTTTTGTGCCACCAAGTCATCGCCAACTCACGGTGACCCCATGAACGAACGTCTTCCCAAATGTCCTGCCCTGATCAGCTCTCAAGGCCGTGGCTTCTTGTATGGAATTGACCCATTCCATGGCTGGCTTTCCTCCTCCTCTTCTCCTGCAACTTTCCCCAGCATTTCTGCCACCTCCAGCAAGCCTTGCTTCCTCACGAGGTGCCTGTTTACTTGGCTGGGTGCTCTTTTTACATTGATCTGTCTGTTTTCATTGCTGGATTGTTAATTCTTCTTGATTGGTCCATGTGTATGTTTTTATTTTTCTCATTATTGATAGCTGCTTTGATGCCATCTTTGACAGAAACACAGTATATAAATATGCTAAATAAATAAGATGCCTGCCAGCAAAACACACAGACACACCAAACAGGAGGGGGAAGTTTTGCGTTCTGTTGCAGGTCTGAAGTTTTTCGGTGACTCTTTTGGCAGAAGGCTCCGTCCAGCACTGCCATCTCCGCATGCAACAGCCTGCAGTTCGAAGTCCACCAGGTTGACCCAAATGCACCATTGCCACACTGTAGAACAGTTAAAATAAGCTCTCTGCCCCCACCTGTTTTCTATCTTCAGAGTAACGGGAGCCTTGGAAATGGCCAGGAAGGAGCTTTGAGTTTGACACCCCCAAAGAACAACGCGATGCGTCCACGGAAGAAGCTGCTGAGCGCCAGCTCTTCGTTCTCCAGTCTGAGTTCATCCACGGTAAGTGATGTGGGGTTTGCATGGACAGCGTCTCGCCAGCTGGGACAGCCTTCAGCACAAAGCTTGGGTAAAGTGTGGCCCTCCTTAGCTTCTGGTCTGTGATTTGCATCAGTCCTAGCCAGCATAGGCAATGGTGATGGAAGATGGGAGTTGTAGGTCAAAATATCTGGAGGACCAGATCCCAAGTCGCTCAGCCCTGCCGAGCTGAGCAGAAAATGAGCTAAAGAGAACATGATTGCCTCCTGCTTGGCTCATGATTCCCACCCCTCTAGGACTATCTGGTTCCTCAAAACGGAGAGGGGGGTTTCTGTGAGACCACATGTGCTGGGGGTGCAAGCAAAGACAGCAAAATGGCAGTAGGGCAGAGGAGGAGAAAGGGGGACAAAACTGTCGGAAGAAGAGGGAGCTGTGCAAATGACCGGTTGGTTCCAAAACGTTTAGCCTGCTCTGGGGCTGCCACCTGACCCACCTATTTCTGCAATTCCCCAAGGGACTCCTTAAAATTGGCACTAGGAGCGCTAATTGTGCAATGATTTGACTCCACGGACACATCCGAGTTGTGCCTCAGAGCTCATCTTCTCTTCAAGGTTCAGGTTTTACTGAGTGCCCAAGAAAACGATTGCAGTACCGAGCATGGTATCCTTTGTACCAAGTACATTTGTGGATGTCGAGCAGTTTTTGGCTGGTGTCTTTTCATTTGCTTGTTTAGGCTTATTATGGAGAGTTTTTAAGAAGCCCAGGTCCTCCTTGAACTTGCCTTCTCCCGTGGGCCTCTTTTCCTGCATCTTTGCCCGATGTTTGGATCCCATCTCTTCCTTCCCATCTCATCTCACCTCTTCCTCTTCCTCTTCCTCTCCCCCCGCTTGCTTTCTTGCAGATGAGTGGCAGCATGATGAGTGTATTCAGTGACAACGATATTGGGAATGTGGAAGTCCGTGGCTGCATCCAGTTCTCCCTGCAGTATGACTCCATGAGGAAGGAACTTCATATCCAAGTCATCCAGTGCCGAGACCTCGCCGAAGCCAAAAAGCAGCGGTCAGATCCGTAAGTTTGGGCTTGGGCCTGCTTTCACTACTCCTCTGTTAACTTGCATGCCGGTCCCTTGATCCATCCAAATGGGAAAAGGTAATGGGTGGGTCACTTTTCAGGGGAAGCATAACTCCTCCTCCTAAGGACTGTGGAGCTCGCTATCCTCCCTCGGATGGTGAACTCGGAGGGTGAGCGCTGACAGAGTGGAGCCCGAATGGGCCCTTGGAAAAATGAAAGGGAGGCCTTGGCAGGCATAGGGGAATCCTCAGTTTTGCAAAATCACATGTGTAACTCCGCCCCTCCACAAAAAAAAAAAAAAAAAAACCCTAAGGGAGTGACCTGTCCACCCTCAAAATGAATTCTGAGCATATTCAGTGGCCTCCAAGTACTACAGGTTGTGGAGTGTCTGTTGGGAAGGGGAAGCAAAGCAATGCAAAGAGAAGAAGTGGTGGAAAAGAAGTAGAAATGGTCTGCTGGAATTCCTTACTGCTCATAGGATCCTTGGGAAGGGCAGCTCTGGGGAGAACATGGAACAAGAGCACTTTTCTTAGAGGTGAGGTCACGCTGCAACCCTTGACTGCAGTTTCCACTTGTATATTCACTCAGATACATTGATCGATTGCACTGAATTCTTCCTCCTTCTGGCAAGGTATTGGGCAGAATCCTCAGCCAGAAATATTGGGCTGTGGTACCCAAGGGCATGCTTAGAGTCATTTCTAATGCATGCTCACAATAGCAAAAATGCAAATGCCGGGATTGAAAGATACCTAATTAAGGAGAAGTAATTGCATGGTTAAAAGGGGAAAGGCTATTCAAGGCACACAAATTGGCTTCAAGAGTATTTATACGGAAGGGCAGGATATAAAATGTACCTAGTAAGGAATAAGGAACAAAGAGCCCAACTGCAGAAGAACCGAGGATGCTGGAGGCCTTGGTGTAATCAATGAACTAGTAGCAGCTCAGCATCATTTCCAGCAGTGGCCTCCCCAGCCCTGCTTGGAGATGCCAAGTATATTGGTCCTGGGAGCTTTGGAATGCAGTGCAGGGGCACCCAATCAACAAACGGAATCAGATTAGTCTGGCAGGATTTCATTCTTGAGAAATCCGTGTTGGCTTCACGTGAGAGCTCCCTTCCTTGTATTTTCCTGCTTTAATCCACTTGCCTCCACTCTCCCTTAATCTTCCTGTCCCTTGGTCAGCTTTTATTCCCTTCTTGTTGTCCTTTATTTGCCTGAAAGCGACTGTAGTACTTTTAACGTGGCTCACTTTAGCAAAGATCACTACCATTGCAGCAGAAGAAAGCAACAGCATCTCCACCATTGCCTTTGTGTTGCTTTCCCTCTCAGGTATGTCAAAACCTACCTCCTTCCTGACAAATCAAATCACAGCAAGAGGAAAACTGTTGTCAAAAAGAAGACTCTGGACCCCATCTTCAATGAAACCCTAAAGGTGAGGAGGGAGAGGCTGCCTTCCCTGGTGCAGAAGCATCCTGCTTTGAAGAAGGATGTAGAGCAGTGGCGGAGAAGCTCAGGCCCAGGGTGGCAGTCTAACCTTTTGGAGTGGCCCAGGTGGCTACAGCCCCTCCCCACAACCACCCAGCATTAGGTGGCTTCCCAGATTTTGTGCACCCCCCCTTTCTAATGGTTGCAATACCTCTCCAAAGGCTCAGAGGCAGCAGATAAACTGCCAAAAAATAAAATAAGCTGGATTTTTTTCATTGTTGGCACCACTGCTTTTGTCTTGGTCTTCATCAAAGCCAATTGAATAAAGAAGCCTTGACGCTTCATGCAGAGGCTGGAATGAGGGAGCCTGGCGGAAGGAAGTTCCACAGATACCTTCAGCCTTAAGGTAGCTGCCTGAAGTTTGATGACAAGAGTGAAGAGCTTGAGCAGTGCTACAGAGTTTGTGCGCTGTGTCGTCGCACACTGGATTATTGGCATGTTCTGAACTGTTGTTTTCTGCATCCTCCTTCCCTCCTGCTGCACCTTTCTTGCCTGTCACTGACTCTGCAGTACAAGGTTGAGAAGGCTGAACTCCAAGGCCGGATCCTGAACCTGTCCGTCTGGCATCATGATGCTTTGAGCCGGAACCTGTTCATGGGAGAGGTGGAGATTGCCTTGAACACCTGGGACTGGAGCAACGTGGGCCCTCAGTGGTTCAACCTCCAACCCAGGGTGAGCATCCACGCTTGCTTTCCGTTCCACTCCCCTTCAGCTTTGCCCCGTTCCTCCTGGTGTTCTCTCCCTGCAGAACGTTCATTGCTATTTCCCAGGTGATGGGTAGGGCTGAGTGTATGTATGTGTAGCGTTTATATTGGCACTCATCCCATGAAGCACCTGCAGAAGGCATTCTGTAGCATCAGAGGAGGGGCTTTGCTTGCATGTGTGGTGAGGAGGAATTGTATTCAGGGCTCAGTTCTCCCCACAGTGGTGCTATTTCACACTGCAGGTGGGTATTTGTATGCTCAAATGTTCTTCCATGAAGAAAACTAGATGTCAGAGATAAAGGCTCTAGCCTCCTCCTTGAATGCCTAGTTTTCCATGTGCAGGGAACTGACTTCATGTGGTTGATTCTCTGAGTGCCCACCTGAGGCCTGCAATTCAAAGCCCAGGCACAGGTTTGCAACCTTGACATGGACTAGTTTCTTTGTTTTGCAAGCAGTGTTCAAAATGCTGTCAATACAACTTCCTCTTCCTGCCTTCAGTTTCATGTAATACCAGAATGGGAATTCAGCTTCTGTACATTTTTGGTCAGAGTGTTGATCTCTGGAACAGGAGAGCTCAGAGGAGAGTTCCAACAGCGTTGCCTCCCGGTTGTTAGTGGTGTGGGTGCTTGCTTTGTGTGTGGAAGGTCACAGGTCCAGTTTTCTCACAAAGCCAAGCCAGCAGCGCTGTTGCTTCTTTTGCAATGGTGCAGTTTCCAGGTTGCAAAAGAGCCAGGCCTGCGTGGATGCTGCAATCCGGCTGGAGCACAAAAAAGCAGTCCTGGGCCTCAGTTCTATCTGCCTGAAATTTTTTGGCATCTCAGTTAAAGAAACTTGGGTAGCAGAGCCAGCAAAGATCTCGCTTGAGACCACAAGAGCAGCTGTTGTTCAGAGCACCCATCACAACTGGGCTAGGCTGACTTCAGGGTAACATATTTGCTGCCACTGGTGCTGTGTGTGTGTGTGTGTGTGTGTGTGTGTGTGTGTGCGCGCGCGCGCACACACGCATGGAATTTTAAGGGAGGCAAAGCTATGTGGGGATATGTGTCATTTATTGGATGGAGAGTCCAGATTTAGCCATACTTAGAGAAGATCCATTGCTTACACCAAACCCACTGAGATCAGTGGAACAAGCTGGTCAGCACTGATTGCAAGCCCCCTTGATCTTAATGCATCGACAGTAAAATTGATTCAAGCTGCCCCAAATCCAAAATCCAGTAGCTACGAGCAGGGCCAGCAAACGGCCACCTCACGCTTCCTTCTCATGCCCCAGCCACTGACGGTTACGGGCAGCAAGTGCCTGCTTCACTGCTTCAGGGCATGACAAGACATGTTCAAATGTGGGCCACACGCTAGGATCTGCACTGGATCTGAAAGGGCGGCCAGGCAGGCCCACACCCCACAACCTGCTCCAGCCCCTCCGGCCCCGGGCTCTTCAGACATGCATTTGTATCCCAAACTGCAGCACTCCACCTGGGAACACAGTAACTGTTCTTAGTGCCTGAGATAAGGAAAGGTAGCCCAGGGCGGGCGCTGCCTGCATGCCTGCGAGGCACCTCTGCAGAATGTCCTGGGAGGACAGGAGCCAGCGTCCCTGTCCCTGTCCCCGCTCCCCTTTCCACTGAAGTTCCCCAGGACACCAAGTGCGCCTGAAGGGCATTTGCCAGTTCAGCCCAGGCAGCTGCTGTGCTTTCCTGCCAGAGCCTGGAAGAATTGTGTTGGCTGAGGTGGCACAGCAGCCCTTGGCGGAACATTGTGCAAACGGTTGTGTGTCGCCCCCTCCCCCACCGCACCCTGCTCTGCTTCCTTTTGAGCATTGCAACACTTTCTTACGAATAACACCTGGAAGAGGGTTTGGTGGGGGAGAGAGAGCTGCATTTGCGGGGCCCTTAGGCCAGGCAGGAGGAGGCAGCTGCTTTAGTTGCTGGGCGGAGGGGCGTCATTCTGACCTGGTCTGGCCAACGGGCCCAATCCCTCACTGAATTCCCCATCGTGCAGTGCAGCACATCAGATACAGCGTCAGATAACCCCAGCCCCCTGGCAGAGTTGGAGCAGTGCTCCATCCATCGCCACTGGTTGCATCCACCAGGGCTGACCGTCAGTCAGGTGGACAATTAGCTCAGGGCCCCCTCAAACCCGCAAACAGACCTGATGCAATATATTTCTGAAGTTCTGTTTATGACTCAATTCCTGCTTCCTCATGGCCTGTTTCCCTTGCTCCTCTTGCAGGCTCCAGTTGTGCCTGAAGTTCTGTCCAGCCGTGGCAAGCTCAACCTGGCCCTCAAGTTCATCCCGGCGGGATCAGAAGGTGAGACTGGGGCTCTGCTTCCTTTCAGCCCCCTCCCTGCCATCTGGGTGTCTGTGTTGGTGTTGGTGGGGGTGGGGGTTTAATGCCCACTTCTAAACCCTTCAGAGCAATTCTTAGCCAATTTCAGTGGCAGGGCAAAGGATCCTTAATGGTCCCAAATGTAGCAATCAGCGTGAGGGAAACCAGCCCTCCAAAACGTGAGGGATACCTCTATCAGACTATCCTTTGCAGCGGTGGAGGGCAGGCCAAATGCTCTTCCCCGCCTAGCTGCCATGGGCTTCTGCATTGGGGCACCCACCAGAATTGTGGACTTCAGCCCCCTTCTGTTCCAGCCATCAGGGCAGGTGGACAGGGATGATGTGAATTAATTGGAGTCTAAAACATCTGGAAGGCACCAGGCTGGGAGAGACTGCTTAGAGCCCACCTTGTCTGTCTTGCACCTGCGGGATCTGACTGTGGGTGGAAGCTCCTGGTGGGAGGAGAAGGGCTGCATTTAAAGGCAACTGGCGTTGGGCTGGGGCAGAGGCTTTGGCCTCCAGGGTCACCTCCATTCACGTGGCTTTTTTTGCAGAAAAGGGGCTTCCTCCCACCGGCGAACTGCACATCTGGATCAAGGAGGCACAGAACGTTGTTCCCCGCCGGGGTGGTACCGCGGACTGCTTCGTGCAGTGGTGAGTGGCAGCCCCTTCCGTGGTTGCGAAGGGGCAGGGCAGCCGTCCCTGACCTGGCACCCTCCAGATGCTTTGGACTTCGGTTCCCAGCAGCGTTTTCCAAAGGGTTGTTGGGAGCCGCAATCCAAAACATCTGGAAGACATCAGGTTTGGGGGGGCAGCGAGGAGGAGGAGGGATCCCAGGGGTTCAGCCAGCCATCAAAGTACAGTCAGTGTCTGAATGCATGTCGTGCCACTTTAGGCTGTGAAGAGTACACCTGCAATTTTTTGAATTATACCTCTGGTATAAAACAATGTCTCCTTGCCAAGAGAAAAGCCAGTGCAGCAGACAAAGCTTATCCTTTGTGTTATCCTGTGATGCCCATTTTCAGTCAGTCTGTAGGGAGGTTTTTTGTTCACAAAGAATTACAATGAAAACTGGACTCCACCTGTACTCTAAAGTCTATTCCGCCACCTCAGAACTCCCCCATCTGCTGCTCTTGCATGTTCGGACTCTAATGAGCTGCAGTTGGCACAGGTGGTCCTTTTTTGATTTAGCGCAAGAGTCAAACTAGATCTGATGCAGGAATTCAGGTGCAGTGGCCAACATCTTGAGCGTTTACAAAGAGGTGAAATCCAGATTGTGGCCGTTCTCCCACTGCGACTTGCCCTGCGGAGGTTCCAAGTACGTAATGCAGGGCTGTGCGTTTCCGGGTGCCCATTTCTCCTTAGCTGGGACCAATAACAATGCTGGGCGGGGGGGGGGGGGGTGATTTCGAGCAGCATAGGCAAAAAGGGTTAGCCATACTCCTGGCCTGCCCTCACATGGCACGGTCCCAGCGCAGATCAGCTCATCCTCCAAAAAGCTCAAGCTGGAAGCGAATTGCCTTGCCTGTGCACAATTGCCTCACAATTGTGAGACAATGTATGCACAAGTGCAGAGACCATTATGCACAAGTGCAGAGACACTTATGAGGCCAAATGCAGTGGGCTGCCTCAGGTAGTCAGTTCTGGAGGCTATTAAGGACAACAGAGCATGAGAAAGAGAACAATACATGGAATTTCAGCCACAGGGCACAATTCACTAGGAAGCTCCCTGTGCAAGCCTGTTGAAATGAAGCAGAGCTTCATATGCAGGCATGCCGTAGCTGACTGAACTGGCATTGCTGGAAATGCCCATGTTTGCTTTGCATTGCACTGGTTCCTTGAAAGATGGCACAGGCCAGGAGGCTGGGAACCTTAACCATTCTTAAGTCTGGCACATGTGCCTGCTAATGCTGGCAACATTACTTCCCAGGAGTGAGCGCTGCAGGGCTCCAGGTGGCTCAGCTTTGTAACTACAAAGAAGGCTGCCATAGGAAGTCCGACCCTTGATTGGACTAGCCCAGTATGGTGGACACTGACTGGCAGCAGCCCTCTGGCAGGGGTTTGTCCAGCCTTAGCTGGAAATGCTGGCCACTGCATCGAGACACTTCTGCATGCAAAGTGGGGGCTCTACCCTGAGCCACGGACCCTCCTGTCCAGTCCAGCTCTTCCCCAAAAATCCGCTGACCTGAAAAAGACCCATTAACTTTCCAGCTACATCCTGCCCGATGACAGCAAGAGGAGCCGCCAGAAGACCCGCATCGTGAAGAAGAGCCTGAGCCCCATCTTCAACCACACCATGGTCTACGACGGCTTCCAGGCCAAAGATCTGGCCGAGGCATGTGCGGAGTTCACTGTCTGGGACCAGGAGACCTTCTCCAAGCAGCGGCTTGGCGGCATCCGGCTAAGCCTTGGCACAGGTGAGATGCTGGGCAGGACTGTTGGCTTGGATATGAACATCTGTTTGTAGGAGAGTCTCTGGGTGGGTACCACATTCAGAAGCAAGTGTCGCACCTCCATAGAGGTGAATGGTCAGATGTATGCCTTGTCAAATCAAAGAAAGTAAAATGGCTTCGTTTTAGTCCAAAGGCCTCAGCAGAGGGGGAGGGTGTAGACCTGTGTGCATATAGTTGGAAGTACCGAATTTACATCTGAGTAATTATGCATATGGTCAGGCAGTTGGGCGTTAATAGGTACAGGCTGAGCTTTCCTGGGGGCAAGAAGCAGCGATAGTTTTGTTGGGAGTAGAGAGGAAATGTTATAATTTCCTCTGGCTTTCATCTGTCAAGGGTGTGATCATGTAGTAGCAATGTCTGTAAGCACCCAGACTTGGAAGCTTATGGCATCCTACCCAGAGCAAGACCAGCAGTGATGGAATTCCTACATTCTGCTGCACATTTCCCACTTTTTTGCCCATCTATCTTGGAAGAGGACGGAAAGAGGCGGGAGTGGCTGAGGGATACTTCGTATGCTGGCCACTGCCATCTCCCCGCCTCCCAGTTGTGGAAGCACCCCTTGGCTCCCACCCAGGACCACTTGGCTGAGCTGAGAAACAGCTGGTGGGGTGCGCTCCATGCTCACTGCAAAGAGGAAGGGGGCGCCGCAGAATGCAGCTTCCCAGCTGCAAAGTCAGAGCCTGCCTCAGAGTGTTGTCTCTGATCTCAGACCTGGAATCCAAACTAGCCTCCGGTCCCTCAGATGCTGTCCAAGGGCCATGGGGCTGCAGCTTCAGGATTGCTCAAGTCACGTCAGTACCTGTCTCCTTTTCCTTAGCAATCCACCCTTGAAGCCAGAATGCAAGCACTGGCCTGCCTTGCCTTGCTCCCAGGCGGCCATTCACCGCAAAAGGCTTTGAGGGGCGATTTTCTGCGGTGAAAACAGCATGGGGAACAGCAGCATTTCAGGCTGCATCAGCAAGCTCGGGGTGGCCGTGCCCATTTCCACAGCATGGAGCCATGATTCCACGCTGGGTCTGCTGTGGAGAATTAGGGCGGCTGCTCTCGGGCCCAGGCTCCTGGCACTGATCAGAAAGCAGGGAGAGAGGATTGCATGGAGGGGAAGCAGGGCAGGGGCCGAGAGCAGGGCCCCCCAACGCCACCCGTTGCCCACCCTGCTCTCTCGACAGTCCAAGTGATGGACGGGACGCTTGGTTTTCCTGCAGGGAACAGCTATGGCCTGCCAGTCCCCTGGATGGATTCGACGGAGGAGGAACGCCACGTCTGGGAGATGGTCTTTGCGAACCCTCAGCAGTGGGTAGAAGCGGGACTTCCCCTGAGGACTGATTTGAGCCCTAGGACCTAATCTCACAGCTGGGCCACTTTGTAGCGGAACACCTGTGCCCGGCAGGATGATGGGGGAAGAGCTGATCTGTTTCTGCAATCGGGGACCCGATGGATGTCGAGGGGAGCTCGCCATAGACTCCAGAACTTCATGGGGACAGCAGGGCTGCTTTGGGAAGGGCCGGGCCTGGCAGGAGACAACGGTACAAGGGCCAGGAGCCCACTGGGGCAGACTGAGGTGGGACCACTGCCCTCTGTGCTTGAAGGAGGCTGTTACCCAGGAGTGCAGGAGGTGAGTGTGCAGAGCTCCCGGGGAAGGATAACCTGAGCAGCCACCGTCGTTTTGGGGCCAGGGCATGGGAATGCCCCACGACAACAGCCACACACAGTGCTGGCTGGTCCTGATTTTAGTCCCTCACCTTCCCAGTCCTCACGCGCAATCAACCTTGACAAATACCATTTCCTCCACCTATTTTTATTAATGTTCCTTTTAAGTCCTTTGCATCACAACCTCCTTCCACGTGGTGCCCACTTTCCCTCTTGCTCTTCAGGAGGGGGATGCTAAGGCAGCAGGCATGTTTCTCCTCTTCTGTACTGGGCCAAGACACCTAAACCGGCGCAGTTTGGTTTGCAGGTGCCAGAGGCCAGGAGGAGGAATTCTATCTGGCATTACGGTTTAGGCCTCATTGGCTACAATTGGATTCCAGCAGCAGTCTTCTGCTTCTGATCCCAGAGCAGCCCCCTCCCCATGATGCCTGCAGGGCCGCAAGACTCCTCCTGTCCCTTTCCTTTCGAGATTCAGCCCAGTGGAGGAATCTCTATTTCTCAGTCCAGAAAAAGAGTTTGCATTGCAGGTATCAGCAGAGGCTCTTCCATAGGAACGGACTCTGAGGTTTTTTCTGACCCTTGTCTGCCCGAGCTGCTAGGGAAGTTTTCCCACTTTCCCCACTCAGAGGAAAGATGGAAAGCCAGTTTGCATTGCCTCAGTGTGAGGACGGATAAGTCTGCAGCCTGAAATCCTGCGAGGCGTTGTTTTTCTTCTTTTTCGCTGCTGGGCAAGAAAGAGGTCTGTGAAGTCCAGGGCCGGATGCCTTGTGAACACGTCTGGGCTTTTAGTCTTCCACTCTCACTTGGCTGTGTGTTGCACCTGCTGGTCAAAGGTTTTTCGATGCTCTAAGATGGCGCCCCAGATACGGCACACCATGCCCCCTCTGTCAAGGAAAAGCAAAGCAAGGCATCAGCTGCATGGAACCCCGCACTCGTCAGTGGAACAGACTTGCAAGATAATTATGCAAGAAATGCATGGAGCAGAGCAGACTCTGAACTCTTCCAGAAACTGGGCCATTCGGAACACAACTGCAGCCATCAAGTGACTGTCTTCATGCTTAAGCTGGTGCCTCTTGAATGGCTTCCTCTTAAATTTGAGAGATAACATTGGGGTTCTGGTCCTCGAAGAGCACGTATGCTCAGACCCTCGGCCTATACCCTGACTGCAGCCGGATTCCACCAACTGAAATAAATTGTCGTTTGTCTGCTTTCATTGTCACACTGCCACAGGCCTGGATGTTTTGTGATGCTGGGCAGGCCGCTGTGGAGCGGTGAGAAAGAAATGAGGCTCACAGAGAACATCTGGGGTAGAGGAAAGCCTTGATCTGGTGCCAGAAAAGATAGTAAGGTTGATGCCAGGCAGGCCGCAGTGACACACCTGGGAGAGTCGCCACTGAAAAGGCCCTTCTGCTGGTCACCACCAGCTGAGATTCCCTCGGTTAAAAACAAGCCCCTCACTGAGAAAGGTCGTGTAGCTCAGGTGTGCTAGACTTCTGCTTGTGGAGCTATATTTTCACAGGGAAGCATTTACGACAGTCACGCCCCTTTGGTGGAAGGGCCAAGTTCATCCCCAGCCTCTCCACGTAGGGGGGAAAAACCCTGCCTGCAACCCCAAATAATCACTTCCAACCCACATAGTCCAAACTTCCCCAACCCTTTGGACTACAGTTACCATCCGAGCCACTGTGGCCAAGTCAAGGATGATGGGGTTTGAAGTCTAAGACATGCAGGCTGGGAAAGGCTAACACTATTGAGCTAGTTAAATTGACTGTTTGATTCATCTTATGCAAGCTTCCTACACTCCTATCTGGCATTAGCTTTCTAACAATATCTTTTGAGACGTTCACAAGGAAGGCAGTGACCCTCCCTGTGTCCATTAACTGGTATTCAAAGGTAGACTGCCTCCTGCCATGGAGGTTTCATTAAGCTTTACAATAGCTATGGCTAGACAAACAGTTCATAAAGAGAGCAGGTCTATGGTCCCTGGTTGGGCATGATGGGGGCCAAAGGATGGCTCCAAAATCCCCTTCTGAGGTCAGAGACCACTCCAATGGGGAAAGGCGATGCTGGAGATCCCCTCCCTGCCAACAGAGCAGGGACCATAATAGCTGCCTGCCAGAGACTGGAAAATCAACGCTGGAGGGAAGATAAAGTTTGCAGAAGCCACTCGCTGTGTTCAGCAGTTTCTGAGCAGTGATGGCGCAGCCTGCAGAAATGTGCCCTTACACAGCTTTGCCTCTGGATTGGATGTGGCTAGGCCTCCTGGAAAAGGAAGGGGGCTCCTTGCTGTTAACTGTGGAGTAAATGGCATTTCGGCATAAAGCAGCAGCAAGAAAGGGTCTGCCCCAACTTTTGCTTCCTCTCTAGGCCCTACCTGATGCAGGTGTACCGGAGGTCATCAGCCGTGGCAGAATTCAGCAGGTCAAGCAAGGTGAATCTATGGGATGAGAGCTGGAAGGAAGAGGGGTGGCTTCGTTAGGGCTGGCCAAAGGGATGCCAGGTTTGTCCCCACACAGCGGAAATGGAACCGGTGGGGCTGAAAACAGGCATGTCCATGAGTGAACACCCAGTTTGGACACAGAAGTATGGAAAAAATTATCCAGTTCAAAAAAAAAAAAAAAGCTAATCGGGGGCCAGGGCAGAAGAATGTTGCCATGAAAATCAGGGGTGCAAGAGGGCTGTATTCCATTTCAGAATGGTAAGCCGGGCTAAAGTTACCAATTAAAATGAACCCACCCTAGCATATGTTGGCTTAAAGCTCTTACTGCCAGCGATTCAACATTAGGAATCGGGACAGATATTGAACAAAGGCCAGGAAATTACCAGACACTGGGAGAAAGGTGGTGGGACCATGGGGAGGAGTGTGGGCAGAGAGGCAGTTCCTGGGGGCTGGATTAGAAGGCAGAGGCCTGCAAAATCCCACGCACACATGCAGTTCTCAGTCAATGTGACACCTGATTGGGATGGAAAAATTGGTGCAGGCAGGTAGGGACAGCTACTGTTTCTTACATAAACTTTGCCAAAGGTCAGCCTGGAAAGTTAAGTACCTGGTCCAGTAGCCAGAAGCAACAAGGAATTCCACATGGGTAAGAGAACAAAATGCCCACTTGGCCTCTCCTCTGTCCAAGCCAGTTGCTGGAGGAGGACCAGAGCTCTCTGCCCCTCAGCAGTTTGTGAATTTTGCTTGCAGGCTAATAACATTGGAGGTTCCTTTATATGGCTGTCTTGTGTATAGGCGAGGGAGTGCCTCATCCCTCCTCTGCCCTTCTGCCAGCAAATGAGAGTCCCACTGGAGTTGATTGTTCTGCTTGTGTCCTCCTAGACTATGTGCAGGGTCCAGAGTGAGTCATTTTCCAGAGTAGCCCCACTGAAATCTGGGGGACCGAAGAGTCACCTCTAAGAGCTAGTGTGGCTTAGTGGTTAAGGTGTTGGACTGGGTCTCGGGACATCCGACTGTTAAGCCCTGATCTGGCCAAGAAGCACATCAGGTGACTTTGGGCTAGTCACTGATTCTGCGCCTAACTTCCCTCCCAGACTTCTTGTGAGTAGAAAATGGAAAACGCCTCGGGTTCTTTGCAGGGAAAAGAGTGAGACACAAATATAACAAGGTCTCAGTGTTTTCACGGGGTCTGCTCTGCTACAGGACTGACTCTGGATACAAACCAGTCTTCCATCTAATGCCATTTCAGGGCTTCACCCCAGGAAAAGGTGGAGAGCCATCTTCCCCAACCTGAGACTATCGAACCCATCACCATAGCACATCCAAAGGGACGTGATGGCTGAGGATGATGGGTGTTGCAGCCCAACTCATCTGGAGGGTGGTCAAGAACATTTGCTCTTTTTTGAAAAAAGGAAAGATAAAAGGAAGGCGCTTCTTGCCTCGAGACCAGTACAGTGATGCAAATTTTAAGAGGCACAAGGCTGGATCTGGGAGATGGTGCTTAGGCCCTCTTCCCCGACACTAGACCCCAAAGTGTGACTTACCGTTGCAATTGTGGCTTTGTCTGCTCCGTGTTTTTCTAACCACTCGGCAAGGAGGGGATCTGCGGCCTCTTCCTTTCTCTCCCAGGTAAATGCTGGGGGAGGAGAGACTGCGAGGAAAGCAGGAGGAGGAGGAGGTTCAAAACTGATCAGCTTCTGCTGCTGAAAACCACACAGCATAACCCTCCCAAGATTCCTTGCTTCAGGGGCTTTCGGTTCTGCAAAGCAGGCCAGCTCCCTGCTGCCTGGACAAACAGTCCAAGAGGATGGAATGCTGCACTGAGGAAACAACGTGCAAAGAATCCCAAAGGATCTTGGGATCGTTGCAGATCACAAGCTGACTGTGCATTGTCAATGCGGTGCGGCTGCAAAATGGGCAAATGCTATTGGAGGCTGCATTAAATGAAGTGTCATTTCCAAATCCCGTGAAGCGCTAGTTCCCCTTGGCTCAGCACTCGCTAGGCCTCATCTGGAGTAATGTGTCCCGTTCTGGGTACCACAGTTTAATAAAGATGCAGACAAGCTAGAAGGGCAACCAGGATGGTCCAGGGACTGGAAACAAAGCCTGATGAGGAGAGATGGAAAGAATCGGGCATGTTTAGCCCTGAGAAGAGAAGACGGAGGGGAAATACGAAGGCACTCTACAAGTGCTTGAAAGGCTGTCACAAAGAGGAAGGACAGGATCTCTTTCTGATCATCCCAGAGCGAAGGACATGAAATAACAGGCTTAAGTTACAGGGAGCCAGATTCTGGCTAGATAGCAGGAAAAATGTCCTGTTAGAGCAGTTTGACAAGGGAACCCATGAGCTAGGGAGGTTGTGGGCTCTCCCACCCTAGAGGCATTAAAGATGCAGCTGGACAGTTGTGCAAGATTGTCTGAGCAACTTGGAATCCTGAGCTGAGCAGGGGTTGGACCTGATGGCCCTCTGGCCTCTTCCAGCACTACAGCTATGGCAGGTGGCAGGTGATGCGAAAGACCTTTGCCAGCCAGTGTTGACAATGCTGGATTAGATGAGTAAGCAGGCCAAATTTGTCTATTGGAACTTCTTATAGAGAGACGACTGAAACTTAGCAGAAAGTGTCTGTTGAAATCTTGCAAAACACAATACTGCTAAAATGAAGATTTCCAGGAAATATGTGGTAGAGTTTGAAAACACCACCCACATTCCTTGTCTCTAGAAAACCAAAATTTGCAAAATCAACACACCCAAATGCAAACCTGCATAAATAAAACCCATATCAGAATCCAGCTATTCCCAGTACAGGATCCGGACTGGCTGGGTGCTTAATTTGAATCTGTCTAGCATGGGACAAACATCATTTTCTGTGCAACCTCTCAGTGGCAGACCCTCTCAGTGGCAAATTCCCACCAGACCCTGCTGCTCACCTGTTAGCTTTTGGCTTCTCAGGGCACAGGTGTTCTGTTCTGTAGTCTGTAGTGCCTCCTGCAGGAGCTTCTGGTATTCACGCTCCTTCTCCATCAGTTCCCACTGTAGTCTGGCAGAACATAAGAGGTGTGAGCATAAACACACATCCTTTTGCAACAGTGAAGACACAAACAAGGTTTCTTTAAAAATATACTGACAGAGAAGAAAGGCCCTGAAGAAGGAAATACCTTTCCAAAACATGTTTAGCTTATTAAAGCATTTTTCAGACACCTGAAGACATCTCATCTCTTGTTTTTTAAGCAGACCTAAGAGCTGATCCACTGCTGTTAGGAAGCAAAGGAATTAGCAAGCAAGAAAGCAGACTCAGCATTTCTAATGGTGATTGCTCCTGCTAGAAATGCTGCTGGAGAATTTTACATCTCTCCCCAAAGAACATTCAGTAAAATATCTCTCACCCCTTTTAAGGACCCACTGAAATTCTTTTGGGAAATTTCATCCCAGGTTTTATAAATGTTTGAGCTACTAAGCCAAATTTCCAATTTTCTATCATGGCTTCTCAGGATCGTGGAGCCGGTGGCCTTCAACTGCCTTGTTGGCTTAAACAAGGAGGACCAGACTGGAATAGCCAGCCACCCATCACTCCACACCCAAGAGGAGCAAAGGCCGGCTGCCCTCTGACCCCTGGTCCCACACCAAAGAGCCGGACAGGACTCACTTTCTCGTCTCGGCCTGCAGCTGGCTCAGCTGAGCCATGAGGGACAACTGGTCTTTCTGGGGCATCTGGGAGTCCAGCCAGCTGCTGGTGGAGGTGCCAACTCCAGAGCTTGGTGTGCCTCTGTTGACCTTGAGGGTGTTGTCCTGGCTTTTCAAAGATGGCGGTTGTTGGGTCGAAAGGCTGCTGTCTTGTTCTTCTGGACTGCTCAGGTGTCCCTCACCTTCTCCAGTCAAAAGCTGTGGTTTTATTCTGACCTCTAGAAACAGTGGAGCAAGGGTGCAGATAGTTCCAGAGCAGCAGACAAGTAGTGGCAAGTACACAGTTCAGTGGTACAGCACATGCTTGGCCTACAGAATGTACTCATGGCCACTTCCTGGCCTTCTGAAAGAACTCGAGAGCTACCAAAGCCTCCACCAGTGCCAGCTCCGGGGTCCTGGGGTGGGGCATCCTCAAAGGGCACCGTCAGTGCCTGGGGCTGCTCCTCTCCATCACTGCGACCAGCGGCTTTGCCTGCCAGGCCAAAGAAGCCTCCAGCAAGCAGGCCTTGGCTTCTACTGCCCTTTCATTCCTTGGACCACAGCAAGAGACAAGGGAACAAGGAGATCCTCCTCAGTGGACCCCCTACTAAGGGTATGGTCCCTTGACAGGAGCCCAGTTATGACAACCTAGATGGAGACCTTGCCTTCATGCAAGAGCTCTGAGAGTTGTCTCATGGATCCACTAAAGGGGACACCAACTTGCGGAGGAGGAGAATGATGTAAGCAGCTTTGAGTTCTTTAGAAAAGAAAAAGGCAGGATATACATCTAGTAAACAAACAAATATTCTGTTGAAGGGGCCGATTCTCAAGCACATGCAAGCACACAGCTTCTATACCCAGAACATATCCTATGTTCTTTCCTGTGCCCAATCCGTTTCTCAGACCAAGGCAACTCTTGGTCCTTTCCCCCGGGGCCAGCCATCCGTCTCTTCCATCGTCGTACCGACCTGTTAAGAGGATGGTAAAGGTTGCCTGGACCGCTTGCCCCATGAGGTTATCCAGAGCGAATACCCAGTGAGGCTTGATTTGGAGCTTCCGCAGTGCATGCTTCACCTTGGAGATGGGAACAAACAAGACGGATTGCACATCCTCAAGAAGGCACGAAAAGCCATGCACGAGGGGACCATCCAGTCCGCCATTCTGTACATGCTGCAGCCACTGCAACCACCCACAGGATCCCACAGGCGGGATATTCGTCTCTACCGTGTTGGCTGCAGCCAAACACAAAGCAGGCTTTACGTAAACATGCGCCATGCGGCACCCCGAAAGACCCAAGGGCATTTAAGCAGAGTAACACCGGGATACTATGAAGGAGACTTTTCTATTTGGGATCCAAGGCATCATACTCACCGCATCTTGGAAAGTGAGGAGCGGGGCCTGCACCTGATAGAGGCTCAGCCCATCCTTCTGCAAGGTGGTCTGGAGCTGCAGCAAGTCCTGAGCCAGCTGTTTGCGGCTGGGAGAGCGGATGTAGTTCTTCAGGCAGGACACCAGCTGGCAGATGTGCTCCAAGGACAGCAGGCACCCAGGGGAGGATGGTGGAGAAGGACCGGCCTGGAGGGAACAAAGCCAAGGACAGCTGGAATGGGATGTGGCCAGCTGCCTTAAGCCGAGCCAGAGCCTTGGTCCACACAGCCTTGTATTCTGAGCACTGACTGGCTGCTGCTCACCAGGGTTTCCTACACAAGTTTTCCAGCCCTACCTGGAGAAGCCTGCGATCAAATATGGGACCTGCATGACACGTGCTCTACCAATGGTGCAAGAGGCAGCTGAAGTGGGGCGAGTGCTTACGAACATCCAAAAGGGATACTATTTGCATAAAATCTGCAGGTGCTGATTTACATGTCCAGTGGCAAATTTAGAAATCAGTGTTATACATTAGGTGGCAGCCTCTGATCCCCCTGGAAAAGCCTGGCCTTCCCCTTTTGCTGCCGCCCCCTTGAATCTTTCTGCCTGAGCACTCCTCTGCAAGCAAAGGCTCCTTTCTCCCCCACCGTCCATCCCTTTTTACACCTGGGGCAGTGGTGGCGGACCTGTGCCGCAGCGGGCGCACAGAGCCCTCTCTGTGGGCACATGGGCCAAGTCACCCCAGCATCGCCCCAGCAGCCGAGCATCAGATAACAGCGCACATGGGGGCCATGCGCAAGCTCGGAAAGGAGTCGTGGTGCCAGGCGATGAAGTCACAAGCTGCGAATCATTAGCTGCGACTCGTCCGAGCTTTCGCATGGCCAGTCAGTGCACTGCCAAGCGGGGGGGGGGGGGGGGGAGAGAGAGAGAGATTTGCTTGGAGTGGCTGTGAGTTGTTTTTTCTGAACTAAAACCTCAGTTTTCAGGTTTTATTGCAGCGTTGGCACTTTGTGATGAGTAAGTGGGCCTTGGGTTGCAGTTTGGGCACTCGGTCTCAAAAAAGTTCACCATCACTGGGTTAGGGTTAGAAAAACGAGGTGTCCTGGCATGCTATCGATGGTTGGAATGTGTTTAGAATGGGCAGAAATGATGAGCTGCGCAGAAAAAGCTACTCAAGGAAGGCTTTTTCAAAATCGCTCTCTTTTCAATGGAACTTTAGCCCTGTATTAGGGTTAGGGGTATGCGCCAGGGCAGGGTTAGGGTTAGAAAAATGAGGTGTCCCGGCATGGTATCGATGGTTGGAATGTGTTTAGAATGGGCAGAAATGATGAGCTGCCCAGAAAAAGCTACTCAAGGAAGGCTTTTTCAAAATCGCCCTCTTTTCAATGGAAATTTAGCCCTGTATTAGAGTTAGGGGTACGTGCCAGGGTAGGGTTAGGGTTAGAAAAAGGAGGTGTCCTGGCATGGTATCGATGGTTGGAATGTGTTTAGAATGGGCAGAAATGATGAGCTGCGCGG
>NW_025335759.1:5016761-5031442 GCF_004798865.1 Varanus komodoensis
GGTAGGGTTAGGGTTAGAAAAAGGAGGTGTCCTGGCATGGTATCGATGGTTGGATTGTGTTTAGAATGGGCAGAAATGATGAGCTGCGCAGAAAATGCTACTCAAGGAAGGCTTTTTCAAGATCACCCTCTTTTCAATGGAACTTTAGCCCTGTAGTAGTGTTAGGGTTGTGCACCAGGGTCGTGTTAGGGTTAGATGGCTTTTATTCTCTGTCCATCTGATCTCTGCCTCTGGAGTTGGGAAGCAAGACAGGAGATTTCTTTAAATGTACCTCTGCCAACCCCTGGCCAAGCAACCCGGTGCTCTCTGGAGGTTTTGGACTAGGACTCCCATCAGCCCCAGCTCGCATTGCCAATGGTTGTGGCTGATCCCTGCTGTGGTCAGGAGGACACCGGGCTGCTTTCCTGGCGTCATGGGTAGGCCTGGTTGGGAATCCGCTGAGGTTCCACGCCCCAGCAGGGTCCACTGGCAAAAGCCCCCTGCACTTCCTCCTCCTCGCTCGCCTTTCAACTGGCTTGTCCACTTGCGGGGAGGAGAAGTGGGAGAAGCCGCCTCTGCCTTGCCCACCGCCCTGTTGAGCAAGGTGGCTGGAGCCCCGGCAGGGAAGAGGGTGAGGAGCAGAGCAGTCGCTGACAACGGTGGTGAGGGGCTCAGGGTGGGAGGGGGCCCCCCAGAGCCTGCTGTGGGCACAGTCAGGTCTCGCGTCCCCCAGGCCCAGCGGTGCTCACCTTGCCCTGCGCCTCATGTATGGCGGCCACGATGCTGGGCAGCTCTTCGGACAGCACCGTGTGCAGCGTGGCTCTCCGTTCGCTGTCTTTCTTCAGCAAGAACAAGCAGCTGCTCTCCTCGTGGGAGGAAGCAGAGAGACTGAGGTCCACATTGGTCGGCTCCTCCGGAGGCCTGGGCAGACACACAGGGGAAGGGGGTTGGATCCGAGAGGAACCACAGCGGGAGGAAGTCATGTCCACACAGGGACCGACCGTAAGGGACGGCGGCACAAATCAGGGGTTGACGGGGTGGGCAGAAAGTATTAGCTCCATATTGTTTGGACCTCAGCTCCCAGGATTCCTGATTGTTGGTCATGCTGGCAGCGGGGCTTCTGGAGCCGAAGGTCCAAACATCTGGAGATCTATCCTGCCCATCCTGTGTTAGACAGTCAGGCTGTTTACCTCTCCAGAACAGATGCAGAGCGCATGGTCTAGTTCTTAAGAGCCCTCCTTCCTGCTATGCTAAGGCACCGATCCAGGCCAGTGGTGCACCCGGGTGAGGAAGCTTGACTGCTTTTACAGAAGTTTGGTTTTTATGGCTAAAATCATGAGGGAACGCTATTCATTAATGCTAGTAATTAGTGACTGTATCATGCTTTTTAAAAAGGAGTGCCGGTCATATGCATTATCTCAGACATAACAGTCCCAGGGCTTTGCCCCTGCAATGACAAAAGGCTGTCGGCAGGTGGCGGTCAAGCCCTTTCTTATTCTGCTCGCGTGAATTATTCAGCCTGGGTGCAGAGAAGAACTCATAATAAGGCTGAAGTTGGGGCACAGACTGTGGCTTCTGGGTTGCCCTTCTCGACCGTTTTTATTTCTGGCCACTGTTGCCTGGGCTCACTTTCTTGAGTTATTTGCTCTGCACACACTTTTAATGCTAGGTTGATGTGACAGAATCATTCATCTGATTGGTGTTAGGTTGATTTGTAGCACCCTAATCTAATGTGTGAATATTTAGCTTCATAGATTTCTCTACTGCCCAAAGAGCTTCAGCTGCTTGGCAGCTAATTAAGTAAACAAGTAATACATAAAGTACTGTTGTCGATATTAAAAGTACGTCTAAGCAGTTTGTAAGAAATAAAAACATTAAACTCCATTATGATATGTATTCAAATGCAATCAAAATACATCATGGTATTTAAAACATCAATACAAGTATTAAAATTTAAACCACTTTGACACAGCATTACAAATAAACTGACCACAACTCTGTGAAGAAACTTAGGAAGAGTGATTGGCCAAAAGTCACCCAGCGAACTCAATGGCTGAGTAGAGATTTGAACCTGGGTTTTCTTAATCTAACATTCTAACACCTTAGGGCCCTCTCCTCTCCTCTCCCTCTTTGCTACTGAATCTCTACAAAACATTAAAAGCATTTAAATCTATTACGATATACATTAAAATGTAATCCAAATGCATTGATTGCATGAAATTAGGCTGAAGGCCATGTGCATTGCATTCAGGTTTATCCAAAAAAATCCAAGATGGTAAGCCACAAACTGGCTTGTTCAGACAAAACCATTGATCTCTTCTCTTGGCCAAGAATTAAATTTGCTTCAGGTGTATATCAAAGGCCCAGTCACAAAGTGACTCATACTCCTGCTAATGAACCTGTTAAGTTATCCACATGCCACATAAGGGGTTTCTGCCTTACCGCAGGAAGTTGTTTTTCTGGACTATTTCACTGGTACTCCGAGCTAGAAATATGTTCTCTGTTGGTGGCCTTAAAGACTGCAAAGATGAGGAGCGGTTCCTGGCCTCACCAACACAGTCCACAGAAACCGACCGTTCAGGTGTGTTTGATGGCGACAATGTATCTGTAGAAAAAAGAGAACGAATTGCAAGAGGGCTGTCAAAGAAAGGGAGGATCCATAGTCCAAACCCAGCCTGGTATGGCTCCCTGATTGGTTCACCACCTCACCTGGCATTACTGGGCTCCTGGATTTTTTCCGACTGGAGGCCTTCAGAAAGGGCTCCTGAAGCAAGGCAGCTGCAGTTGCCCGCTTGTCTGGATTGGCTTCAAAACAACTCAGGATGAAGGCCTTGGCTTCCTCTGACATGGAACTGGGCACCTCAGGGTGGATCTTGAACATGCCCACCTGAGAAAAGACACACAACGTGAGGTAATACTTTGCTTTAACAAGTATGCCTGACTTGTTGCTAGGTGGGCCTAGACAGACTGACTTGCCTGGAAAGCTAGGAACAATTGCCAACCCTTTTGGTTTGCAAGGATCCAAGCAAGCCAAGAATACCCAGGTGTTCTCCCCAGCCTCACCTTGAACATGGCGGCCTGTGGGCTGCCCAGCTCGAAGAAAGGTGGCTTGCCTGTAGCCATCTCAATGATGGTGCAGCCCAGGGACCAGATGTCAGCCGGCTTGCCATAGCCACGGGGGCCTTGATCAATGACCTCTGGGGCCATGTACTGCAGGGTGCCTGAGGAAAGGCGAGAGAAGCCGGAACAGGTCATGGGAACGGAGGGCAACACACTACGTACCAGCTGGGGCAGGGCAGGTCTCTCCCAAGCCATGCCTCCTCCCCTTCTGGCTAGCCCTCATTTACCCATTCCCAGAATAGCTTTGACACCCCTGATTTGAACTTAAATGGTCTTTAGGCAGTAAATCTATCTCTTATCAGCCTGGCAAGAGGCTGAATCCTCAGCTTCAACAACTGTTTCTCCGGATCTACCTGGATTCACAGAAAGAGACAGATTTCTTTTAAAATGAAAAACAAAATGAAAAAACAATCCATTGAAGAGTAGTGGCTTTAGACAGCTGCAAGCTATGGGAGGGGTGGGCCCCCGTGGGGGAGCTGGCAACACACTGCCCGCAATCCCCACCCCACCTCACCCTTCATTGTCTCCACCAATCTGGGCAGGGTCAGCAATAAACAAACACACAAACTCACTCCTTGGTGAGTGATGCGTACATTAATTCATCCTGACTAAGTAGCATTTATTCACCAGAGACAGGGAGCAGAGAATTTAAAGTTTGCAGAAAAATCAGGTTGCTTTGAATGGTAAAAGGATGGGTTCAGCATTGGTTATTTCACTTGGTGGTGAGAAAATGTTTTACTATTTATTTATTTCCATTTCTATGCTGCCCCATAACCTGAAGGTTATGGCAATTAGATTGGCAATTTTGGTTTGTGACACTGCAAATCAGATGCATTTTCAGCTTTGTGCATGGGCAGGTTCAGTGTAAAATAGCTTAACATGCAGACCATTTAGTAATAGGTTGCAGTCTGCCGTATTTCAAAATTAATCAGATTAATTGATACTTTCAGTACACTTTCAAGTAATACTATTAAGTGGACAAAATCTGAATTAAGGATTGTTGGTAGCTTCAGTTTAATCAAAGTAGTCCTAATTGCAATTTTATTGGTACCTAGAAGCAATAAAGTATCTTGGGACATGGAATTTTCTACATCTAGAACCATTTTACAAATGGTTAACTGAATGCAAGCACATAACTGCCAGAAATATCTCTTAGGCATCTCTTAATTCAAGCACAGGTTGAATCTCTTGTCAGAGGTAATTTATGTTTTTCACAGTATTTCTTTATATGTTTCTCAATTCTAAAACCTTTACGCATTTTTCCAGACGTCTACTGCAGGGCAGTGGGGGGTCTCCCCTATTAAAGAAACAGGATTTAATTTCCCAGATCTTATTTGGGTCATGCAGCATGTGTTAACCTGTACTAATGCTTGGAAAACTACTTTTCCTTTCATACTTTTCTATAGGCTGTTTTGGAGTCAAATTATTTGGTACCCAGCTGGCTGGACTGGGTCTAGGAATGCCTCCACTAACATTACTAACAGGAAGGCATAAAGTGTTGCTATTTTTAACAATCATTACCAAAAACTACAAGAAAGGATGCGAGATGGGGGGACACAAACTGCTGGCAGATGGTCAAGGAAGGCATAACTCCCCCTACCAAATATAAGCTTTGGACACATGTAGCTTCATGCTGGCAACACTGCAGCTATTTGGCCTCTTAACTGAATCAGTGTTTCTCAGACAAGAACGTTCTTTAAAAACGCAATACTGTGTTCTCTCTTTTGGTCTATAGCCTGGACATCCATAGATCAGAAAAGAAGGGTCCCAGACACAAGACGAGGGCCAGATCCCATACCTGGCATCTCCAGAGGGTCTCACAGAGGCAGGGCTGGGAGACTCCTCCACCCGAGACCCTCTGTCCACAGCTGCCCGGCCTCTGGCCAGGTACAAGTCACGGGTTTGTAATTCTAGTCCATTAGTTTCTATCATTCTAGTTTCTAAAACACGTCAAAAATATACCCACACCTGTACACATACAAACAAGTGCACACAGACAAGCCCTTACCTGTGAATGTCTCTGCGCTGGGACTGATACCTGCTAACCTCTTGGAGGTGCCGAAGTCTGAAATTTTTAAGACTCCACTGTATGTGTTGATCAAGACGTTATCTCCCTGTCAACCCAGAAAGTGCCAGTCACTACTTTGGGGACCCAGAAGTTACTCAGGAGTTCAGGTTTCCTCCATCTCCACAGCAACCAAAAATGAGAAGAGCCGACACTCCCCCTCCATCCCTCCCAAAGGGTCCAAAGGCTCCGAAATGTTGCCATAATCTATAGATGGGGCTTGCAACGAAATGTTGCAGCATGGAGCAAGCCTGTTCAGCCGTGACTGCCCTTCAATGCCTCCCCCTCCCCCTGCCATTTTCTGGTCTCTCCTCCACCCCAGTCTCTCTGAAGGCTTAGTTACGCACAATAAGCGCTTCACGCCACATGCTGGCGTTTGTTAATGCTAAGTTCTGCTCTCTTTTGCCTTTGTTCTGGAATGCCACTCTGCAAAATTGAGTTAGACCCTCAAGCCAAAAGGACTACAAAAAACAAAACCCATTTGGGGGTTTACTTCCGTTGATAATTATGCTATTGAATTGCAATGCTCCTGAATTTCACCTTCTTGACACATGGGAGAAACAGTAGATTTCGGCTACTTCTCCCTTCCTGAGACTTTGCGTGTCCTTTTGCTTCTGCCTGCCCTGCTCCTGCCAGAGGTGGCACCCATGCAGGTAAAAGTTTGCAGCCCAGGGCAGGGCAGCTCTTACCTTGATATCCCGATGGACAATCTGGTTGTCATGCAGGTAACGGAGCCCCTCCAGAATTTGCTTGGTGTAGTAGACAATGGTTGACTCATTGTCTTTCAAAGGTCCCCACCAGGAGCGCAGGAGAGAAGAGAGGCTTCCTACAGGGGGTCAGGAGAATGAGACACGGCAGTGCAGATGTCGCGAGGAGCATAATCCCTGGAAAGACGACCCCGGAGCCATCGCCTGTCCGCTGTGAACAAGTGACTCGCCATTCGCGGAGTCCAGGGTTGGCACCAGCAGTAGGCATGCCTGGGCATCTGCCAACTGAACAGGGGCCCGCTGTCACCAGCCTCTTGGAGAAGCGCTTCCTTATCTCCACTGCCACCTGCTTGTCCATCTGCCTCTTGTTCTGGCCCAGACAATGGTGGTGATGAGGAGGAGGAGGAGGAGGAGCAGAAAATGCCCTGCCCCCGCTGTCCAACAGCCCTCTGCTTGTCAAGCAAATGGTAGCAAAAATGAGGAGGGGGATGGGGACCACAGCAGTGAGATGGGTGGGCTCACCGAGCGAAGGGGCCCACGGAAGATGCCTTGCCCAAGGGCTCTCCAAGCCTGGAGCGAGCCCTGAGTCAGCCTATCTGCACATCTGGTTTGGTTCTCCAACTGGCAGCAGGTTGGATGGCTGGGGATAGGGGAGAATTTAGTTTCGGTGCATATATAAAAATTTACCCAAATGCACATTTTTCTGGTATTTTCAGTTTGAATAGGGGAGAAACCAAAACTGACACTCATTCATCAAGGCCTGCAAATGCTTAAGTTCCTAGAAGTCTGAATTAAAACCGCCACTTCTTGCTTCTGACAGATTTCTTATCTTTTAACAGCTGTTCAATGGACAGGTACAACACGCATGTTTTCTCACTGTGTGTACCTATTTCTATTAAATTTGGCCAGTACAGATGGATAACAATTAGGGTTCAAAACCACCAGATTTGCTCTCCCCTGTTTCTGTATTGTCCCATAAGAAAAAACGATCCAGTTACATCTACTTCCAAGGGCCCCTTTCTTTGGAAGGTGTCCAAGGCAAAACTCGCGTCTGCGGTGGATTAGCATCTAATCCCAAATCAATTTCACTTGACAGAGAATTTCACTTCCTCACACATTCAGTAATTTTGTTTGCTTGTTTATTTTAACAGTTCTTATGTCCCATTTTTCATTAATAAATCATACCCAAGGCAGCTTCGAAACAAATGTGCATTTGCAAGCAAATTAAAATGTAATGCTAGCAACAAACAAGCAAGCAAGCACACGGATTAGCAAACAGCAGTTTCATTGTGGGCGTTTTAATTCTAGGGGCCTTGTCCAGATGAGACACCTCACTTTGGATCTGAGGATCGTTTGGAAGAAATGAAATTACTTGTGTCCAAGATGACTTATGGTTTATTGCGTACAGTGATGAAATATGGATGCAGAATATAAACAAGCAAAAGAAAGCTTACACTTCTCTTTCCTGTGAATGCACTGGTTCTCTGTATAGGCCAGGGGATGCTTTGTGACCCGCTAAGGTTGCCTGGGCTAGTGACTCATCAGTTCCTCTCCCCAGGCTGAGAACAAAAAACAATGGCTCTTGCTACGGATTTTATAAAGTTTTCTGTCTCACTGCTGCAGTCTGTCAGTATGCACAGCTCCAGTCCCCGTCTCCCAAGAGTTAGAAGAAGTAAAGCTAGCTTTAGTAAAGCAAAAGCTTTGCTGAGGTACAGAATGACGGGAAAGGCAGCCAGCTTTAACACGCTTACTTCTGGGACTCTTCCTAACAAGCTGAAGGCCCAAGTTTTTAGCATTCGTTCAAGAAACTGTTTTGGCTCCTGGATACTGAGAAATTTCACCATACTGCCTACTGAAGTAACCTCCTTGCCATTATTTTGGTGGAACTTATACAATGCAACAGGCTCTAAGTCAGGACTGTGGGTCCTCTTTCAACCTGAGGGCTGGATTCAGTTTTGCAGATGCTCTTGGGGATGTCATTCCAGTGGTGGGTGGAGCCAAAGGCAAAGGGGTGGGGCCAAATAAAACCCAATCAAACATGAAACACCTCACGTGTTGTAGTGTAAAGTTTCTACTGCTAGTAAGGAAGGCTTAGGAGAGGCACTTCAGCAAAAGCCTTTAGACAGGGGAGAGAGTCATGACTGGAGTCACATTGAGCCCTCTGGTTTGAGGCTTCTTACTGCTACTCGAAGTGGATGATGCTCACTGAGAGGGAAAAGAGAACAGTCTTAAAAGTGGACAAGGAAGAAGCCAAATGAGCTTCCGCTGGAAGGCCATTTTGTAGTTTAGGTACCACCACTGAAAAGATTCTTTCTTGACCCCATCCACCACACATCATCTTGTGCTGAGAAGGCCAGAAGGACAGTTCATAAAACGGAATTCAGGTCTCAAGCAGGTTCATACAAGAAAAAGCTGTTCCCAAGAAACCTGGTCCCAGACCATTTAGGGTTTTTAAAGGCCAGTAGTAGGACCCTGGATTTGAACCTGATAACAAATAGGTAAACAGTGAAGTGAGAAAACCGGCGGTAATATTGTTTGTCCTGCTGACTACAGACAAACAAGTCTAGCCAAACATTCTGAATCAATTCTAGACCATCTCCAAGGCACATCGATATGTGTGGACAAAGATAGATCTGGTTATTCAGAAGAGCGTAACGAAACAATTTAACTCGGTTTACAGAAACTGGCGCAGTCAAGGCTCACCAGGAACAGGGACAGGTGAAGAATCTGTTCAGGAAATAGAAATCCCTTGTTTCACCCCGATTCCAGGTTGCCACCAGGCGCTGGTGCTGGCCGCATGATTGAGCCCGTTCATGGGCTACCATCTCTAAGATGGATCATGATTTCCCTAATTTTTTCAAAGCACCCATATAATTTTTGCGAGATGGCACAGGGAAAGCACAGGATTTTAATACGACTAAGCACTGTTTGTGCAAATAGCCTTAATGCCATTTGTGGAATTAGTGCTAGTTACACAAACGTCATGCGCTTTCCCAGTACTGCTCTGCAAAAATTCTGTGGGTGGTTTGAAAAAAATGACACATATCACTGTCTAACCAGCAGGAGTCCATGCAAAACATCTGCCTTTGCCTGCTTCTGATCCCTGGATTGGAAGAGAAACCGACCTCCAGTGAGCCAGCTTTCCCTATTTCAGCACATCCCTAACCAAGATCCAACCCAATTTCAGGAAGGCATCTTCTTGCACTTACCCCCAGGGACCTCCTCCATGAAGATCTTGAGGAACCCGTCTTGACTGACAGAGCCCAGATAGCGGACAATGTTCTTGTGCTTCAGACGCTTGTGAAGAGCGATCTCTTCGTGCAGGGGCTGCGAGAATCTGAGGAGCAGGTGTGGAAAGGCGTGAGGGAGACACTCACCATGGGGCCAAAGACCAGGGCCCCACGTGCTGGGGGGAACACCCACAATGCTGCAGGTGATGAGGCAGCAGGAGCAAACTTTGTTTAATTCCTCTTCTCATGAGGATGGCATGATTTAAGTGAGTTTAAAGTGCAAACTCCACACATCCAGAGTATTTTTATTTAGAATCAGGCCAGGTGAACAGCTTTGTTTTGTTCTAATATATGGTCAGTGCAGATGCAGTTAAAATGCAGAAGGGTGGTTGGGGGATGAAGACAAATATTTGCTGAGAGCATCCTGGTGCCATCTAAGGGGCTGCTGAGCTTCTGGAATTTTCTTCCACAGTGGCCAAAACAATTTGATGACCGTTGAGTACTATGTACCTCGAAGGAGGCCTGGGGGAACCATCTGCAGCTTTGCCCCAGATGGTGAAACATCTTGGTTTTCCTCGTCTGATGGATCCTGTCAAGGAAGACTGTGGGGACGGGGAGGGCCAATGTCATGATTTCCCAAACCTCCCCCTACGTTCTGCCTCTGCAAAAACCTCCCAGAGCTCTCTTCTCTTTCTCCACAGGAAAGAAGATCCGACACCTGCAGAGCAGTCCAGCCAGCCCCCTCCCACCACCCACCACTTCTTACCTGCTGTCCCGCTCTGGGATCTCCTTAATGGCGATGCGCACCTGGTTGCTGAGATCTCGGCCAGCGTAGACCACCCCATAGGTGCCTTTGCCCAGAATCACCCTGTCACCAGATTCTGTGTATTCATAGTCATACTGCGTGAGCCAAAGCACATGGAGTTAGGGAACCAGATGGCCTTGTCATAGAATCATAGAATAGTAGAGTTGGAAGGGACCCTGAAGGCCATCCAGTCCACCCCCTACTGTTGCAGACACCAAGTCACACCATCCCACTCAGATGGCGCTCCAGCTTCTTTGTGTGGGAGAGCCCACCACCTCTCTAGGCAGCTGGATCCACCGTTCCAGTATTCATGAGAAACTCTGAAGTTTGCAGGGCAGGACAAGTGGCAACCGGCTCTCTCCTTGCGACCACCTCCCAGAACCCGCCACCTGAGGCAACTGCAGAAGAGTAGGGCTGGCCCAGTCGGAAAACACTTTGGGAAGGACCCCTCCATGCAACACGCCGTTTTGCTCTCCCTATGCTGGAAGCTGGCCATTTGCAATGCCCTTTCTCACAGCTGTTCTCCACTAGATCCCGAGTGAGTCGGGACCAAGTCGCATTCCTAAGCAAAGCCGCACCCTCTCCCACAACATACCTCTAGCTCCTCCAGAGAGCTGCAGCTGTTCCCTTCTTCACCCACCTCTGCCATGAAAGAGTGGACCAGTTCACAAAACCTAAGTTACAGGATGAAGGAGGAAGGAAAACCTAAGCGAACTGACCCCAAGGCACATAAACATCTTCTTTGCATTGGTTCAGCACTGAAGGCTGAAACTCCACACTCCAAGAGATGTGGGCAAGGAAAAGAGTGACTTAACCAAGGAAAATGTGGAAAAAATAGGCATCTTAAATTTGAAGAGGAAAGCAGGTGAGGGTTCAAACTAATACAGCAATGCACAGGAGACTGGGGGAAATATTAGGGCAGAAGAAACTTTGGCCCTCCAGATGCTGTTGAACTTCAACTCCCATCATCCCTGGTCACTGGACATGTTGGTTGGGTCTGAGATATGGGGGCCAATAACATCTGCAAGACCAAAGATTTCCCACGCCTGACTTAGGATCAGAGCTGCATATCTGTTGCTTCTGATTTGCATTAAAAGCCCGTCCTAATATGTTTGTTTTCCTTGAATGCTGTGGATGGCAGACTATAGTCAGCAGGAATGCGGAATCTATCCTGACAGTTTTGACACTGCTTAAACCTGACCCTCAGGCAAGCACTGCAGTCCCAAGTTTAGATGCTTATTTAAGTACATGGACTGCTTATATCAGTACACACAAGAAACTGAGGTGTCCAGTCCTTGTTTCTTCTTGTGTTTTATCCATCTCCTACCTTCTCCCCTTTTCTCTATCAAGAGGGAGGTTAATCATTACTGTAAGTAGATACATTTCATGATATAATTTCCTACTTTTTCATGGTTGTTGCTAATGTTATTCAGATGCTTCAAATAAAAGATTTTTTAAAACAATGTTCAAAGTAAATCCCGCAGAAAATCAATGGGATTTCCTTCCGTGTAAATGCACTGAATTCTAGGATACTAGAAATCGATCTGAGCATCCTTCTATTTACTTCTGTATCCTTGACTTGTCTTGAATCCATTTTCAGATCCCATTCTATGACTGTGAGGACTAGCAACTAGATAATAATTTTAAAATAAACTCCCCAAATTATCAGAACACTGCCAAGAACTCTCAAGGGCTTTCATTCTATATTGCCTGGAAGACTCATGGAGTAGAGAGGCAATCAAAAAATATTCAAGAGAAATAAATAGCTGTTAACTGCAACTTTCTCTGTCTCAACCCTAGACAACACTATCCACCTAATAAGGGAATAAACATCGAATTATGGACATGTGTCATCTATTTCCATGTTGCACATGTGATGAACAAAATCAGCAAGGATATATTTGAATTATTCCAGTTTTCATGGATCTGCAGTATAGTTCCTAGAATTTGCCTGATCCATTCTATAAAAGCTTCCCTCTTTCCCTAACAGTGGGGTCCTTTATCACCCCGTGTTTTCCTTCAGCACTCACTCACCAGTAGCAATGATACTGGGTAGGGAAGTACAACTGGAAATCTTCAGCTGTGTGCATCACGTAGAGGAAACAACACCGCTCATCACACTTGGAGATGCTGTCAAGAAAAAATAGATGGGCATGAAGCACAGTCCCTTCTCATCTGCCCAGCCTTGAAACATGCCTCTGTTTGTGTCCCTCCATCCCATATTGTGTGGACCATCCCCAGGGTCTTTCTGATTAGAAGCTATAACCTTTCTCCCTGAGACACTAGCTTTCTATGTGCGGGGATGTTATTTTTCTTTTGGAATGGGAAAGTAATGGCTCATGAGCCCTCACCTGCAGGCTGGAGTAGCAGAACTGTACCAAGTCCACCATCCTTCCACACAAATTACACAGCAAGTTATCCCAAGCCTTCTTCATTTTAACAGCTTAATTTGTGCTCTGCCTGAGACCCCGAAGAGCTGCTGCCAGTCAGAACAGACTAGACAGACCTAAAGTCTGACTTGGCAAGTCAGTCCCCTGTAATACACACTAGCCTTGCATTACATGTAAGCCACTTGAAATGTTTGTGAAAAATCACCTGATTCCACGGATGGATGATATGGGGAATGTCCAAGTGGAAATTCCTTCCTGTGGAGAGAAGCCCAAAAGGTAAAGAAAACAAGAAAAAACATCCCCAGAAACCATGCCACTCGGAACTGTTTGTGAATCAAGGAACCGAATGCCTGCAAACTGAGCAAAATTCTGAACTCACCTCCTCCAAGGAGCCAATATGACTTAGTGTCACCGATTTGTTTCCTTCCTGGTTGCAGACTTTGAGCTGAGATGGCTGCAACACTCGGCCCAGCTCTAGAATCAAGACCTGGGAGGAGAGAGAGAGAGCAGGGATAGGCTTGCCATGGGGAAAGGGGGCTAATATCGAACCTCCATGTCCAGCAGCAGTGTACCTCTGGGTGCCCGCTGCTCGGAGGGCACCATAAGCAGAGGTGGGCCAATGGTTTATGGCTTGCTTTTGGGTGCTGTAAGCACCCAAGTGGCCACTGTAGGACGAAGCCTCACCGGCCTACACGGGCCACTCAGCTCTGACCCAGGAGGCCTTTCTATGGTCTTCAGCTGTGTTTATGTGCAAAAGCAGCCACGTCCCTCAGAGCACTGGTGCGCCTTCGGAATGATCTTTACACAGCAATTTTTTACATCACCATCATCCCATTGTATTTATATCATGCCTTTTCCCTCTTGTGAGGAACCCACGGAGCCCTTCAGAGGTCTCCTCCACTCCATTTTTATTCTCACAACAGCCCTGTGAGGTAGATCAGGCTGAGAGTCTGTGACTGGCCCAAAGTTACCCGGTGAGCTCCAGGGCTGAGTGGGGACTAGGACCTCAAGCTCCCAGGGCCCCCAACACTACCCTGTCTCTCTCTTTATATACCTTCTTTTTTTGCATTTATTATGATATTTTTAGCATTCGTTTGTAAGCCACTCAGAGATCAGTTTTAAAAATGGCAAGCAGTTATGCTTTTGCTGCTGCTGTAATCGCACAAAGGAGCAAGACGGGGAGAGAGAGAAAGAGACAGCATGTGCTGCTGCACGGAACTTACGGGCCAGATTTCCTTGGGGTGACAGATGAGCCTCCCCAGCCAGGCAGAGAGACAGATGACTTCCTGGGAGGGGACCTTTCAATGGCGTCATCCCAGGTAAGGAAGCACACCTGGTGCCATCCCTGGAGAGTTTTGTTACCAGTGAAAACCTACCCATTTGAATCATTTCTGGAAAACCTCCCCATTTGAATCATTCATGGAAATCTGAGCCCCTCAATCAGATGTGGGTAGCATCAATGACTAACACCAGTCCCATTCATTTCAGTAGGCCTACTTTAAGTAGGACCGACACTAGATACTACCCCAGGTCTTTAATTTCTGGGTGCTGGGAATTTTGTTTTGCTGTCATACATTATGTTGCTTTGGATTATGTGATTTTGGGTTCCGTCTTGCATTGAAACTGGGTTTTGTTATGCTTGCTTCTTGAAGCCAGGAAGTGAGCCCTAAGGGGGAGCATATAAATGTCATAAATGAATAAGGAAGACAAACAGAGGCAAAGGGTAAAAGAGGCAGTCATGAGGACGTGTTTTCATGCACTTGTTTTGCTTAAGGTAAGGATGGGAAGCCTATGGCCCTTCAGAAGTTGTTGGACTCAAATTTCTATCAGTCACAGGCAGTGGTTGGGGTGATAGGTGTTGTAGCCTAACAACATCTGGGAAACTGAAGGTAGATGTAGAAGATAAAAGAAGTGACAATTAACACCTTGGCAACTCACAAGAGGTGGGACTAGAAAAGAGATCTGAAAGATCAAGCTCATCCATGCCATGTTCTTTTGACCTGTGGATTTATATTGGTATTTTTGTATTTTTAACTTAATGTTTATATTTTTAATTTAATGTGATAATTATTTTTTAACTTATTGTTGCAAGCCGCCCCGAGGCTTCGGCAAATGGGGCGGCATAAACATGTTTTAATAAATAAATGTATGTATGTATGTAGACCTTTTTATTTAAACATCATTTTAATTGTTAAAATATATGATCTGGCCAGGACAACTTCTTCTTCCTTCTCTTTTCTCCTCCTATATTATTTATTTACTTATTTTATACTGGTAATTTTAATTTTATATTATTATGTTTGTAACTCAATGTATTTTTTGTATTTTTGTATTTAATGGTAATTTATTATGTTCTATTGTATTTCAATGTATTTTATTGTGTTG
>NW_025335759.1:5031542-5045843 GCF_004798865.1 Varanus komodoensis
AAGAAAAACAGCCCTTAAAAACAGTTTTAAATCTTCAACTAACTTGAGACTAAAAGATGGTGGGGCTTGACCCCCCCCCCACCCCATTTGTCTGTAGCTCCACTGGAATGCCCAAGATGGGTGGGAGATTTTTTAAAAATGGAATTTTATAGGTGCAATTACGAACATTTACAACAAAAACAAAAGATAGCAGACAACAGAAGAAACCAGTGCGGCTCCACCAAAAACTTTGAGTTGAGCTAAAAATGAAAAAGAACATGTATAGGAAGTGTAAGGAAGGTCACATGATAAAAGAAGGATACGGACAGGTGGCACAGAAGTGCAGGAATGACGGAAGCTGAGAATGAACTGAGGCTATCAAAACCAAAAAATGAACAAAAAGACCTTTTCCTGGTATGTTCACAGCAAACAACAGAGAAAAGAAACCCTGGCTCAGTTTCTCAAGGAGTAGAGCAAATTAGTAACAGTTGATGAAGAAAAAGCCAAAATGCTCAATGTCTACTTCTCCCAGAAGCAGGTCTATGACTCCCCTGGCAGAAAAGAAGTACAAACAGAAGGGTCAGGGCTGAAGCTTGAGATTAACAGAAAAATGCTCAAGGAAAAGCTAATTTCTTTGAATGAGTTCTAATCTTCATGGCTTGATGAGCTGCCACCCAGAGTAATAAAGGAATTGGCAGAAGAACTCTCAGAACCACTGTCTATTACCTTTGAGAAATCATGGAGGAGAGAGGGGAAGTGCCAGATGGCTGGAGAAGGGCTAATGTTGCCCCTGTGTAGGGCAAAAGGGAGGATCCTGGGAACTACAGACCAGCTAGCCTGACATCAGTCCCTGGGAAAATGCTGGAGCAGATAATATAGAAGTCAGCCTGCTAGCACCTTGAAGACAATGGAGTAATTACTCAAAGCCAGCACGGATTTATCAAGAACGAGACTCGCCAGACTGATCTGATCTCATTTTTCGAACAGGTAACCTTCTCTGTGGACTGTGGGAATGAGACGGACATAGTCATTGATTTGATTTCAGCAAAGCTTTTGACAAAGTGCCCCATGACATCCCGATTAGCAAACTGGTTAAAAGTGGGCTTGATGGAACAACTGTCAGGTGGATCCCCAGTTGGCTACAGAGAGCGCTTCCCAATGGCAACTTCTCAGAATGCGGATTGTGATGAGTGCGGTGCTGTAGGGCTCAGTCCTGGGCTCGGTCTTCTTTGTCGTTTTTATTAATGACATGGAGGAAGAGGAGCAGGGAATGCTAATCAGATTTTGAGAAGTCAAAAATGTATTTTTGGGGGTAGCTATTTAGCATTCTATCGACAGGCACGAGAAGGTAAAAAATGCAACATAAACTTCTTTCAAGAAGGTCAGAACTTGCATAGATAAACCTGGAGGCAAATGTTTTGACACTAGATGTCTGATAAAGAAGTGTATGTCAAGATAATCACATACAAAAGTAACTGAATGTTTTCTGCTATGATGCTTTTTGATATTAATCATTGCAAAAAGCCAAATGTATAAATTTGCTGAGCATTATGGTGGTGGCAGCTGGTCCCAACTGGAGAAGGGCTCACTCTACATTTTTAGTGTGCACCAATAATAAAGAATTTTTTAAATATAAAATTACTATTGCACAGTCAGACAATGAACAAGCAGAACTTTTTTTGTCCTAAACAGAAGGATCTTGGATTTGTTGCAGATCACAGGTTGAATACGAGTCAACAAAGTGATGTGGCTACAAAAAAAGCTAATGTTATTTCCAGTTGCATTAATAGAAATATAGTTCTTTGTAGTCTCTCTGCATTACACAGTTGGGCTTTGCCTATGGTTGGGAAGCTTCGTTAGTAGTTCCCATCTCAGGTAGTGTGTCCAGTTCTCTGTGCCCTCAGAGAAAGAAAAGCTTCAAGAAAGATGCAGACAAACTGGAAAAAAATCAGAGGAGGGCAACAGGGGTGATCCAGGGACTGGAAACAAAGCCCTGTCAGGAGAGATGGAAAATGCTGGGCATGCTTAGCTTCAAGAAGAGAAGATTGAGGGGAGATATGATAGTATTTTTTGAATACTTGAAAGGTTATTACACAGAAGAAAGTCAGGAACTCTTCTTGGTTATCCCAGTGTGCAGAACATGGAATAATAGGCTTAATTTGCAGGAAGCCAGATTCTGGTTAGATATCGGGAAATGTTTCCTCACTGTCAGAGCAATATGACAGTGCAACCAGTTGCCTAAACCGGTTGTGGGATCTCCCACATATCTGTCACGGATGCTTTGGCTTGGAGTCCTGCATTGGTCAGGCACAATGGCCTCATGAGCCCCTTCCAAATCTACTGTTCTATGATTCTATTGAAAACCCATGCTTTGTTCTTAGATAACGAACTGTGAGCAGTTCATCATGTTTTGTTATTTCGGCAGGGCTCAGACAACACGATAACCATGTTTCAACAGTCCCCTTTGAACTGATACAAACCCTGGTTAGCACGTTGTCTGAGCCCAGTTTTGAAGACCTGGTTCAGATGCAGCTTCACTGTGGGTTAATTAACTGTGAACAGGATGCCACAGGTGGCCCTTGTATAACCCATGATCTGTTTTAGGGTTATGTGAGAGTCTTGAAAGTCTCAAATAACAGATCACCCAGGTTTGGATGACATATTTATAATTGCAGCCAACATGTGCTGCAGCTCCTCATGGGTAAATTCACCATGATGGAATGTCCTATCCTGTGAACTGGTCCAGTTTCTCATGATGCCAGGCGCCTGCTGAGACTCGGTCATCATAGTCGGCCAAATCATAGCACAGACATTATCGTACCCCCAGTCAGAATGTGCGGGTGTGAAAGATGGACAGTGATGAAAGCAGACAGGAAGAAAACAGCACACTTTTGAAACGTGGTGCTGGAGGAGAGCTTTGCAAATACGCTGGATGGATATAAAGATGAACAAATGGGTCCTGGATCAGATCAAGATGGAATGTTCCTTGGCATGAGAAGCAACAAAATTGAAGTCACTGTACTTCAAGCATATCATGAGAAAGCAAGACTCACTGAAGATTCATCATAATAGGGAAAGTTGAAGTCAAAAGAAAAAGAGGAAGACCAAATATGAGATGGATCAGTTTCACAAAGGAAGCCACAGGCTCAAGTTTACAAGTGCTGAGCGGGGCAGTCAAGGTCAAAATATTTTGGAGGGCATCCATGCCCTAAGTCAGAGGTGGCTTGATGATACATAACAACAGTAGCAACGATCTCAGCAACAGCAACACCTCTCTCGTCCATCAGTCAGTTGTAGCTTTTGATTATTAATTTGGAAGCAATCCCAACTGGTGCCCACCAATGGAAGGAAACTCCCTTTGGACAGAACTACTGACAACCTAGTTCCCTTCATGGAGGTGAAGGTATTTATGGCTAATCTGACATGCATTTTATAATATAACGAAATATCCCTACTACGTAATATCAGCAACTAAAATCAGAATCGTGGCTAGGAAGGAGGGAATAGGTGTGTTACCTGGAGCTGGTGGTAGTGCCCTCAAGCAGTTTTGCGAGCTGCGCAGACAGTGGGTTGAAGAAAGCTGCCATATTGAAGGTAGGTTGGTAAAGTTCACTCAGGCACATCATGGTGTTGGGATCACAGCAAAACACCTTGTTCTGGACTGTCACCACATAGGGAATGAAGGTGTAGCAGCTGTTGCAGTCCTAAAAGGGAGGCAGGGGAATTAGTGGCTAAACCGTTCCTCCTTTCCATAAGCTGGCCCCTTCCCTTCTCCCTCTGCTTCCAGAACTCTGGACAATCCTTTGAAAAGGCAGTTCTTTTATTGAGACTCCACAAATACAGAACAGTTTAAGCTCTAAATAGCCTTCTACAAAAGCTGGAAAAGAGAAGTCGATGCCTATGGAAAGACTTGGATCCAAACTGGAAACTTTCCCACAATCCCTCCCTTCCAGGGAAGCTTCTGCCTCCACCCTCTCAGGGAGGGCAAAATGCCAGAGACCTCGTAATTGGGCAGCTCTCTTCTCCCAAGCTCACTGAAATTGTGAAAGGTTTTGCATACCTTGGCTCAGTTGTCCATTCAAAGGGAAACTGAAGTAAAAAATTAAAACAGGACTGAAATTTGGAAGAGCAGCAACGAAAGGATTTTGTCAACTATACGGTAAGACAAGATCATCCACACTATTATATTCCCAATCAGTATGCGTGGGTGTGAAAGGTGAAGAAAGCAGACAGGAAGAAAACAGCACACTTTTGAAACGTGGTACCGGAGGAGAACTTTGCAAATACCCTGGATGGTTACAAAGATGAACAATTGGGTCCTAGATCAAATCAAGCCAGAACTTTCTCTGGCATGAGAAATGACAATATTGAAGCGGTTGTACTTTGAGCATATCATGAGAAAGCAGGACTTACTGGAGAACACCATCATGCTAGGGAAAGTCGAAGACAGAAGGAGTGGAGGAAGACTAACTCTGGGATGGATCCATTCCATCAAGAAGCCACAGGCTTGAGTTTGCAAGAGCAGAGCAGGGCTGTCAAGGAAAGGCCATTTTGGAGGGCTTTCATTCATAGGTCAGTTCTCATTTGGGGATGACTTGATGGTAAGTAACAACAATAACCATGTTCTAAGCAACAGCAACACCTCTCTTGTCCTTCAGTCACTTGGACCACCCAGAGAGTTTTGGCTCTTGGACATTTTGCCCATCCTAAATAACCGCAGCTCCATTGTTTGTTAAATTAAACAATGGCAACTTTTGGAAAATTCAGCTCCCTGGACCAGTTGCATTCTGTCAAGTAAATTATAGATCTAATATAGTGAAAGTCAGAATTGCAGTGGAATTACTGCAACAGTGGAATTACTGTTTTTTTCTAGGAAAGTATTTCCCTAGAAAAGAGAAAGAGAGCTTTATATTGTTAGGTGGTCGGATATGAAACAGGAAAGGGCTTTGATAACACCCTTGAAAAATGCCTTCTTCTACACTGACAATAACCCTGTTTTCTTTTGAATCCAGTCACCCGTAATTAATAGCTACCAGGAAAGGGTGACCAGTAGAACAGTAAAAATGGAATGTCTTCCAGTCTAACACAGAATATCAAGTGTAATTCATTAAGTCTTAGTTGATGCTCCACTGGGACCTTTCTTGACCAAATGAATTGCTACCAAGGGTGGGGAGACTTCAAACTTGTGAGTGCTGCTTTTTATCAGAAGCTTCAGACAACCCTGCTGGAGCCTGAAGCAAAAGAAAGATACTCCATAGCTAAAAATTCTGAGCCTGCAAATGTGTTTTGAGTAGCAGAACTGAGCTGAGCTCACAATTCTAAACAAAACTCTCTTAAAAACTGTTTTCAGGATCACTGTGCTCTGGAATGTGGGTCATCGTAACCTACCTGACTCACACAGTTCTGTAAACTGCAGGCCATCAGTCTCGTATTTTGTGCTATGCAAAAACAAAGGCAGGCACGCAGAACATAAAAAAAATCCAAAATCCACACAATGTAATAGTTTAGTTTGGCAAATGCCAAGTTCTCAAAAAGTATGCTGCCTTCTGCTCTCTCCATGAGGCAGCACATCTTAAGATGCTGACCAGGCGAACCCCGTGAGGACAGCATCCAGTCGAGCCTCTCCATTTTTCCCAACCCCACTGCAAACCTTCTTTTAAAGCAGCTTGCTGGATAAAAAGACCTAACAAGTGCAAAAACTTATACTTCCTTTTGGTGATCTTTGCGTTGGTGTAATAAGGGAATTACATCATACAGTTTGGGGAATTATTCCCTGCTGTTAACTCTCCTCAGAAGCAGAAACGCCTTAATATGATCCCGGAAACCTCTTTTCTCCATTTCATGCAAGCAAGCACAGTATTCCAGAAAAGGAGCTAGCATTTCTTCATGCAGGGTGGCTCAGTTTCCCTTAACGTCTTGCCTCCAGATGTCTCAGATTACAACTCCCATCAATCACAGTAAGCATGGCTATCTGTCATGGATGTTGGGAGTTGTAGTCCAAAGCTTCAGGAAAGCACCCTGTCCGGGCAGGGTGGGATGACTCACTTCAGTCAGTCCCAGTCTGGCTGCTGCATTAAGACCAGCGGATGCAGATGCCTGTACAGGAGCCAGAAGATTCATGACGGCAAACGTCACCCAGGGCCACAGCACTGCTTAAGCCTCAGACTGCTTCAGACGGTTGTCAGAGTCAACGCAAAGAATACACTTTGATGTAAAGAACCATGCAGCACAGGCGTCCTTAACAAGAACCGGGTGCTACAAGAGATGTATGTACCAGGGCAATCCAGCTGGTTTGATCTTCCTAGATTTCCTCTCCCACTTCCAATCAAATAACCGGAAACAGGCAGAGGTTGTTGTGGTTTTTCCCGTGGAATTCTATCTGTAAGACAGGCTATAATTTGTATACTTTCCTCAAACTGGCGAGAAATTTTTCACAAACCAGCAGCGGGAAAGCAAGTGACTGTAATGTGGCTAGCATTATTTGCACAAAATGACACTCAGAAAACGTGTGGTAAATTTCACAAAACTATGATTTGGAGGCCCTTTTGCCAAAAGCAGCTGTCTTTTAAAATCAGAATGGCCCTGCAAAAGATACGGCACGTGAGATGATCACTAGCTATCATTCCTAGGCTAAAGCCACGTGGTTGACCAGCCTGAGCTTGGTGCAAATTCTGTTGGTGGTTTGAAAAATTGCAGTCCGTCCTAGAGACAAAAGTCCATGAACCAGCTTGACTTACACTGCAACAAGTCAGCCCCAACCTGTGGCTGGTGAATTGCAATCTAGTGGGAGCGGGTAAACTGAGGAAACCTGATCGATCGGAATCTCCCAAATCGATTCTGCATACCTCCCGCAGCTCTGCCCCACCCCCCAGGGCTTCAAAGAGCTTTTGAAATGTAGAGTTTCAAATGTTCTGCAGAAGGACTAGAACTTCTGCTGGACCAGTTTGTGGCGTGTTTGCGCAAGACGCCACTTCCCCCACCAAGATCGAGAGACATTTGCCTTGAACGCATGACTGGGGAACTTTGGGCTCACGGGGCCAGTGTGAAACCCAGCTAGCCATCCCCTCCTGCCAGTTTAAGTCTGCCACAGAAATAGAGCCTTCTCCTAAGTCGCTGTCGTGCTGCACTGAATGGCATTTAGTATCGCAGCTTAATTTTGTAGGATTCCCTCCTTGCACCTCTTCTTGAAAACCAGGGTGGTCCACTGAGGCGGTGAACTGCTGTACACTGAGGAGGTGATCTGCTGGAACTCGGGAGAGGTGGGTTCTAGTCCCCATGAGGTTCTCTGAGTGAGTTCAGGCCAGTTATTGACTCTCTTCGCCTAATATACCTCACAGGACTGCAGTGAGGAGGAGGAAGATCTTGTAAGCCACCTTGGTTTCCTTGAAGGAAGAAAGGTGGGATATAAATGCAATAGATAAATCTTCAGGTGGTTGCAAAGTGCAATCTTGTATGTTAGGCTCCCCCACCAGATGTGCAGGACTACAACTCCTATCATCCCCAGCCAATGAGATGATGGGAATTATAGTCCAAGACATCGGGGGGGGTCACTGGGTTGGGGAGCCATTTGTGAATCTGTATTTATGCGAGAGAGAATCACGTTTAATGTAACAAAGGCTTACTTCTGAGAAGACTTGCTTCGGTTTAAGGGTCAAGCCTCAGACCATACTTGCAAAGACAGCACGGGGTGGGGGTGGGGGGTTGTCCCCTGACCATGTACCTCTTCAAGCGATACTTAATCTGCATTGACAGTTCTAAGGCACGACATCAGGAACAGCTACTTATTTCGTGTAAACGAATGACGTGCACGAGGCTGCAATTATCAGAACGGCAAGATAACAGCTCATCTCTGCATCAGATGCACCACTGCCTTCCCCTCTCAGCCCTGCTGCAGCCACATAAGGTTTCCTCGTTGTGCTGAACTGACGCAGGGCAACCGTGATCCCCTTCGAGCCCTGAGCTAGGTGGATTCCGGCTCGGTGTGGGGCAGCTTCCCACGTCCTCAAAACGGCCAGCTGCCTTCACCTACTCCGGCTTTCTTGGAAAGTCGGCTAACCCCAAGCTGCACATGACAGCTTTTGATTTTCCTGTACAAGATCTGCTCTGAGAAGGGGAAGGAAGGCACAGCTTCGTCACCTTTTCCCCTCCACTGTCTTTAACGCTCAAAAATCATATGCATAACCAGGGGTGACCTTCCCATCAGGGCTCTTTCAACCAGACAGGCACCTTCTCTTTTGGGGTCAAAAGCTAAAACAGTAGGACCGAAACACAATTTCCCTCCCCCTGCTACATATTTCAACTTAGAACTCTTTCTGCCAGTAACTCATTCTTAGGAGAGACATTCCAGTCTTTCAGAATGCAGGGGAAAGGTGCAGAAAAACCAGGAAATCACCCAACACCCACTGGATAACTGGAAGTAAGGAAAAGTGGGGGGGGGGGTGGCTGCCTTTGGAACCCCAGAAGGCCGGACTGAGACCATGAGAGCCCCAGTTGCAATCTGCAGCTGGAGGTTCCTCGTTCCCCCATTACTTGCTACAAACTCTTGTCTTATCTATTATTGGCACTTGTAAATCAGCCCTCCTGACTGCACTGCCCACTAGCTTTGACTCCCACTGGTCTCCGCTTTTGAGTCCTCCACTATCCCATGCTTCCTCTTCTATATTTATCGTTCTGCTCCATTTTTCCATTCACCACTTCGCCAACTATTTTGCCTCTTCCAGAGTAGCCCAAATACACATGGGAATAAATACTGAGGCAGGCAGGGAAGGGTGGGGGAAGTGTGGTTGAAGCGCTAAGGAGATGGGTGAGAATGGAGGGACATGAAGGAAACCCAGCCGCCCATTAATCTTTTGGAGGACAGCCAAGCTGAGTTTTCTGGACACACGGGGGCGTGTGCTCCTAACAAAGAGGAGGTGGTGGGAATATGAGCCCCAAGATGGAGGTGTCAGATGAAAAGGGAAGGGCAATGAAGAGTCACATGGCGACCTTGTAGAAAGATCCCTTGGAGGGAGAGGCTCGTAGCCCAGTCAGACTGTGAAGGGCCACCCGTCGTAAGAAGTGTCTGTCTCATGATCACACTCTTTCATGATGTGCTCATCCATAAAACCAACTGAACTCTACAAAATACTGTGTTGTTCAAAGTCCGCCTGGCTTCTGGCTGCAAGAGGATGCCATGCATTTCCTGAAACAATCGTGCCTCATGCATAATTTGCATAATGAAGACATGGGGAGACACAGGACATGAGGGCTTGTCTACAAAGGGGCTGGGCACATGACATCCAGCCCACGCGTCATGGGAAATCTGGTGTGGAAACCAGATGGGATGATGGGATGGGACGGGATGTGGTCTCCGGCTGAGCCCAACGGTGCATCTGCCCAGACCTGCACCATCTCCATGGACTGGGGGCAGTTCCCTGAGGGCCCCAGAAGTGACCTGCCTCCAGCTTCTCCTAGCCCAGACTGGAGGTGCTGGCCAGGCTGCCTCAGGGGCAGGCACTGGGAGCAGGGAGCCATGCCAGACTGAGCAGCATGCGCCTCGGTTTTCCCGATGCCCCCATTGCGCTGGAGAACGCTGTCCTATCACGGCACAAAGTAACGTTTCAGCGCCAGTCCGGTGGGATTTGTGCTCTTGACTGCCAGCCTGGGCCTTAGTGGTGGCAGGCATGTGCTCTTCCCCGCTTATGAGTCCGTGTCCCAGCCTGGGTTGCCAGGCATCCCTGTTGCCAGTTCTGGCCTCAGAGTCCCCGTCGGGATGAGAGGCGGCAGGCTGTGGGCTCGGCATCATCCGGGGCAAGCAGGCTCTTTTCCCCAGCAGATGCGCCTGCCAATCCCACCCCACTGCTGCTGGAGGCAGGGCTGGCCCTGGCCACGAGGCGTTCTCCCTGCTGTGTGGGAGCCCCAACCCCTCCTGCCAAGAAAAGGAAAAGGGGGTGCTGCCAGGGGTGGTCCCACCTGGCCCACAGGTGCAGGGGTGATGCATCCTTCCGCTACAAAAACGTTATCCACCCCAGTTTAGATCAGCAAGCATTTTTCCCAGCTCCTGAATGTTTGGCAGCAGCAACAAGGCTGCCCCCGCCTTTCTATCTTAAATCAAGCTGCTGAAGCAAAAAGAACTTGGGAGGAGAACCAGGAGCAGAGTCTTCTGCAAGAGGAGTACGCATTCAGTTCAGAACTAGTACAAACAAAGTCACAAGCTGAACATATGCCTTGTTTTTTAATTCAACTTATTCCGCCTTTCCAACCCAACCACACAGCACTATTTTGCACCTGACTCCAGTTAGCGGACCTTAGATTTATTAAATCCACACTTCTGAAGACCGCCCATCCCTGCCCTGGAGAACAGTGCTCATTCCAGGTTCTTGAGGACCCTTGGACAGGACACTGCCAAAGGCCCCCTCTCTCAGTGAAGCGGCCTTCTCCTCGCCCCTGTCACCAGCTGCAGTGGGGAAGGAGGGAAGAAAACCCAGGTGGTTGTTGGTGGTAGGCCCCTCCTCCAACGCGGGCCCCTGGCAGATGCCTGAGCAAGGCTACCCTGAACATCAGCCCTGCTAGATGTGTCCAGCTGATCCGGTCTGGGCCCCCGGTGGCTCTCCAAAGATCCCCGCAGACCAGCACTCCTGTGGAACTGCGCATCCCATCTGCACTCACCCGGATGGCCTGCAGCTCCGGGAGATCCGAATAACAGCAGAGGAGGATGTTGTTGGTCATGCTGAAGCTCTCGCGCACTCCCAGGTGGTAGAAGAGCGAGGGCTGGCACAGGGTGTGGCTCATCTCCACCACCACGACATCTGCAAGCAGGAGGTCACAGAAACCATCATAAGCCACCGAGAGCAAATAGCCCACCTCTCGTTTTGTCCCAGCCTTGTCCATCGGCTCCCATCTCCTGCGCAATAGCGAGCTGGCAAGGACCAGATCTCCAGGGCAAGGTGTGTTTGCAAGACCACTGGCTGCTCCGGAGCACAGAGGCGGCCACGGCCTTTCAGTCCACAGGGTGTATCCACAGAGGTTTAAGACAGCAGGGGATGGGGGTGAGGGCCAACGGAGGCCACATCCAAAGCCGGTGGGACCCAAAATGCCGGTCAAGCTTAGCTTGGAGCTCTTCCTGTCAATAGCCAAACCCCAGGAGAGGCATTACAGCCTTACAGAAGACGAGAAAACAGGCAAGAACAGCGAGACCAACAGCAGTTGGTGATTGAAGAGAGGGGTTGCAGCTGACCTGTGAAACTCACAGGTGGGTCGGCTTTGGCTTCAGGTCCTGGGGTCCGACTCACCTTGCTCCAGTAAAATGGAAAAGGGCACCCTCGGCCTTCTGCATCACCGACAATGAAACTCTTGGCTGTTCGAAAGGCCACGTCTCCCTGCCCGAATGCCCTCAGTAACATGAATCACCACCCACTAATAGGGGCAGCTCCATACACTGGTGGGCCCTTGACACTGAGATGCCAAAGGACCCGCCCGCTGCTGGACCCACGGCTGCCGCTGACACCCCGTCCTGCGCTGCAGTTGGTCACTCGGCCCCATGCAGGGATGAACCAGGTGTACCTTCTATGCAGGTGACAAGTTTGGAACGGGAGCTGTGGAAGCACTTGGTGCTGGCTGGCCTGCTCGCAGAGTCCCCAAAATGCAACGCTCAACCAACACACGTCAGGAATTACAGCTTGGATTATCTAATGGAATCGACGATTGGCACAGAGAGGAGTGGAGCGCTGGCTCAGCCCAGCTTCCCCGGCTAGAGGGGGTCCTGACCGAAGAAGCTTCCCATGGGCTTCCTCTTCCTCCAGGGGCTACTGGTTGGCTTTCCTCAAGGCTTCAGAGTGCCTTATGTGGTCCACAGACTGCTGGGTGTGCACTTAATATGTATAGAATAATGAACAGAGCATTGATTTAATGAATTTATATCCTACCTTTCTGCAAAGAGTTGTAGGCAAAGCAACTTAATAAAAATGGCATGAAAACAAAATTTGATTGATTTATTATTTGACTTATATGCTGCACCACTTGGCCAGAAGGCTCTCTGGGCAGATCACAATATGTTAAACGGCAATAATTAAAATAGTATGTTTAACAATACATTTAAGTTGGCGAAGTACTCAGGTGATCTGGGTTCTAGTCCCCGCTCGGCCATGGAGCCAACTGGGTGACTTCGGGCCAGTCACAGACTCTCAGCCCAACCTACCTCACAGGGTTGCTGTGGTGGGGATAAGATTGAGAGAAGCAGGAGGGGAATGATATAAGCTGCTTTGAGTTCTTCAAAAGAACAAAAGCAGGATATAAATGTAATAAATAAATGACCCTACATAGTAGTTTGACAAATTTGGGTGGCAAACCACAGATTTAAAAAAGCAAATTACTTTTATTTGAGTAATGCAGCAGGAGGGTCTGGATGGGGTACTGAGAAATAGTCCAATTGCCCATCAATCAAGTAGTCCCCCCCCCCGTTCAAATGGCTGCCCACTGCATCTTTAATGCCTCTAGGGTGGGAGAGCCCACAACCTCCCTAGCTCATGGGGTCCACTGTTGAACTGCCCTTGCATTCAGGACATTTTTCCTGCTATCTAGCCAGAATCTGGCTCCCTGTAACTTAAGCCTGTTATTTCATGTCCTTCGCTCTGGGATGATCAGAAAGAGATCCTGTCCTTCCTCTTTGTGACAGCCTTTCAAGCACTTGTAGAGTGCTATCGTATTTCCCCTCCATCTTCTCTTCTCAGGGCTAAACATGCCCGATTCTTTCCATCTCTCCTCATCAGGCTTTGTTTCCAGTCCCTGGACCATCCTGGTTGCCCTTCTAGCTTGTCTGCATCTTTATTAAACTGTGGTACCCAGAACGGGACACATTACTCCAGATGAGGCCTAGCGAGTGCTGAGCCAAGGGGAACTAGCGCTTCACGGGATTTGGAAATGACACTTCATTTAATGCAGCCTCCAATAGCATTTGCCCATTTTGCAGCCGCACCGCATTGACAATTCACAGTCAGCTTGTGATCTGCAACGATCCCAAGATCCTTCTCACTGGCAGGATTGTTGAGCTGAGATTCCCCACCCTGCAGCCATGCATCTGGTTCTTTTCTCCTGGACGCAGAGCTCGGCATTCATCCCTCCTGCATTTCATTCTGTCGTCTTCAGCCCAGCACTCCAGCCTATCCAGATCCTCTCTCTGTCTCCCAGAGTATTAGAGAGCCCACCCAGTTCTGTGCCATCTGCAAATGACCATGGGGCGTCCTTTCAGTCCATCCTGTGCAGCTTCCCTAACTCTGATGAGCTAATTTAACTCTCGCAGTGGGAGATAAAATCAAGACTCGACTGAGCGCTGAACCAACAGAATCAAACTTCCTGACGCAGATTCTACCAGGTCCCGCCGCTGTCTTCTCTCTCAGGAACATGTTCAGCTGCACGCCCTGGGTAGAAATGCACCCGGTGACGCCAGCTTTCCCCCTGCCCGGGAGGCGCGGCGGCGGGGGCGTGGACAGCGGGAAAACGCCTCCCCGCCGCTTGTTGGGAGGCCAAAAGGTGGGGGAGCGGGACAACCAAGGGAGCCACGTTGTTTCGCATCTACGAACCAAAATGACCCTGGCGGTGCATTGTTCCGCAGACGGGTTCTCGCTGGGCGGATCGGCAGGGCAGGGCGGAGAGCCAGAGCGACCTCACCTGCGTTGTAGAAATGGTCCAAGGTGTCCGTGTCCCCCAGCATCACGGTGCCAAAGGGCACCGTCGTCAGCTCGGCCGCCGGCACTTCCTTGCACGCCTCCCGCAGGCACTGCAGCGGCGGCGGCTCCTCCATGTCCTCGGTGGAGACGTAGACCACGCTCAGGGCTCGGTCGCGGCCGGCGCCGCCGCCGCCGCCTCCCGCGCGGGCGCCCTGCCCGCCCGCGGTGACGGGCTTGCTGGGCGTGAGCGCGATGGCCCAGGGGTCCTGCCACAGGCTGCCGGCGCCCCCCAGCGCGCGGCTGTCCCCCTCCATGGCGAGCGCCGCCGAGCTCAGCGGCCGCCGCTCCGCAGGCCACGCATCGCGCCGGCGCCCCGGCTCACGCGCGGCGCCGCGGCTCTGGGGCGCCCGCGTGCAGCGCCAGGGAAGCCAGGTACGCGACGGCGGCGGTTATTTATCATCTCCCAAGTTTGGGCAAGTTCGCCCCACGTGGGAAGCAAGCGCCGCCTCGCGCGAAACTTCCTGCGCCCGTTCCAGCGGTGGGTGGGTCCCGCGGCGGCTGGCTGCCGGAGGCCGCGCGGTCCCGCTCCGTCCTTCCTCCTCGGGTCCGGGAGGGGGCGGGCGGAAGCGCGCCCGGCGCCCTGGAGCCGCCCGGCGGGAAGGCCCGTGGCGTGGCGGGG
>NW_025335759.1:5045943-5194641 GCF_004798865.1 Varanus komodoensis
CCTGCCCCCCGCACCCCTCGCCGCTGGCGGCGGAGGCGCCCCGGGCGGCGGGCAGGCAGGAGACGCCGCTCGCGCGAGCCCGGCTCCTCGGCGCCTGCGCCCGGCTGGCCACCTCCGCGCGGCTGCCCCGCCGAGGCTGAGCGGCGACGGTGTGTCACGGCCCATCCGACGCACAGAGCAAGGAAGCGCGCGCAGGTCTTCCCCTGCGCGCTCCGGCTTAGCCTGCTCGGGTTCCACCTGGAAAGAGGTCGCTGGGAACGCAGGGCTGCTGGGATGAGGCCAGGCGGAGGAGGGAGGAGGAGGAGGAGGAGGCCAAAACAATTTTAAAAAGCGACGAATCGAGAAGTCTTCTCACTGACAAGCTAGATTTCTACATGCAAGGAGCTTGCCGGCTGGAGGAATCCAAACATGCCAACCTTCTGTCTGCAGTTATACAGGTCTAGAGAAGCTTTCAAAAGCTGTGGAAACGAGTTCTGGAGGAGTAATTCTTCCACTGTCAAAAGAAACTTTTAGACATCCAGCTTGTTCTGGCACCTTGAAGATTGTTCATTTATTGTTTATGTGTTTAGGTATAATCCTGCACATGTTTAAGGTAAAGGTTTCCCCTTGACATTAAGTCCAGTCATGTCTGACTCTAGGGGGCAGTGCTCATCTCCATTTCCTAGCAGAGGGAGCCAGCGTTTGTCTGCAGACAGTCTCCGTGGCCATGTGTCCGGCAGGACTAAACACCAAAGTGCACGGAACGCTGTTACCTGCATTTGCATCTACTTGCATTTGCATGCTTTCAAACTGCAAGGTTGGCAGGAGCTGGGACGGAGCAACGGGAACTCACCTCGTTGTGCAGATTCGAACTGGTGACCTTTCAATCTACCAGCCCAGCAGCACAGCGGTTTAAACCACTGTGCCACCTGCAGCCCCCTGCGCATGTCCCCTGCACATGTTTAGGCAAAAATAAATCCCACAATCACCAGCATCCCCCTAGCTGGATGTGAGCCGCCCCGAGGCTTCAGCGAATGGGACGGCATAGAAGTCTCCTAAATAAATAAAACAGCTGTAGGACTTTTAAAATCTAAACATGCATACAGTTGTGTCTCTTTTTCTATCCCTACTAGCTATAGCTCTCTGGGCACCTCCCAAGATATGTATCCAATCCAAAAGGGCCATAAATGAGAATATAAACATTATTGGTAACAAAATAAAACTAAACAGAAACCTCGATTAAAGCCAGCCACAGTGCAGAGAACTGAACGTGCACTAATGAAATGTTTACAACTGAAAGGCTGAAAAGCCTGGAGGATTTTAAACTGGAACAACTGGAATGATGAAAATGGACTTTTCTACTTCCTTCTTGACAGCATTTCCAGCCTCCTGAACATGCGACTCAAGGAACTGGGTGGAGGTAGCTTCCTCTGGCAGAAGGGAGATCCCAGACTGAACGCTGGGATACACAGTGGTTTTGTTGTGATCCTGCAGCTAAGTCATGCTCACTCACTTGGGACCTGTACTTTCAAATTCCCAGTGATTTGGAGCTCTGTGTAGTTCTTTGAAAGGAAGAAAAAGCACTCTCTTCTCAGCTTCCCTCAGCTTTGCACAACTTTGATATCTTGGACTACAACTCCCAGCATTCCCTAGGGCACATCTGGCGGGCACCAGGCTGCCAAGAAAAATCCATTGCTATCGCTTGTCAGGTTCTGGAAACCCGTGCTCAAACACAGCCTAAAATAGATGACCAACTCTTTGGGTGTTTTCGTTCAGTGTGTCTGGGTCCAAACCCTACCAAAGTTGTCACCCTGCAGGCAAATACAAGTGGCAAGCATAATTTCTGGCAGACCATGTTCCTTGAAAAAAATAACAGGAAAGTGAGCTTGCTGGTGTTGAATCAGATTTGTATACTAGCAAAGGAGGCATTATTTCTTCATTTACAGCCATCATGTCTAATGAAGGCATTTGGAATGCAGGAAATGCGCTGATACTTACTTACCAAATTTTCCAGAAAATATGCTGCATTTATTAATGTAGTTGCTTTTTTCCACTACTGCTTAAAGCATGTTTTGAAGAGAACTCACATAAATGCACATAAATGGCCACTGTATTAGGACTTTGTGAACATTCTCTGGAACTTAATTAGGGCAAACCATTGGGTGCAACATTTGGAAACGTTCAGGGAATGTGACATTGCCTTCTGTGACTGAGTCAGCCACATGTGTTGGGGTTCTGTATGACTTCTTGATATGCAAAATCTAGAAAGAAGTTACTCGGGTGTTTTCCAAGAATTTATCCTAGGACATTCTGGTATGAAGCCTACAGAAAAACCCTTTGTGCACATATCAACTGACCAAGCATTAATAACTCCAGCTGCCTTGCACACTGTTAACATGTTGGAGCATGTTAACAGTGTGCAAGCAGCTGGAGTTGTTATAACTGGAGAAAGTTGGCTGCGCAAGAAGGAAACTGAACTACAATGAAACTGGCCCATTGTCAGAAATGGCGAAAGCACACTTTGGACTTGATACCCAGGGAACATTTAGTCACAACGAGGAACATTCCAGACAGCACAAGGACCATGAAAATTTAGACCAGTTGCAAGATCAGTCTTAAAGCTTCCAAGTCCTCAGCTTTCCAGATGTATTATTGTGCATCACAGCTGGCAATGCAACGTCCTCAGAAAAGGCAGCAGACTTGGTTCAACAGAAATCAGTGGACAGATGTTACAGACACGCACATACACGGGAGAGGCTTGGACCAAATGTCAGGGCAGCATTTCACAGCACCTTTAAAAAATGGTTCTGTGACCACATTCAAAGATGTGGGTAAAGGAATACCAGAAGCATAACAAGACGGAGCAAAGCAGGAAAATTGGACCAACAGCTCCCTTTCTGTTTTGGCTTCAGGCAGGTGTATGGCTGCCATATGGCTGAAATCATAGAAACAGAGCGAGTCAGAAGGGGCCTCCCAGGCCATCTAGTCTGACCTCTGGCGCCAGCCGGCTCCGCTTATGACATGCCCACCGTGTGCATGTCCAGCCTCTCAACCTGAGCTGCCAAGCACATCACCTTAAGTTGTAAGACTAGATGGTTCCCTGACTCCAGAAGATAAAATTCTGGTTACTCACATTCTGACCAGGGGTGGTTCTGTGGTCCCTTTGAAGACTGGAAGGTATGCCCTGAGACAGGTTGGCATGGCTGTTGCAGGGAGACTTGGGAGACCTACAAATGCAAAACATTTGGTGGTTTAGTAGATTCTTTTAAAACATTGCATATTAGCCAAGACCATGTGTCATGAACATTGTGTTGGATCGATATGCAGCCACCACCTCAATTAAAGATGTAGCAATGCTCAGCAGAGATATTCACAGGTGGTACAATTAGACATGTCTGGGACTAACCGAGGCAACCTTCACCAGAGGACAAGTCCTTGCAGTGTTCCTTGGAAAACGATTGCTAAGGCAAGGCACTTCAAGGCCATATACTTACTGGGACAGATTTCCAAAAGGAGAAGCTGCATATTCTGGTAATAAGGATGTTTCACACCTGTTGTCTCAACAGGAAGAAGCACACATGAAACTCAACAGGAACACTATTCAATAATTGTCATTCAATCTGACCACACTGAGTTTTTGGTTTGTTTGACCTGGTGTGACCTAGCTGAAATTATATGGCTGCAGTGAACAAATCCTACAAGGCACATCTGTATTATACTGCCCGTAGCTGAAGCTTTTTGGGCAGTTCACAACATTGAAGTCACCCATCCAGATTTCAGCCAGGCCCAACCCTGCTTAGCTTCCAAGATTAGGCAGGATCAGGCACTTCAGGCTATTTGTATGCATGACATTGACTTGAAGATAGGAGACAGTGTGAAGCAATGTCTTCTTTGTTTCCATAGTTTCAAGTAAGTGACTCTGTTAGTTACTTTCTGGGTACTGGGGGAAAGAGAGCATGGAAAATTTAGGAAAGGCAGCCTGAGCTTTTGAAAGGCATCAGTTTCTCACCTGCTGTTTGCCTTGACTGTGCGTTGCTGAGAAGTGTTGTCCAGCTAAGGAAGCCGCTCTTTCAGCAAGGAAAGCTGCCCCCATAAGTAATACGAGAGTATCTTGTGAAGAAAGCAAATTACCATGCCATGGTCTGGGCTCAAGCTCTCAAACATATACCACTGAATTTGGATGGAAGAATATAATTAATTTCTACCCCTCTTAATGTTAAAAGATCCACTGCTGAAAAAGACTTGACAATATTAGTGTCTAAATACTTTAACAGAAATTGTGGTCAGTGTTTCTACAGGGCTGCAGAAATCCTGTGCATTTCCACATGCTCGTTTCGGTAGAGACTTGTGTCCTTATGATCGATTAATACTTCTAGTTGTTTTAACATCTTGACTGCTGGTGAAAAATATAAAGATGAGGAGCTGCGTTAACATTTTTTGCAGAGCAAAAACACTTGTGCTTTGTCTCATCTCAACTCTCTTCAGCTTCTTCCATCTTGTCTCATTTCATTTTAGTTCTTTTCCATTCCAGTTGTTATTATTTAAATTGCGATGACATTTCTTGTTGAAGTGCTCCTTCAGTAAGTCAGATTAAGATCTATCAAATAATAATGGACTTACACTATTCCACTTTTTAAATGCTTTCATTAGACACCCCCCACTAGGGACAGTTTCCAAGTGATGATAGTTGGGTCAGTGGTATCAGATGGAAAAAAAGAGGCCCCCGTTTTGTGACATGACTAAAGTAAGGACCAGATTTGGCACTGGCAAACTTTTCTGCAATTTTAAACCTGATGCACAAAGAGGGGAGGCACCGGGAATAGCAAGGAATGGGATGATGGAGAAACAAGCGGAGTCCTGAAGAAGTGACTATAAGCCAGGTATGGAAACAATTCTATTCAAAAATGAGAGTTTTTAAAGTACAGGAAGAATATTTCCTTTTCAAAAAGTACCACCCCAAATATGGGATATGTTCCACCCAGCTTGCTCTGTTTACTCAAGATTTCCTCCAGCAAATCGGGCAGAATTCTTCAAGAATTTCTCAGGTAGTTTTGGTGTGAGATGGATGGATGGATGGAGATATGAGAGACAGAGAGAGAGATCCCCTACAGCTTCTATGACTTTGACCAAAGGGGTAAGGGCCAAGCTGAGGAAACATTATTTTTTATTTTGAGGAAAGGGGCTCATGATAAGGACATAAATGCTTCCAACCCCCCCCCCCAAAAAAAAACCCTGTTCCTATTCAGTTTGCATATTTTTGATGCTAACAGTTCACAAAGTATCAAACACCCATGTAGATAATTGGACGCAGTGACAGGATTCCAGAAGTTTCTGTGAGCTGTCTCTCCATCTGTCATGTGCCACTTACAAAGACTAGAAATAAGTCCCTTCCTGGATGCCTACAATATAATGACATGATGCAAGAGGAAAGGCAATCAGGAGGGAAGAGGGGAGAAGCAAACCAAGATGTGGCCTTCTCTCTCTTACATCAGCCTAATGGAATGGATCCTGCCAGGTGACGTTGTTGGAGGGACGAAGCTGATGAGGCGGGCTTCCCTGCCAGGTAGACAATTATCTCTTCCTTCCTAGAAAAAAAATTAACTTCCTTAGTCATTTCTTGGAAGCCTCATCTGGGAAAAGATGTTGCAGGGAGGAAAGTTGCTTGCCATAGCAAAGCGCCACACCCTTCCAGCCAACGCATACTTCAACTTGAGAATCTGTGCCTGATTTTGAGAGAGGAGAAGCAGATTAGCTACATATTTGTGGAGGAACTGGTTCTTGCAGTCTCCTTTTTAGTCAGAAAATGAACTGAGGTGGGGGAGGGGAAGTTTGCCCTGTTCATGTGACATGACTTAGACTCTTCACATTCTTTCTCTTTTCGTGGGAATGAAGCTTTAAAACTGGGCGGGGGGGGGGTTGACAAAGAAATATTTTAAGTGCAGTAGATTTATTTCTGAAATGCTTTCCCTGCTTTACGAGCAGATGTCTTGTTATGCAGTGAATGTGTGTTGAGAAATGTTTTTTCCGTGCTCTCTGTGCAGTCCTTTGCATGTTTACTCCCAGTAGAAAAGTCCCTCCAGTGGCTGTGAAACTCCTTACTCTGTTTGTGTATGGGTTATAGTGTTCGTCTGTTCAAAACATTTCTGTCCCTTTCTTCAGTCTAGATATTTTAGGTGCGGTGATGATGAGGAGAGCGAGCCAGTGTGGCACGGTGGTGAGGCTGTTAGACTGGGCACCTGGGAGCTCTGAGTTTGGCTGTGAAGCTCACTGAGAGATTTTGGGCCAGGCACTGCTGGGAAAATGTAGATAAATCCTGGCAGAAAAGGGATGCTTATGTGTCTTTATGTTATAAAATGCTTGCAGCCTTTCTCAGGAAGCACCCAAAAAAATTCCAAGCCAGGTTACTGTTAGGAATTTGCTGCTACTTTAACAAGTGGGACCTGATGGCTTCCCCAAGAAGCTGCCAGGGCTATAGTTTTGCTGATCCGTAAGAACTGGTCAGGATGCCAGGCTAACAGCATTGCAAGCAGCCTCATTTGCATGCCAAGACTCACAACAGTCCTGTGATGGTTATGTTAATATCCTGCAATCAAATGCCATTGTATTGAGCCCTCTCTGCAGACCTCTCACCTTCTTCTGACTGTGTTCACCTTATTTGTCATCAGCTGCCCAACTGCTGGGCCCATGTGGCTCAGAATCTATAAAATACTCGGTGTATGTTCTAAAAACTTGTAGTTGCTGGTGAGATCCAAGTGGGCAATGTAAACAGCTTGGCCTTTATGAATCTTCTTTCTGATACCTTTCAAAAAGAGAAAGGTACAGCAAAAAGGTCCTTGCTGGAGGACCATCCCGAAACGCTAGTAGCTGAACAGTATTTAAAGCTATGAATAAATAAATGAGAAAGAATTTCGCAACCCTGGAAGTATGTGCAAAATGGACACACCGCGCATGTGTGTGTGCGCACTCGCACTCTTGGTTCTGCTTCCTTTATTTATTATTAACCTGCAGGCCATCGTTTGGGGCCTGCTCAACGGATCTTTATCTCGGCGTGTGTGCAGGACTTGCCATCTCCCTCGCCTGTGGCCCAGCCGATGCCATGCCGCCGGCCCTTCTGATCTCCAACTGGGTAGCCGCTGTTCAGGTTTGAGTGGCAGCAGTTCAAATACCACCTGGCAGCCCTTTCTTGTGCGGTTGCTGCACCAAGCAAAGATTCCCAGCCCCGGATCATGTCCATCGCAGCGGCACTGCAGCATGTTGCAAGACCAAGAGCTGACCTGGACCAGTGGTGTAGCTCAGCCTTCCCCAGCCTTGTGCCCTCCAGAGACGTTTGGACTGCAGCACCCAGAATTCCCAGTTAGTGGCCCTGCTGCATGGGAATTCTGGGAGTTGCAGCCCAAATGCCTCTGAAGGCCACCAGGTTGAGGAAGGCTCGTGTAGTAGATCCAGCCCTTTGCCACGGGCAGGGATGCTGATGGCGTCAGCCAGCATCCCCGGATTTCCCTGCTCCCAGTTAGTACAGTGCCTCCACAATCCAGATGTAGCAGGAATCGGTCTGGGGCGGGGGGGGGGGGGGAATCTGCCAGAGAGGCAGCACCCCAGAGTCTGAATTTCTAGCAAGTGCTCCCAGCGTTTGTGGAGTGCTTGGCAGGAATTGCACCCCATGCACTATACAAGCGGCATCCGTCTTCTGCACCCTGGCGCACCCACGCACAGCCCCCTGTTGGCGCCTCCGGCAGCAGTGGGTGGGAAGGTTGCGCAACTGGTGTCCTTGTGTGTTTATGGACTTCCTCTTGGCTTGACTTGCTCTGCAGGATTGGGCCAAGCACAGGGGCAAATCTGCAGATGCTGGAGGGACGGATTCTGAAACGGTTCGTCTCATTCCTACTCCACATAGGGAGAAGTTAATTTTTCCATGCAAAATATATCCCCCCCACCGCCCCCGTGGTAATGCAAAGAATTTTGAAGAGATTTGCCCTTGAATGTGCAATTAAACCTCATCACTTTGACCAAAGACCCGTTCCTGCTGGAGATAAAAAGTGGCAGAACTTTTAACTTTTAAAAAATGGGCCAACTCCGCCACCTGCTCTTTTGGTGTCTCTTTGGGGTGTGGCTACGGAGATGTTTACGCTGAGTGCCCGCACTTCAAAACATGACACTGCACCACTGGTCAGGTGCTTTTTTCTCATGTTTAATTTCCTTGTTTTTGTAACTTGAAATACAAGATGATAAATGTGCCATTTCCATGCAAGTAACACGAAGACAGAACAACATGCCCAAGTACATCTAAGGTGAACCCAGCAATGAAGTTCCTCACCTGCAGAGCCTTCAAAAATGCCCCCAGGGCAAGCCGGTAGTTCTCCTCTTCTCCCTGGAGCAGAGCCGGAAGGACTGATAATAAGCAAAGCTTTTTTGGTGGTCAAAGTCTACCAGGTCCACCCGGAGCTCATGCACTCCTGAGAAAAAGAGAGCAGCAGTTCAGCATATTTTTTTATCTCTTACATCTCTCAACCAGCATTGCAAAGCAAATGGGAAGAAGCAAATAATAAAAAGCTTTTCTAAACTAGAATCTGATTGTGCGCTTGATATCTCTCATTCGTGCATACTTACAAATGCTTTCCTCTTCCAGTTTGTAAAAGCAATTTTGCAGGGCTATTTTTTAAGTGAGGGAAGATCCAGTATCTTTTGTGAAATTGCAAAAGCACTGGTTCTCCTTTCTGTAGCTGCACTATTCTACTAATTTGCAGCACTATGTAGAGGTCATGTGTGGAAAGGTGGGAGAAACTGCACAGAATCCAGATCTTAATTCTGGAATCAAAGTGGAAGTTAAAGAGCTTTGTCTAGAAATGCTTAAAGAAACCTGATTTCTGCTTCTTGCTGGTGTTGTGCAGTCCTATGCACGATATCCTTTCCCTAGAGTGGGCCTGGCTGAACTATGTATCTTCTGGCTTACTCTAAGTAAACACATATACCAATACATTGTAAAACGTTCTGCTACAGCAGGCTGCCATGATGTCGCTGCCAAAACTTGCTGGATGTTGACTCTGCATTGAAACATTTATACTCTGCTTTGTTATCAAATTAACTTAAAAATGGCTTACAAAATATTGCATAAAATAAATAAAAACATAATATAAGCACATTCATGGGAGCTTGCCAAGCTCAGTTTCTGCCCTAAGACACTGGAAGGCTCCTAGTGTCAGCTTTGGGATCCCTGACATTATCTAAGAATCATTTGAGCGATCCTTCTAGTTTTACCCAGGTGGCATCATTTTCAGAGCTAGGCCCAGATCTAAAGTGGGCCTAGATCAAGTGTCTTTTGGTGGGTCTTCTTGTAGGTTCGCCTCAATTTGCCCCCCAAGACACTGCTATCCTCACTCCAGGACAGCCATTTTAATTTCTCACAATGCCATGGAGCACTCCGTGTAGTGCCAATCTAGGGGATGGTGGGAAGTTTAAATAGGGGCACATGGATCCAGGTGTTCCACATGGAGGATCTCAACAGGTGTTACTGCTGGTGGGGCCTCCCAGGTCCCTGGCAGTTGCCCTGGGAGGCCTGCCTGCTTTGCTCTGCACTCTGTTACACAACCTCACAGAGTGCCCTAAACACAGTTTTTAACATTTTGTACTGACAGGTCCCTGCCAGTAAATAGGGTTCTCTTCTTGTGAGAGACAACAAAGCTCTCGCTTGCCTCCCAGAGGCTGGCAGGGGCACAGCAGGTCTCTCTCGCAAGCTTCCATGCAACAATTCCCCACGTCAAAAGGCTCCGTTCTGTTACCCTCCTGTGTGAGAAGATGTACAGTATGTTGTCATTGCCCAGCCAGAATTCTGACAAGTGGTTCCCAAATTCTTTCTTGTAGGCACTCCAGGTGCAGTAGAAATCAACCTAGCCATCCCATCGCCTCTGAAACACCTGAGAAAGAAATGCAGGAAAAGCACAAATGAGAGGTGAGCTCCATCTGGAAGTTATTCCTTCATTGGGGGGGGGGGGGAAACATGGTGGCATGACAGCAACGTATCATTCTGTAGGGCAGCAGTAAAAACTATCCGCTGACTTGAATAAACGGCCCTTTTGACGTAGATGAAATGGGGTGGGGAATCACCAGGCAGAATTGGGAATCCCTGCAAGATGGTCATGAGCCATGCTCAAAACCAGGAAAAGCAAAGTTTGCTGTGACAACGAAGTGCCCAGCAACCCTGCAGCAGGGACAGCCACTCACTCGCCAGCCCCCTCCGTTGGTGCCCATGTCACAGAGGACCTCAGCGACCTGCAGTCTTGCAGACAGGTGGTGTGCCAGCCACTCAAGAGCTCCCCCTTGCTCTGGAGCTCCTTGCAGTTCCCTGGACCTGGGGAAAGGTGCCAAAGGACAACATGCAACAGAGTGGCAGAATTCATTGAAAGTTGTTTGGTAGCATGGCCACCATGGATCTCCTATGAGGAAGCCTCCCATGTTCTTCTGTGTGTGTGGGGGGGGGGGCACCATGGTGCACCCCTATAACCCCCTATGCTCCTCAAGTGTCTGCCTGTTCCATTCCTTTGAGAGGAGGCTGCCCCACAGCATGGGAAAGGGGGCAGGTGCACAATGATCCCTGGTTTTCCAGTTTCTCCTGGCTTCATGCTTTATGGACTGCAAAGCATGTACTGGTTAGGGAAGTCTCTCTTGACTGGCTGAAGATTCAATTGCAGGCTTCAACCGCATGAACACATGAAAATTAAGGGGGTTTAAAAACAAAATAATCCTGATGTGCACATCTGTAGAGTCCCCTTAGTTCCAAGTTTCAGGAATCTTGGAACTTGAATCTATATAAATCTCATGGTCTTGACAATCTCTCTCTCTCTCTCTCTCTCTCTCTCTCTCTCTCTCTCTCTCTCTCTGTGTGTGTGTGTGTGTGTGTGTGTGTGTGTGTGTGTACACATGTGTGCACATGCATGCAGAGCAACAGGACCCAACTCAAGGTTTGCTTGAGGGCGCTTTGGACTAAAGCACCCTGCGGCAGATGCTTCTGATGTAGCGTTGCCTTGGGATATGGTGGGAAATTTAAGTGGCGGCTGGACCCAGCCATCTGTGCTGACTGGAGAGTCAAAGCACTGGGACTCTGGCAACTGGAAGGTTAGGAAATGCAGGGTGCTGTGATGTCGGAGCTCGGGGGAAAATTATCCAACTGTTCAGAGTGAGAGGAGGGAGGTAGCTGGACAGTGGCCATTCTCAGGGGCAGCATTTAGCAAGTTCCCATTTGAGAATCCACATAGTTCTGCTTGTAGCAGGGCTCAAATTTGAGGAGGACCTTCCTGTGTTGGTGAGATCTAGTGGGCTTACCTGGCAGTGGACCAGGCCATGAAACTGATGAGTCCCAGGTGAATTTGCTGAAGTGCCCCAGAAAGCTGCAAAACAGAGACAGTGTGGGAATTCAAAATGGCGGGTGGCTGTTGGTTCAGTCACCCAGAATGACTGTTCTCTATGGCAGGCACGAGTCCAAGGCCAGGGCCCCGGGATCTTGGGCACTGCTTAGGCTTTACTTAGCTACTGATCCTTTGCCTACAGTGGATTAAGACCAGCCCACATTTCAGGGCATGCGGTCACGGACTCTCAGCCTAACCTACCTTACAATGCTGTTGTGAAGATAAAAGGGAGAAGAGGAAGACTATGTAAACTGCCCTGGATTCCTTACAGGAAAGAAGGTGGGATAAAAATATAGTAATAAATCCTATTATTGTTAACACAGTTTAAAACCCACTTTGTTTGTGTTAAACATCTAACATATCTATGACAAGGTAGATATAATTGAAAGGATGGGGGTTTTTTCCATTTTGTAATTTGTGTGTCCTCAATAAATCCGCATGTTTTAATCTAGAAATGTTCTGACAATCACTGGATTAAAATTACATGGATAATGATTGCTATTCCATGTTTCTAACTGGTTCTGGGTGAGGGAGCTGCCCCTTAGTCTCGATCAGACTACATTTATAAGACATGTAAAGCTTTATTCATCGGCGCTTTTGAAGCATTTTAGATGCAGCTTCAGCCATGGGTAGTGATGCCTGGAATTTTATCAGTAGCTCAGCTGAGCTTCTTTCCATGAAAAGGGGATGTTAAATCAATTATAATGAATGAAAGAAAAACCGTGGAATTTCAAAGTCTGAGCATCGCTTTAAAGCAGAGACAATTTCCGGCTTTGAAAAACTCCAGACTGATTCATTTTCTTACTGCAGTAGGTCCTGTGGTGCTGCCATCAACAGGAGGAACTGGAGGAAGTGCAGGCATTTGGGGGCATTTCCTTGAAGAGGCAATAAAAAAGCTTACCATTCTCACACAGGGACAAAAGATCCGGGGGTTTGCCTGGTATTTAAAGAAACCAAACACATTACGGAGCAAATAAGCACAAGCTGAGACACACTGACCTGGCTCTGGCCTTGGGGTCCCACAGGGAGACTCAGATTAGGATGAGGCTGAGGCCTCCTTCCCTCACCAGAACCTCAATTTCCATTCCCTAGGCTTTCCCATCCACCCAACATGGCCCAACCCCCACCTCTGAATCAGAAGACAGGTCTCCCAAGCAGTCTCTGCCTTTCTTAGACCTTGCAGGAGTCAAAAGATCCAGAATCAGGTCCTTTAAGGAACACAGCTGGTTCCTTCAAGGGGGCAGAGTCTCATGCAGGCCCAATAAGGCCTCTGGTGGCTTTGACTCACTGCTGAAGCAACAGCTTTCTGTAGCTCAGTCAGCAGGGCCCACTGGGGACTGTCCAAGGTTCTGCTTTCTGCTCTGAAAGACCTGCCTTGACTTGACACTAGGAGCCTCATGCTGCAACAGAACAGGCTATTCATGTATTTCCCAACCTTCAGACTTCAGTTATGGTTAGTCTTCATCTCCCATCATCCTCACATGCTGTCAGTGCATATGCAAGAAATAATGGGCTTGGCCATGTTCATAAAAGCAACCACAGTTAATTATGGTGCCAGTTTACCTGTCATGGCAGGTTTCTCCCATTCTCATTTGGGAAAACATTTTGAATGAGATCCCTGTTCAGTGCTCAGGCAAACCCATGGTTTCATGTTTTATGGTATGTAAGCCACTATTAATTCCCCTAATATCTGTTGAAAGACAAATTCTGCCAAACATGGCCCGTCCAGGGAATTCCTAACATGCATTGCTGTTCAATTGCTCTTGAACAGAGAGTTGGACCACTATTCTTGACTGGGTACTAACCAACAAGGAAGAGCTAGCAGACAAGGGGGCAGCTATGGGAACTGTGGGGGAAACTGACCATGCAAGACTTGAATTCTTGATTCCAAAGGAAGCAAAAGCCAAATGTAGCCAAACATTTACCCCAGATTCAAAAAAGCTCATATTAATAAACTCAGAACAATGATAAGTAACTCATTGGCAAGTAACTGATGGCTAGCAACTCTAATGAGAAAAGGAGTCCAAGATGGGTGGGAATTTTTAAAAAAGAAAATTCTAAAGGTACAATTATAAACAGTTTCAACAAGGAAAAGGGGTAGAAGACAACAGCAAAAGCCCACGTGGCTTCACACAAAGCTTAGAGATGATCTGAAAATAAAAAGGACATGTCTAGGAAGTGGAAGAAGGCCAGACCCAAAGGAAGAATACAGACAGGTAGCACAGAATTGCAGGAGAGCATCAGGAAGGCTAATGCTAGAATGAACTGAGGCTAGTGAGGGATGCCGAAAGCAACACAAAAGTCTTCAGATATGTCCAAAGTAAAAGACACAGGAAAGAAATGGGGGTTCAGCTACTCGGTGTGGATGGCAAAATGATAACACATGGCAGAGAAAAGGCAGTGTGCTCTTCTTTTGAAAGAAGATGAACTTCCCAATGAAGTGTGTGTGTGTGGGGGGGGGGGGGGCAAGCTGAAGGAGCAGGATGGCAGCTCAAAACTGACAGCAAATGGCCAAGGATCTCCTAACTGGATCGAATGAGTCCAAATCTCTGGCAGGTTACCTTTTGGTCCTTGCTTCCCAGGTGCTCCCATGTCACCTGAAAGAGAGGCAAAAGGGTGTGAGGGGCACCGTGAAAGGTCTGAGATGAAACGACAGCTGTGGAAAAGTTAGTTTTACTTTAAAATGAGAAACATTTTGCAGAAACTAAGGAAAGTTGTCTACTGCCTGGACAGCACAGATATCGGATGTCCCAGAGGAAGCCTTGAAATGAGTTGAAAGTTTTGCTTCATGATTCGTGTGGGGACTCCTCCCATGCCAGAAGTGACTTTTGCTTGTCTGCAGTTGATTCAGGCATACCAAATCTTGGTTCCACAAGATCTGTGAGCCCTGCTTGAAGGTGGGAAGTGGCAGGGTGGACGGGACTCAACAGAGGTCTCATGAGGTTCTGCCCAGGGACTATAATTTAATATACATTTCACATAGTGAGTGGGGAAATTACGGTGACCAGGTGAACCTGTTGATCATGTACTAACTGATGGTTGATTTCAAGGCCTTCACTATCCCTTCCTGGGGTTCTTTATCCTTCAGTTGAATTCAGACTTTCAAACAGAATGCCTGTAAGTAGAGAACAGCAGCTTAGGTGGGCCTCTCAGTATGACATCACTCCCACTTCTTTAATACCTTTTAGGCCAGGTGGTTCAGGTTCCCCCTTTTCTCCATGGCTTCCTGCTGCTCCAGGGATACCAGGGCACCCTTGCAAAATGGCAGGCCTTTCATTGCCAGAAAGACCTACGATCTTCACCTCTGTGGAAAGACAACATGATGGAGGAAAATGGTGTGTCCTTTGCAGATGCAAACCAAATTGTGTGTCGTTTGCAGGATTCTTGACCTTCAGCCATGCTGTTTGGCATTGCTGACACCCGGAGTTGGTGGTACAAGCTAAGGCTGGACCTTGCAGCTGGAGTCTGGGGCCCTGCGGCTAAGGATGCCCTCCTGTGACCGCCAAGAGTGGGGAGCTTCAGGGTGGCAATGCCAAAATCTGCTTTGCACCCGAAGTCACAATGCTTATGCTTTAAGTGGGCTTAAATGCGAAACTGGACAAGCAGGCTCAGAAATTGTGCTTAAAAAACCCAACCAAAATGGCCAAACAGTTTTGTTGTTTTAATTGTTCTAATATACCAAGTATGTAAAAGCAAAGGACAGCCTTCCCCACCCTGGTGGCCTGCAGAGGCATTTGGACCACAGCTCCCAGAATTCCCATCCAGCAGGATAATCGAGTGGGAATACTGGGTGTTGCAGTCCAAATGTGTCTGGAAGACACAAGGTGGGGAAGGCTGGTAAAGAATGCCGGTTGCAGGATGAAGAAAAATGTTAGTTACACGTCACAACTGAATTTGTACACATGTCCCTCTAAAAGTGATCCTTGTAAGACCATTAAGTCCAGGGTCTAAAAGGGCCGAGCTGCATCATGGGTCGCAGGCCAGAACATCTGGAGGGCACCAGGTGGAATCGATCTAGCAATCCTGAGCGTAACCCTTGACAAACGCTGCACTGTGTCTCCAGCCACTCAGAGAAATGCTCCTGATCACATCTCCAAACATCCTTGCAGCGCCATCACCGCTGATGGGGGGTGGAATTTCAGGAGAGGAGAACGGATAAAGGACACGCTTTTTCTTTTACACACAGGAAGGCCCACACAGTGTTGTGTAGCACTGTGCACTCTGGACTGAGGCCAGGAGTGAAGGACTTTGGACCAGTCAACCCCTGTGCTCCCCCGCGCTCTTCGGGTGTCCCGTTTCCTTTACTTTCTCCCCTGGATCTCTCCCTCTCCCCCCTCTCCCTGCACCCCCCCCATCTTGTCTTCCCAGAGTTTGCTCTTCCCCCAGGCGCCTCCACACCTTACCAAACAGCAGCACCTTTCCTGCCTTTCCACCCTTCTTTCTTCCCACAGCTTTCAGAAGAGTGTCAGTGCACAGCATCAAGAGCCTCTAAAGTGGCTTTTGTGGCGGGGGGGGGGGCAGGGGGGAGACAGTTGTGTGCCATTATTGATTGTGTTGCTCCAGACAATGTCTTCCCAGCCGCCACAACTGTTTCTGACAAATTGTGGCTCCCCTGGCTCAAATCACACTGCGGAGCTGCTGGGAAATGAAACTGTCCCCCACGCTTTCTGGCGGAGACTCCGGCAGTAATGAAGAACCTTGTGTGGGTTATTGCTGCACTGCTGCTGGCGGGGGCGGGGGGCGGGGGGGAGGAGCCCTTTCTGTCAAGGACTGCTTCCTCTTGGAAGTAATCCAGGTAGAGAGGAGGGGCTATATGCTGGTGATGGTTAGGGTGGAAAGTTGGAAATGGAACCAGAGCCAAAAATGCACCTGAATTTTTTCTTTCTGCTATCCTGCTATTCTCTCTTTCCTGCCATCCTTTCTTCCCCTCTCCTCTCTCTGCCACTGCTTTTCTCTCTGTTGCCGCCGCTCCCTTCTTTCTCCTTCTCCTTATTCATCCCTCTGTCCATCCCTCCATCCATCTGCCATTATTCCTCCTTCCCCAACAAACCTCTTAACAAAGCTCTGGTCTCATCCCTCGAATGGAAGAAGCCATTTAAAATTAGGCTGAGTCAGTCCCCCATCTTGGATCTAGCATCTCCAGCACCTTTGGCCTGTGACACCCCGGCGGCAGTACCACCATTCCCTTCTCCCCATCCCTGCGCTTTGCGGAAGAGCCCAAAATAATGTGGCACCTCAGCTGTTCCACCAGCTGCATGCAGATCACCCACCACTGGCATTAAAAAAAGCTCTGTCTCACGGAAGCAGGACTTCCTCTGCCTTCTTCCACTGTGTGGGAAAATGCAACATTTCCCCACACAGTGGGAAATGGTAGGATTCTCTGCAAAAGGGATCTCCCCTACCGTAGTCCTGGGTGATGCTGTGGGGTTCCCACTTATGGGAGAGGCCATGTGGGAGTGTAGAAGGCCCTCGTTCAACACCCAGCAGCTCGGGCTGGGGTTAGGAAAATATTTTGTCTGAAACCCCAGAGATTTGCTGCTGGTCAGTTCCATGGATGTGGCTGGGTGGACCTCCTGCTTGTGGGGTTTATTTTTTTTTCCTGTGGGATCCTGGAGATCCACTAATTAGAGACAGCAGAGGGAGTCAATTATACAGGCATATCTTGTGAATGCCAATAGAAATCTCCATTTGCATTACGACTGAACGGGGCTTTGGGCATCAGTGTTCAAGGCGGCCAGTAGAGTTGCAGAAGGCTCTAGCCAAGGACAACCCATGAATATTCCCATTTTGCAGGTGAGGGAGAACTTGGGGAACGAGATGAGCAATGGCAGAATGCCAGCCATGGAAGAAGCTAGAAACTGAACACAGCTGAGTTGCTCTTCCTGCTGCAGCTTGGCGGCCAAGTGCCCAGCCATCTGCCAGCAGTCCCCAGTCTTGCTTTTCCATTCCTCTGTTGTAGGCAATGGTGAATTTGGTCTGACCTGACCTAAGGGAACGAATTCCCCTCTTCAACTGCCATCACAAAATGAATCATCTCCTACCTGGACATACGTTGGGATCATCAGTCGCCTCTACCCAGGTGAAAAACCAGAGCCAGACCACAAATAGCCTTGGAAGTATGTGCAGATCCATCTCTTCTTTGCAATTCACCTTCTTTCTATTGCTTCTCGTCCTTTTTCTGCTGACTATATACTTGCTGAGAACAATGACATTACAAGAGGCTTATCTTGGCAAGTAAACAGATTTCCCACCATTGTCCCAAATCTGTCTTCAAAGATATTACTGTCCCATTTCCTGGAGATCTTCTGAGGAGGACAACCATTTTCAGTACGAAATGTACAGCAATTCAGATCAACAACGCTTCTACACATCTTGCACAACTGTGTGCTGAGAACTCATCTTTCTATTTGCTGCAGGATGCACAAGACTGGAATCGCAAAGGGGTGCCGTTTGCATGCAGTTCCTGGCAGCTCCTCTCTCTTTGGGTGCTTCCAGAGACGGTTTGAACTGTAACTGCCCTGCCCCGAACATGGTATTTTACAAGAAGTCCACAGGCATTCCAGTCTTCCATTTGAAACCCTCCCGACACCTCTCATCCCTTCTGTACCCCCTTTCTTACCATTTCTTGAGCCTGAAACCAGGGCTGCTTATAACCATAAGCATAATACGAAGGAGACCTGCAACTAAATGTTGTGGTGTAGATCCATCCTGGTCCAGCAATTCAGCTGCCCGTGCCATTTCTGAGGGCACTTCATTTCATGCCTCTTGCCCCAAAACCAGAATTTCCATTCTTGCCCTGCACAGACGCCCAGCATTCTGGGACCACTGACCATAGGATGATCTCACAGAGCTCTTTGGGGTTCCCTCTGGAGTTCCCTTTCACCCAAAGCCTTGATGGATCCCCATGCATGGACGATGCCACTTCAGATACATCAGGACTGGCAAGCTGAGCTCACCATCAGTATAGATGGCAGGCACCGAAGACAACTTCCCCAGTGTTTAGGTTCCGTTGAAGAGGAAGGTTAAAAATGACTTTCTGCCACAGCTTAAGTGCCCTGTGGATGGTGAATGGGCCAATTGTGTTGGAGGGAGACTTGGAACAAAGGACAATGCTTATCATAAGGCACGCTTTCCTAAAACACCATGGAGGAAACACCACGCCCTTTGAAGGAAAGAACACTCTCAGCATGTCCTTGTATCGGTTTACTTTCCCAGCCTTCAAATGCATGTTAAAATGTGCTCACAGCCACTATTTTAGATGGTCTGGAGTCCAATCAAGAGCCAGTTCTTTGGGATTGGCATACTCACAAGATGGCAATGAAGGCAGTTGCAGCCCTTCCAGCTATGCAAAATAGGGAACTGAAGACATACGGAATGTTTTCTAGACAAGTTCCCACGATCGCAGGCTTCTCCAGCCCAGTGCTCACTAGCAAAGCCAATGGTTGGAGGTGCTGGGAGGTGTAGCCAAAAATATCTGGAGGGTACCAGGTTGGAGGAGGAGGCCTACATCTCAGTCTGGTGCCCTGCGATTGTGTCAGACTGCATCTCTCCTACCCATCATCTGCTGTCTGCTGGCTTTGCCAAGCCCTGGCATTTGCACACAGCACTCTGCCAGCCCCATCACTGCTTTCTGGATCTCCTTTCCAAAGGTATTGACCTTGAAAGCTCGGAACAGTTTACCTGACAAAACCTCTCCTCCCTTGCATACCTACCCATCTCCCAAGGCCCCTTCTGAGATCTGCTGAAGGAAGCCAGGTGGGTTATGGCACCCTGGTGTCCCCAGAGAGGCTTGTTTGGCACCCCCACAGCAGTTTTTTCAACATCGGGTGGACACTTTTTCATTCTCCCAGGCTTTTAAGTCCTTCTGTATTAAGATTCACACACTGCTGCTGGTTTTACCTTGGTTTTTTTCAGTGGATGTTTTACTGCATTTGCAAATTTTATACTTTTAACCTTCCTCTAGTGAATCAGCCAGAGACGTTTGGCTAAAGGAGTGCTATAGAAATGCAGCTGAGTAAATTGCCTTAAAAGCATTTTTTAAAATCATCTTTAAAAATGCACCTGGTGGCTGCCATCAGAAGCTGCCATTTTGATTTCCCACAATGCCCTACATATGGCATTGTAGAAAATTAAATAACAGTTCACAGGTTCCCGCTGTGGCTTACAACTGTGGCTGCCCAGCCAAGGCACACTGAAAGACCTCTAATCCCATGCCTTAGGCAGCCCTGCAGCTAGGTTTTAACTCCTCGACTCAGGAATTCACTCAGAACGACATCATAATTCTTAGAAGGGGTACGAGCTTCAGAGCTGACATGCATTCCATGCAGTACATCCTTGTGTGAGAACAGCAGTACCCAGTTTTGAGAAGAAAAAAGAAAGGCAGGTCGCTTACCTGTACCTGTTGTTCTTCGAGTGGTTCTCTGAGCATTCACACGCACAAGCTTCGTGCCTATGTACCACCTCTTGTCGGGAAGCTCCTACAGCTAAGCATTCATTTTGGGTGGGAGACCCTCCCCCGTCTGTTCCCAGGAAGCAGGGGGAGAGGCCATATCAGGCAATGGGGAAGATTCTCTCTTGCAGGAGAATCACAAATACATACCCAGTGTTCTGCTGGAGTGTGAGAACAACAACTCATAAAAAGAGATGTTTGCATGGACTGAAAACACAAAGCAGTGAAAGACCCTCTCAGCTTATTGTTGGGGATATCAGCTAGTCACCCAAAATCTTTAAAGAATGGAAAATTGTCTACTTGGGTAACTTGTACAAATAGAACTTGAAAATGTATTCTTTTTCCAATATTTTATGACTATGAGGTGTACCCGAGCCCTAAGAGAGGGGAGTCCAACTTTCATCAGAGAAGCAGAACCTCCCCTGGGAAGGGATAGCATTCACCTTAAAAACTGGTTTTAGATTACCTCCAGATTGGCCAGAATATCCTCCTTCCAACCCCATTCTTCAGCTCCATATAGGAAACATAGAAACAGAGTGAGTCAGAAGGGGCCTCCCAGGCCATCTAGTCTGACCCCCGTCTCCAGCCAGCTCCACTCATGACATGCCTACCATGTACATACCCAGCCTATCCTTGAACACCCAGGAGATGAGGGACAACCTTGCTTATGAATAATTTTAGTGCCGGGTCAATCAAGCATCCACCCTTTGTATAGGAAAAGTGTAAAGCTGACCCTACCATCCTTAATGCTGCGGATTTAAGCATTGCAAGGTTTGTTTTCCATTCAGAGTCTCCATGAAAGTTACTCCAAGAAAGTAAAAGGAGCTGCACTGTTTGACTGTATGAGGATACTCCAGCAAGACATTTCGGGCTTTCTTCTGAAGGCCACGCCACAGTGCCATCCCCGCAGTTTGGCTGCATAAGTTGCACGGATCATCCAGTGGAAAGAGCTGTGCTTCTAACTGGTAATGCAAGGAATGCTGCCTCTTGAAGTACCTGTTAGGCAATCCCATTGGCGTATATGACAAAGGATGCATGTATTGGGTCTCAGTGTGCATCGCTTGACATTGACTTACGCCAAACCACAATTGTCATCTTCCTCCCCAGATCACAGTGGTCCTTTTGGAATTCTTCACAATTTTTCTTCTTCTCCCTAAGCCACTCCGGATAACACTGTGCCATCAACAGATCTGGCCATCACGCCGCTCACATGCACAAAGCACAAAACACTAGAATGCTCCACAAATATTCCATTTTATTTGAGAGGTCTCTGTTTTTCCTGCATTCACCGCCGTTCCATAGGAGGGGGTCTGCTTCTCTGTGGAGCAGGCAGCTCCAAACGGGAGTCTTTGAGGATCCGTTCCTGAAGAGGTCCTGTATCAGTTATGCTTAGCATAACCTGCCGTCGTGCCCCCTCTCCCCCCACCGCAACGCCTGTACCAGAAGGCAGACTGAAGATTTCTCTGCCAAGAATTGCATGAATGAGACCACCAGACCTCTCGTGCAAGAGATTCGACATAAGAGTCATAGGACATAAGAGTCTTGACAACTGCATAAGATAACAACATTTTAAAGTGACCTGGCTACACATTTTGTGGGAGAAAGGAAGGCATATAAAGCAAAGCACCTCCAGGTGCACTGGATAGTCCAGGTTTGGTTCAGGCTGCAAGAACGAATAAATTTGTAAGGAAGTGAGACTGGGGAAGGGGATCATTATATTAGGAATGCATGCTGGAATGCAAGCAAAATATTTCAGGAAAAAATCCAGGAGGTAATGAGGACTAGCAGCACTCCCCTGCCAATGGATTAATTTAGTATTTCGTACAATACCTGTGGTGCTAGTGGGAAGGCCCTTTTTAAATCAAACTAGTATGTGCAGCAGGGCCTCAAGGATGCAGGAGCAGAACCACTAGGTGTGGAGAAATGAAGAAATCATTTCCTGTGGGCTGAGAACCAAAAACAACCTAGAACAAGTTTTACATGGGGAAAAAACATAACTCAACTTGGTTGAGGAGGTTCTTAATACGAAGCAGAGAAAAGTCCCCCTAGAGTTTGTGGTTGCTAGTCAAAGGTCTTGTACATATTTTATACCATTTCTGCAGCAAGTTTAAAAGGGTCCAGGCATCTGAGCCAAGCAGCACCCACTGAAGCAGCTGGTTTCTTTGATCTGGAGCAGGTCTGCTGCTTCAGCAACTCGGTCTGAAGGAAAGAGAGAGTTGTCCTGCCTTCTGAATGTGGCCAGACTGGCCGTCTCTCCACCAGGTTCTCCTTCCGCAAGAGAAACATGTCAAGACAGCGCCCTGGAGATCAGCCATCAGATCCTAGTGTGAAGGAACAAAGAAGAGGCAGGGAGAGGGGGAAGAACCTCCCCAGTCAGGAGCACAGACAGCTGGGAGCTCCCTTGCTCAGGCCAAATGCCAGCTAGTCTACCTTTACCAGGAGAGCTTCACTGCTGCTTTCTCCACTCCTGGAATGAAAAACATCTGGGAAATGCAAAAGGTGCAGCTTACGTAGTCGGGCACCAAGGTGTGTAAAAGATTCTGTTCTGCCATTCAAATCTTTATGTGCAAAACGGTAAGATGTGAAATTCAGCTGTGAGGTTATCGCAGCAACATCTGCGGAGATTAGGCTGCTTGGCACCCTGCTGGCTTTGAGCTTGGTGGGCAGGGCAGCAAAAGATAAGCCTTCAAACGCTAGATGCCATGCACCGTCGCATCCCGTCAAATACTATCTCTGGTGCAAGCTCCGTTGCATGTTAGCCTTCAAACACTGGGAGCTGTTAGATGGTAATACATGCTAACTCTCAAGTGTTGGTAAAATATACATTGTCAAAGACTACGAACGCAGATCTCCAGAGAATTAGCTGGGGAATATTTCACATCAGGAATCAGTCAGGAAGAGAAAAATCTGTTGGGAGAAAGACCGTCTGAATGCTAAGCTGGTCATGCCACTTTCATTCTACATGGTGCTCAATGCACGAGCCCCTAGGAGTGCAACTGAGTTACTTCTGAGTAGACAGGAGCAGAGAATGCGCTCAGTTTGGAATCTTATACTTGCTTAACTGGCGGTGAGTCCAACTGGAGTACCAGGAATTTTCTTCCCAGGATGGCTCTGTCAAAGCTTAAGGACGGCCCTAATGGTAATTTGCTCTGGCTGGGACCACCAGCCAAGGCACAAGGAAAGTTAACACCAGGAAAACATAGTTTACTGAGGTTCCCTGGTCAGAGGTGAGCCCATCATGGCTGCAACTTCCAACGGCATGTGATTCCAGGCTGCTGTGGAAGCCAATCGTGGCTGGATAATGAGACATACAAATAACCACAAAATAAATCAATTGCACATGGGTAAACAGCACTGGCTATTTCTGTTCCAAGAGTTTGGACCCTTTATGGGATCAGGCACCAGTTAGGAAAAGCAAAGTTACTGCTGTGCTAGAGAGGAGAGGAAAGGTGCAGCCTGAATCTCTTGCTAACTTCTGGTATGGAAAAAGTCACTTGCACAAAAGTCACTTGTTCGCCCTCCCATCCCCCTTTCTTGCAGCAGTGAGAGCTTGTTCAAGGGCAGGTCACTGCCCTTTGCCCCTTCTTCAGCCATAAAAAAACAACACCCCTGTTGCAAAACAGACCCTGCTCCGTCCTCCCAAAGCAACTTTTCTGCAAATAGCCACTGTTCTTCTGGGTTCCTTTTCCCTGCAGGGAACAGGGGCGTTCTCTGGGTGGACAGAAATGCTTTTGGGACATTCCCATAAATCAGCCTTTCTCCCCCAGTACATGCTAGATGTGGACTACATCTCCTATCATCCTCAGTCAGCATGGCCTTTGATGGGAGTCATGACCCAATGCATCTGTATGCTGCCAGATGACAGAAGGCTGTGACAGGGACAATTCCCCATGACCCTTCTGCTTTTAATCCAGAGGTGTGCTGAAGGCACTAAGAGCATCACAGAGCCAAAAGCAGAACTGAAATTCCACCACAGCAATTTCTGCTGGGTGAAGCAAGCGGGCCTGATTTTAGTAATTTTATACAATACAGCCTACAGAATTTGTGTTTTGCTTCCCTGGGTACTACACTCACACACCCCTTGACCCCAAACCATATCATGCTTCTGCAATCTCATCATGCCGTGTCCACCTGCTTTCAGGTATACAGTCACTATCATGAGGACCAGAAACTTATAGGCTTATTTTCTGCTCCCCTCCCATCACTTAAAAAGAAGTTGAAACTATTTGGTCACCAGATTTGGTGGCCTTCACTTGCTTCTACAGGACTGGAGTGAATGCAGTGGGTCCAAGCAACGGCTTTGGTGCCCATAACAGTTCGGCTACCAGAATGAGCAATAACGGAAGGCGCAGAGGCCGATATAGGATGGAGGGCCTGCAAAGCATTTCTTCAGCAGCTACTGGGTGGCTTCCAACAGTCTCCATCCACCCCCTCCAACGTGGCTTCCAGCCCACCACCATCACCATGAGAGAGTCGGGCAGGCCTGAGGTTCCTTCCGTACACTGCTCCTTTGGGTCCCCTGCCTCCAGCTGATGCACTCCCAACCCAAGCAACGCTGCAGATGGAAGATGCCCAACAGCACCACGGACCCTGGAGAGAATCAGGCTCCCACAAGCTTTAATCAGGAACTCAGGATCACAAGCCTTCATCTCAGAAGTTGTTACAGTAATTCAGCTAGTCTCCCTCCTGCTTTCCCTCCCACAGAAGGAGGTCCCAGCAAAAATCAGCACGCAAAAATCACACGGCAACACAAAAAAGGCACAGCAAGAAACACACAGAATTCATTCCTCAAGGGGTAGAAGGAAAAGGCAGCTAACTAGAGAATATACCTGCATTCACCCGGCCCAGCATGTGTGAGCTTCTGGGCTCACAAGAGGAGGAGGATGGTGGGGGTATAAATATAACTTCCCTACATTTTCCAAGGACCAGTTTCTATTGTTGGCACTTCTGCCGGGTGGAGAACAAGCAACTGGCTGTTTCGCATTGACAGACAGTGGTGTCATGGTAAATTCTGATGCGGAGATGTTCCCTCCTTCCCAAGGAGAGTCCAGAAATTCAGGTCACTGCCTTGACCCCCATCTCTGTGCATGCACGTGTATTGAATGTGTTTACATGGAATGGCTCATCTCAAAACATTATTTTATTGCTGGGGAAATCCACTCTTCACCCTGCAAATATCTGCATCTGAGATCAGAGGGAACAAGGAAGTCCCTGCCCTTTGACCTGAGAGCGCTAGTTTCGCCATTGAAAATAAATGCAAAGGGTCCATAGTGGGCCCCCTGTTTCTGCTATCAAGGCTTCAGACCACCAGTTCTTCCGAAACTGATGTGCCGCTAACTGACTTCTAATTAATAAAACTTGAGAGGTTGCTGTGAGTGACCGGCTTAAATGGACCCTGGGTCTCCTCTTGGAGTTGAAAGCTGACCGCCCCCTCAGTCCCTGTACAGACAGGTCGTCATCTCCTCCCTGGAGAAGGATGCTTCAGATGGAGAGAGCCAGCACAGTGGGAACCGGCTGCAGTCACAGCTACAGACAACCGCCTTCCAGAAGAGGAGCGGCCAGGGCCCTCTTGGGGAGTCCCTGGAATTCCTCAAGGGCAGCAGCTGGAGTCCGAGGGAGCTCACCCCACAGAAAGGAGGAGGAGTTTGTGGATCCAGCAGAAGTTCAAACAGCAGGCTGAGCTTGGAGCCTCCCGTAAAACAACACGCCGACCTAATTAGCCGGCTGCACTGATTTATGGCTGGCTATAAATTAGATCTGCCGGAGCCTGCTTGTCGTGGCAAACAACAGAAATGGTTACCGGCTTGTTTGGCTTTGTTGAAGACCAATCGGATTCCTAGACTTTTGGCTGGCTTCCTGGACATTCTCTTGGCCACCCCTGCCTGACTTAAACTCTGGATGCAGGAACCGTACAGCCTCGACCCTGGGACTGAATTGACTCAACTTTTGGAAGGTAACACAGGGACTTGGCATTTGTGGGTAGACAGCGGCTCACTAAAATGAACAATGCAGTTGCCATTGGGCTGGCAGGGTCTTTCCTGTTTTCCCAGGCTCTTGAGGAGTCCATTCAAGGGTCCATGGGGAAGGACCCTGCCTTGGGTAAGGCTCCTACTTCGCATCTCCTTCCACTCACTTTTGTATCTCCTACTGAAAAGGCCCTAGGCAGCTTCCGCTCGCCAGAGGAGCTAGTCAGCCGTTCTCAGTTCCCACCAGCCCTCGCTGCTGCCTTCCTGGCCATGGCTGGAGGGCTGAAGAGAAGCAGGGACTTTGCCTGTGCAAACAGGGGGTTGCAACTTTTCTCTGCTAAAGGGTTTTTAAGCCTAATTTACCGCACCAGTCTTATTTCTCTTCCCTTCCTGGTAGTCGGTGCTGGGAGCCACAGGGGCATGGTGGTTAAGGCACTGGACTGGGACCGTGGGGATCCGGATTCTACATCCACTTGGCTTTGAGGCTCACTGGGCAACTCTGGCTAGTCAGGCAGTTTTAGCTTAGCCTGGTCTACCTCCTGGCCTGTGCACAGGCTTATGATGAAAGCCTGCACAAAGTTATGATTAAATTGGTGATGGTTTGATTGTGCTGCAGCTTGGATATTCTGCAGCAGAAGTGACTATCGAGCAGCACAAATAGTAATATTTGAAGATTTCTTCATGGATCAGAATTTGACGTGAGGGGGCACCTCCTAGTGTGCATGGGGAAAGAAGCTCGGTAGATGGTACACAGTTAAGCTCCCATCTATGCAAAAAGGTGTGTGTGTGCACGCATGGTGCGGATGACAGGACAGGGGTGGGAAACCTGTGCTTGATTTCCAGCTCCTCTCATTGCTTCTTGCCCAGACTCCTCGCTGGGTCTAATGGGAGTTTAACCTGAGGACATCAGGTCTCACCTGCTGCTTTTCTCCAACAGCAGCTGTTCCTCAATTAAGCCTCCAGGGCAAGCAAGAAGGACGAACAGATGCATCCTCATGTGAAGGACCACCAAAGCCAGCCAGGAGCAGAATTCAGGGGTCGTCCTGATGACTTGCTTTGAGCACTGACTCACTCACGCCACAGCAAAGCTGCGTAGACCAAGCACTCAAGAGTGGAGTGCACCTTGACTAGGAGCAAGGGCACCACAGCATTCTCATGGCTTCAGGCCAGGCTACATATTACACTCACCAGGGCTCTTGAGACAGAGAAAGCTGGAAAGCAGCAGGAGCGGCTTCCCTTTTTTCACCTGCTGCTTAGCCCTCTTCATACCCTTGCTTCTCCCTTTCTCCTTATATCCCAACAAGGAACCCAACAGGGCTTGAGGACTTCCATTTTGTCTTCACAGCAACCCTGTGAGATAGGCTGGGGTGAGTCAGTAAATGGTCCAAAGCTACACAAGGAGCTTCTCGGCCAACTGGGGAGTAGACCCAGTCTTCCCAAGTCCCAGTCCAACGCTCTCACCACAGCCACACCATCTGCACACATGGACAGGTAGGCCAAACGGCAGCCATGGCTGCTTCTCTACCGGGTGTGCAGCCTCCCCAGCTTTTCTGGACCTTTGGGGGGCAAATGCCTTCAGAATTCTCACAGGGCTGAGCTGCCTTTACATGAGGAACCTGACATGTAGCCAAGAGAACTGAGACTGGCCCAGGTCAGGTCTGAATGGCTCAGCTCCATCCCTCCGCCTTGCCTTGGGGAAAACTCTTCCTTTCAAAGGCAGAAACATCCGGCTACCTTGCACATCCTCGTTCCATGGGCATGCACACCCACACACCCATTCAAAAAGTTCACCGCTTTTGGTTCAAAGCAGTCTCCCCCTCCCTCTACCTCTCCCCTTGGAATAAAACAGCAGAGGAAAAAAGAAGGCATCACCATGCTAGGGCCAGTTTATGCATTCAGCAGAAGGAAGGGGTAACATTTTTCCTGGAGTAAACAGCTAAAATGGAAATAAATATCCAGCCACATGCTCCCGTAGATGGAAGGCTGGCATGTCAGAGAGGTCAAGTTAGCCTTCTTTCAAGAAAAGCCATTGTTCTATATGCAGGGGAAAGTATCAAATAACATGAGGACTTGGATCTTGCTGAATGTATAAAAAAGTGCCAAAGAAACACCACTAGGGAGCAGAGTGGCAGAAAAGGTTATAGGTTTTTTCCATATGTCAGAGGAAGCGCATTATTTCTCGACGCTTATCACACACAAATACACCTATTGCGGGTTGTCCTCTCTGGTGACAGGCAGCATGCAGGGGAGATAAAAACACAAAAATGGGGGAGATGGGAATCGATGTTAGAGAACAAAGTAGCCATGCCACAGCGCCCCTATAAACGCACCCCAGAAGTTCGCCTCTCTCTCTCTTTGCAGGGGAAATATAGGGGGACCCTCCACGCTTAACCACTGTGGCTAAGACTACAGAGGGCAGGAGAGGAATGGAAAGGCCTGCTCTAACTACTGCACTGCACTGCACTGAGCTGTGACCAGGCAGGAGAATAATGGATCAAATTAGAGATATGGGGATTAGGCAGGGAGTGGGATGAGACGGGGCAATCCAAACAAGTGGCAGCCCTGCCGTATCAAGAACTCGGAGGCAAAGCCAGTTCTCCCCACTGCTGCAACACCAATGGAGGAAGCTGCACCTGTAGAATACCAGCCTCCTACACAGTTCTGAAAAAGCAGAACTACCGTTCTTTTTGCAATGTGATTGATCAAGCATTAAACCAGATGTGGGGTCAAGTGGAGTCCTCAGATGTGGTCAGATTTCACTTCCCATCACTTCTGACTGTTGGCTGTGCTGGTTGGAGCTGCAGGAACTTGGAATCCAAGGAAGTCTGGGGTGCCCAGGCATCCCCATCCAGTGGCCCAGGTTATCCACTGCAAGAAGAGAGGGCAGTGGCCCTGACTGGAAGGCATCCAGCAGAAATCAGCGGTCACCATTGTTAACTGAACTTTCAAGGCCCGTGTGATTGCAGGCTGGGGCACAGATGACCAATTGTGTGCACAGTCACAATTCGGCAATAAATCAAGATTTGCACATAGGTGTAATCAGGCCAGTTAAACCTGGACAAGGGATATGTGTGGAATCTGATGCGGGGCATGAAAATCAAACAGCATTTCACAATGTGGTCTGCCAGATTCTAGTTCCCCAGCTCTGTGCTGCTGCTGACGTACCATGGTATAAATTCAGCTATTTTGCAGACTTCTGCCTGACTGCATTATGAAAGTCTGCCGATGAAATCTGCGCAAAATCAACCAGTCTGTGCCAAAGACCACCAGTTATACACACTGAGTGATGTGCACAGATGTCCCCATATCTGCATAGCCCTACCCTGGACCTGACAGACCTCAAGCAATCTTTTTGCAAGAATTCCCTTGGAGAACGCACATTTGCTTCAGGAGGTTTTAAGACTGGAAAGGCAGGGCCAGGACGTTGCAGTTCTCATGTTTCATGTATCAGACAAAAACAAAAAAGGAAGGAAGGAAGGAAGGATGACAGAAAACTCAGGGTGACATGTTGTTTTGTCTCAGATTCCTTCCCCCTGGTGACAGGGGATAATCCATTCCTGGTTGGCCACAACAACATCTTGATGGCAATTGAGACGAAAACGATGCAGCGAAAGCATGGCCGAGTTTACTGAGGGAGGCTGATAGGCAATGGCTTTCCTACGCAAAGGTAGTTTTTTGTACGTAGACTCAAATCGTTTTTATGTTGCTGAAGCAAAAAGCAAGCAGTGTTGCACTCCTACCCTTGGTCTCCGGGGTCTCTAATGAGAAAGGTGCTATGTGCACGAGACAGGAATTGTGTGACGTCCTCACAGATTTTGAATTTGTTCAAAAAGAGGGTGAGTTGGAGCCAGGGGGAAAGACTGGAAAAGACAGAGAGAACTGACCACTATCTGGTGATTCCTGAAGCACATCTGCGAAGACAGACAGAGGAGGTAGCAGAAAAGATACAGATGAGAAACTTGATGTGTGTGAGAGAGGAGGACAGGACCATGTGGAACATTGGACATTCCTTCCACATCAACAGAAGCCTACAAGTAGCAGGAATACAGAATTTTTTGGTGGGTTGGAGAGAGAGCGTGTCACTGGCAAGCAAAATAAAAGTACATTGTCTATGCTTTTAAAAAAGTGCACCTAAAGGTACAATCCTATGCAGGTTTAGAGGGGGAAAAAAGTCTTACAATTCCCATCATCCCACAGCAAGCACAAACCTTTTCTATCTAAATCTGTTTAGGATTGCATCTGTATGTTATTATTTAGAAGTGAAATTATTATTTTGGGGTAATTGAAATAGTTTTTAAAATTATTTTAAAGGAAAAAATAACATGTTATTTTGAAAGAAAAGCAACCCATGTGGGGATGGGTTTCTGATCTGGGTGGGGCCACTGTGCCAGCCACTTCATGGGGAATCCCATGCCCCCAGAAGGCTTCAGTTTTCCTCTGCGGGGGTTGATTTATATATAAAGGGGAACAGCATGGCTGTTAAATTAAAGAAGCCTGGACAATGCAGGGTGTGTTTCAGCTGTGAGAGAGAAAGATGTGACAGATTAGTGGCAGGTATGTACTCCCAACACAGCATGAACGAGGCACCTGAAACAACAGCTTGACCTCAGTGGGAGGCAATGTAAAGTTTCTTTCTCCATGGAAAAACCCCCATGTATCAAAGCTTTGCTACTTTTTAGAGTCCCAGGGCCCACATCTAAAGCAAATCCTAATCTTGCAAGCAGGAAGGACAGAAGCACAGGAAGAACACAAGAGAAACTCTGAGTGGCACCAAGGGGGAAGGAGAGAGGATGGAATGAAGAATGGAGGGAAGGACGGAGGGACAGACGGAAGGAAATGGCACCTGAGGAGGGAGCGTGTGTGCATCTGCTCAGAGTAGACAAGTCTTCAAAAGGAGGCGAATGGTTACGTGTGCACCGGCAGACACACTTGCTGGTTGGCACAAACACTTCAGAGTTTTGTGGCGCTCAGTGGAAAGGGGAACTGCTAGTCCTGGTGCAGCTGGGAGTGCAGATGTGTGCAAGGGAAAAGCTGCCCGGGGCGGCAAAGGCGGGGAGATGCGATGTGCGGAGAGAAAAGCGTGACATGAAGGAAGTGAACAGAACAGGGTGGGAGGTTGCCAAGGAAGAGAGGGCCAGCTTCCCTCACTTTATCCTGGTCACATTAAATGAAGGAGAGAGAGAGAGAGAGAAAAGACAGCTGTTGTGTTAATTGCCTTAATGGCCGTTTTGATGATACATTTGAAGTTATGGCATGATGTAAGATGGCTGCAGGTCATGAAGGGAAATTTCACAGCCCACAGAAGGGTGGAGGAAGACTCTCTTCTCTGCCCACCCATCTACTCTGTGTAGTTATTTTTTTAACTGTTGTATTCCAGATTGTTCAATCAAGTATCAAAATGAAGACCAGATGTTCTTCTAGACGGAGCATCTCCCTGCATTTCTCAGAGGTCGGATCCTGTCTCCCAACTGGGATGTCATTAAGTCATTTAAGATCTGGGTCAGGTTCTTATGGATCTGCTCTCATTAGATGATAAATCTAAAGGTGAATCACTACATTCACTCCAGACTTTGCTATCCTTGCCCTGTTGTAATTAAGGGGTCCTTCTATTCACTTTGCTGAGTGGGGCCCTTGGCCCTGGCCCCCAAGTCCTGTCCCGAAGCCCCGCCCCCCACGCCAACCACTGCTCTCAGATGCCTGCAGGGCACTTACAGCGTCTGATAGGTGTTGTCCTTTGATCGGAGGAACTTCACCACAAAAAATATGACCGCTTGGAGGCTGAGCACCAGGACAATCCCTCCGATGAAGCTGGCAGAGTCGAAGCCCGGGGGGCGGTACTCGGGGGTGCCGGTTAGCGGGGGGGTAGCTGTCGAACCTGAGGGAAAACCAAGTGAGAGGCCTGTGAGGCCAAAGGCTTGGCCACAGGGGTCTTGCATGCACCTGCCTCCCGTTTACCTATCCACTCCCTCCACCCTGGTCTCCTTGTTTAATTCTACATCTGCATTTCACACCAGGACAAACAAAACCCTGGCAACAAACAGCAAATACATTCTTCACCCTGAATAAATGATCGGCCAAAAATGCGCTCATACCTCAAGAACTCCACCCTGTCCGGATGCAGGAGCAGAGATGATGGAGCTGCTCCACCGACCAAGATGGAGAGCCATGCAGTGCAGCAAACCAGGAGCATGGAACTCAGGCCCAGTAAGCACTTCGATCCAAAATAAGCTGCGTTTCTGTTTATTTTTGTTCCCTTTCCCCCTCAGTCCCAGTCACCCCAGGAATGCAGTCCCCCAAGAACGTCTCCAAAAGCGAATTCAGCTGAAAGAGGCTTTCCACCCTTGCACAAGACACACAAAGGTATATTTGGTTTGATTCGTAGTGGATCCTTGTTATGGATTATGCATGGGGGTTCTGATGGGTTATATTGCCGAGGTTCTACTGTAATTGTTCTGTTTGGCTTATATGTAAGGTTTTGTTGTTGTGATTATGGAAGTTTGTAGTTTTAATTTACTGCAAAATAAATTAAAGTCTAAATAAATTAGAGGTGCTCTTTCAGGGCATCTGATTCTACAATCCACCTACACTGGCACATGTGATTTTTTTCTGATCTATCCACGCTACATCCATGTTTGATCCCTTGTGGGCCATGAAATTTATTTCACAGCATCAGTTCTTGTCTTCTCAGAAGTGAAGTTCCTTTCCCCAAGGATGATCGCCCATCTCAAATAGTTGATTCCCTATCGCACGAGGCCCCTGCTGACCATTTAGAAGCACAGTGTGGGCAGGATCTGGATTTGCTTGTCATTGTTTCCTCCTTTCTTATTCAGCTTCCTGACGTGTCCCATGCACGGATGGTGCTGGACAAATAACAGCTCTTCCCCGGCAAGCTGAATCCCCAGGACACCTTCGTGCAGGCTCTGTCCCCTGCCTTGGGTGAAGGATCCCTTGTGAGCTGCGATAACAAGCCAAAGAGCCCTTTAAGGAAGACTGGGAGCTTTGCTGATGGTGGAACAGATTATAGGGTGCTGCTGCGGATGTTCTCCATCTTGTGAGCCAAGCCTCCATCTTGTCTGGCTCAGATGAAAAGCCTGACTCAGCAGAGAAGATGAACCAGGGACACCTCAGAATATCGACACCAATTAATGAGCAGCTGTTTGCTATCAAAGAGCATGACAAGGCCAACACCACATTCCAAGACCTCACTAGCTTATGTTCCTGTGAGAATCTGCCAGCCCTCCCTGCGTCCCTGCTTATCAGTAAGTTGCTTAGCTACAGCTGGACTTGCTGCAGCAGGAAACTTTCAGGTTGTTTAGTGCGCAGGGCGTCATGGCATCAGCAGCAAGAAGCGCATAGCTGGGCGCTTGGCCCGGCCTCCCTTTGTTAGACACTGTCATCTCCCAGGCAGCTTTGCTGACTGTCTGTTCCAGCTGACTGAAGCTCACCTTGCAGTCCAGTTCATGCTGTGTGCTGTAAGTAACCTGCTGCTAAATGCTTTTGAAAGCTAGCAGACATCTATTTTATGCAAAATAAAGAGCCTTCCTTCTTGCAAGTACACCTGAATCTTGCACATCATCTCAAAGAATTCCTCCAGCTCACTGCAGGGGGACAGCAAGGGGCAAGACGTGGAGGGGAGGTGCAAAAGGGGCTTGATGCCTGGACCTCCTAGCCAAACAAACGGCACCCTTCACAAAATGCAAAAAGTGAGAAGCAGCCCACCTTTCTCAACAGCCCGTGTGCGGGGCCACCGGCCCACCGGTCCCCCCTCCCTGGCCAGCCTCCCAGCAGACCAGCCTTCCCTAGGCTGTTGCGGTGAAAGACTTGTGAATGAACGGAACAGGAAGGAGGAGGGCTCGTGCTAGGAGAAACAGAGGATGAGCCGAAGCGATGCAACAGAGAGGCCGCGGTGGATGCCAAGCAGAAATCTCACGCAGAGATAAATGAGTGCACAACTGCCCACTGGGAGCCTGCACTGGATCAATAATTCACAAGGCTTTGGGATAGAGTTACTCGCTTTAATTAGCCCTAAGCTCTTCCATTCCTGCTTTCGTTTCCGCAGGAAGATTCACGCTCCCTGAGCACGGATGCGCACGCAATCCATCTCCCTTGCGCTGCTGAAGGAGCCAGCCTTTTCCACACCGTTCCTCTGGCCTACCTTTTTAAGCTTTCCCATCCAGGCAGCAGAGGTGTGGAAAAAGCTTCTCTCTGCAGTAGCAACATGATCTTTAAAAATTAACTCCCTCGATGTCCATCTGCAGTCTTACTAGGAACTGGGGGTCGGAGGAGGGAGAGTGGAAGCATCCGGTCTTCTCAGCTGCTGCTACAGCTGAAATCTTTGCAAAGGAGTGGCAGGTGGGCCACACGCCACAGCTGGTTGCTCTCTCCCCTTCCTCTCGCATCTGAAATGGGGATTTCAGCTCAAGCTTAAGAACTTGTTGACAAATTGACAGTGGGTGGGAAGGTGGTGGATTCTCAGTCATTAGATGCTCTAAAGTAGCAGCTGAGTGGTCCCCACCGGGATGCCAAACTCTGGCCTGGAGGAATCTGTCTATTTCGGTCCAGCTTGCTTTCACGCCTATTTGCTTACACATCTATTCTGTCCTGCTTCTGTGTTAAACTGTGAGGATTAAAAAAGTAACTCTGCACAAAGATGTGCATTTAAGTATGCGTTTTGGAGCGGTCTTCTTTCAAAGTATGCATTTTTAAATGCGCATTCATAATCTGGGACTCTAAACATTTATTTAAAATGTTTTAATAAATAAATAAAAATAAAAAAATAAAAAATAAACAATGTCTCAGCATCAGACATGCAAATCTGACAGCCCCAAGGTCAGGTCAGTTTGTACTGGAACTTATGGACAGCAAACTCCTCAAGCTTTCCTAGTTAACATTAACTTCTAAGGCAGAGGTTGGCAACTGGGAATGCTCTAGATCTTTTGGACTACACTTCCATCATACCTAACTGGGGCAAATGGATGCTGTAGTCCAAAACATCTGGAGGGATTATTAGCAGTCACTTTGCAAGCCATGGTTTAGACATGCCCTAACTTGGGTGCCCACTGGTTGCATTGAACTGCAGTGAGCCACAGCCATTGACCATGCTAGTCGGGGAAGATAGGAGCTGTAGTCCAACACAGCTGGAGGGCACCCAGTGAGAGAAGGGTAGCTTATTCAGATGTCACAAATAGCTGCAGTTTGTGCAATCCAGAAATGGAACTGAAATATGAGAAAGGACGAAGAAAGGTATATGAGAGCATGAAGCCCACTGCATGTTCAGATAATTTTCATGGGATTCCTGAAGGCGACTTATTTTATATTGTTATTTCTAGTATTTTAATTTTATGTTGTGAGCCGCCCCGAGGCTTCGGCGAATGGGGCGGCATAGAAATGTTTTAATTAATAAATAAAATAAATAAAAAATCCCTAGCCACCAAGTAACAAAGGCGCAGCCACCACTGAATATGATGGAGAGGTAGGGGTAAATCTGCCGCAGAACGCATCTGGCCACAGAGCCGGACAAGTTCCAAAACAAGGCTAAGCTGACACTTCTGTCCTTCAGGCTTAGAATATCATGTGTCAGATATTCAGTTCAGATCAGAGCATCAGAGAGTCAACTGGCCCTCTGCAGCTGCAGCGCTTAGAATTGTCTGGTGCAGAATCTTTTAAACATTTAAATTAAAAAGTTAAAAGCCTACTTAAAAATTGAAAACCCAACAAAGCAATCAAGCCAAATAGTAAGACCACAGAACAGCAGCAAGGCAGAAAATATAGAAGGAAGGAAAAAACATTGTCAGACCTACCGGACAGCTCCAGCAGGGAGTGCTTTGGCTCCCCCTTCTGAGAGCTGCAAGTGGGCCTGCCGGCCATTGCTTCCTAGGAAGACCGTTCCACAGAGAACTGCAGCATGGGTAGTTCCTGACCCTCACAGCCACAGAGCCAAGTTCAAATGAGGACAACCCCACCTCATCACAGGGCTTTCTCCTGATGACCTCAATGCATGGGCTGGGTATGCATGGAAAGCCCTGCTTTTGTGGGATGCCAATTTATGTATTTATTATTATATTTCTATTCTATCATTTTCCCTCTTGCAAGGAACCTGAGGCAGCTTACATAATCCCCCACATCTCATTTTATCCTCACAACAACCCTTTGAGGTAGGTCAGGCTGAGAGTCAGTGCCTGGCCCAAAGTCACTCAGTGCGTTTCGTGCCTGAGAGGGGAATAGAATCTGGTCTCTCAGTCCCAATCGGACAGACTAGCCACAGCTCCATACCAGCTCTCACACCTCACAGGAGTCCAACAGGTATCCATAGAGTCAGTACTTTAATTGCTAGGTGTGTGCTTTGCAGGGATGCTCAAGCGGGTGCCTTCCATGTGGCCCACACAGTTCGATGCATGCAGGAGACCAAGCTTCACCAGCAGGCGAGGCTGGGGAAGACTCCAGCTGGAAAGTGTGGGCATCCTTGCAGCCAGTGCAGAAAAAACGGCCAGTGCAGAGCAGAGGCCACCTGTGCGATCCTCCCTTGCAGTCGCAGAGACGAGTGAGGCAGCAGCCCGCATTTCCATTGTGCCGGCAATGGGTCCCCGCTGCCACGTCGCCATTAGCTCAAAGGAGCGACAAGTGCCGGATCCTATCCCTTTCTCAGGGGCTCAAGAAGGATCCCATCCCAGGGTGAGATCGATGACTCCCCCTTCCTTCAGGAGGAAGGCCGCTAAAGCAGGACTGCCATCTCTCGCTCGAACTATTTTTAAGTGAGGGGCAATGAAGCCATCGCTATTTTAAGGGAGGGGAAAGTGAGGCGCTGAGGATTATTTTACGAAAGGGCAGCAATCCGCTTCTGGGAGTGTGTGATGCACACAGTGGAAGGGCTTAATAAAGAGAAGGTTGCCCGGGGCATAGGAAGCACCTTTAAAAAGCTACTCTGCATTCACCTCGTGATGCACCCACGGTCTGCAGAAGCTGCCCACGTGGCTCCAAAGACAGCACCCTCCACGTTCCAGGACTTCTCCAAGGCAGGCACACTTACCTGGTGTGTGGATCTCCGGCTCCTTAGTCTGTGGCTTTGGAGGCGCTTTAGTGGTTGTAGGTGAATGCTCCGTGGTGGGTGTGGGTGTTTGTGGTGCTGGAAGAAAGATCATCCAGAGAAAGAAAGTCAACTCATATTTCTTATCTGCACCCTAAGTGAGCTGCTTCAGATATATTAAGACGGTCAATCAAGAAGTGCCATATTGAGGAAGTAACCTCAGGGTTGTGCTGAGAATCGAGCCCACACACCTGTCTGAGACTTTCCCGGGAGCACTGCACGAGGCAACTCTTGGCGGCAAACCCCAGGCCATTCTGAGTAATCCAAGCTGGCTTTCTTTTGCTTCTCAGTCCTGCACTGAACACTGGACCCCGCGGCTCCTCTGCTGTGCTCTTCCATTAGCAGGCAGCAGGGCTCTCTCTCCGAGACTGCTAGCTGTCCATCCGCAGCACCTTCTGCTGGCAGAACCTCGTACGCACTACCTGTTCTATGCCAGCCTGGGCAACTTCGGCACTCCACATGGATTGCTACAGAACTCTCATTCGTCGCTGTTATGTACCATCAAGTCCTCTCTGACTTGTGGCAACCCGATGGAGGGCTGTCCCCCAAAACATCCTGTCCTTAACTGCCAGTTTCCTTTGTCATTGATTATGCGGGCTAGGTCTGATGGGAACTGTAGTCCAAACCACCTGGAGGGCCACAAGTTGCCCACCTCTGTTCTAAGTTTAGCGTTTCCTAACCTGGTGCCTTCCAGATGTGTTGGATATCTGATATTTGCAGCTACTGAGGCCAACACATCTGGGTGAAAGCAGATGGGGGAAGGCAGCTGCAGGTCACTGCCTTGCAGTGCCTGGGTCTTTATTTCATTTTCAATCAGTTCTAGGCTACTTGAAAGGGTGGAAGCCTTTCAAGGTGGCAATCAAGATAAAAGCCATGCAGAACAGAATCAATAAACATTGAAGAAATATATATTCATTAAAAGTTCCTTTAAAACAGTTATCATTGTTTTAAAATATTGATAAAAACAAATACAATCCATAAAACCCAGCAGCCCAAGACTTTGCAGGAAAACCAGAGAAAGCAGGTGAGTCTTTGGAGCTTACTTGAAGAACTGCAAATAAGAGGCCTGGGCATCCCAGTGATTCCAGCAGTGCAGGGACCACCCCTAAGAAGGCCCTGACTACTACCTGCAAAGTAGCTGAGCTGCAGTATAGGCAGTAGCCTTTGCAAGCCCCCACAAACACTTTTTAGCAGCAGAAAAGATTACCTTCACACATTTTGGTGACATTGAAAAATAAACACTTTTCCTTGGCTGGTTCTCCCTTTCTCACACAGCTCCCAGTGCCTAAAAATGAAGAAAAAAAACATGTAAAAGAGAGCAATAAAAGCCCGATGAAAACCCAAACAGGCTTCCTTCAGTCCTTTTTAGTTCGCACTGTGGAGTGGCCAAAGGCAAACCCTCTTTCAATTATAGTATGGTTAAGGTCTCATGGAGAAAGAAGATGTGGCTGCAGGTCACTGGATCTGCCCTCCCCACCCCCCATCCTGGAAGAAAGTCTGAAAAGGAATGCCTGCATTTGTCAAAAAGCTCCCAGCATGATCAGGCTCCATTCCACTTCCCCCGGTCACCTCTCCCTCTTCCAACAGATGGCCAGCAGAGGGATCATAAAGAGGTTTGGGCACATACCCTAAGGAAGACAAAACGGCATCCTATGCACACCCATTGCGCCCCGACCACTCGTACCGGCTTTGATCTTGCAGCTACAGCCAGTTGCTGCGGCAAGTTATACCACGAAGGCACTGAAGCCCAGCTCCACCTTGGCCACCCCTGCCCAATCGTAAAGAAGAAAACCAGCTTTCAGGACATGCTCTGTAGCTCTTGCCATAGAAACCTCATTCCTAGAGCATCCTAAGGAGCAGGCTTAACCTTCAAACACTACTTCCTGGGATGCGCTAAGAACAAGGCTTCCACAGGAGGACCGTACAGCCTGCTTTCAAGAGTCTTCCCCTTCCTCAACTACCGACACTTCTTTCCGCACTGAAAGACGCCATGAAGGTGTCTTGGGGAGTTATCCAATTTCTGGATGGAGGAAAAGCAGCAGCCACAGGACTGGGACCGAAGGCTCAGCTGCACCACGGTGCACCAGTGGCCACAAATTGGGCTGCTTAGCCGAAATCATGGCCAGGCCCCATCCTCGCCTCCAAATCTTTCTCCTCGTTGGCTTCACATCCCAATTTGGCCATCTTCTTAGCCTAGGCTTCCCCTACTTGCTGCTCACCAGCTGTTTGGAAGTACAGCTCCCATCATCTTCCACCAGTAGCCACACCAGCTGGGGCTGACAGGCATCAGAGTCCAAAACATCTGCAGAACACCGGATTGCCCTCTGACCTTTGGGTGATGAACCTGCCTCGACCCACCTCTTTCAGCCAGCCCTTCTCCAACTTGCCTTCCCTCTTCTTAGCTGCCTCCTCCTTCCCCCAGATTCCTTCCATTGCCTCATAGCATGATGGGCATTATCTCCATATTGCCAACATTTGCATGGAAAGCATGCAGCAATATTTTGGTAAGCAAAAGCAATGTCCAGAGGAACAAAATGACATGCACAGAACCGGAAAGAGAATAAGCCAACCATGTTCTATCCAGGTCTTTAAGCAGAGCGAGAACACCTCTGAGGAAGAATGAAGCAAAATATTAACCAGGTTTGCAGGGCTGGACCTTTGAAATCTAACTCTAGTATTTGCCTCCATAAGTTTGCCTACCATCAGCACTGATTTCGAACCCCAGTGCTCTACAGATGAATGTTTACACTATACATCATTTTTGGTACTTTTTAAAATGGGCAGACACGTTATTCATGTATCAAACCAACACTTGCTTTCCAGCTGTCATGGAACTTTTCACAGCTGCAGAAAGCACCTGCAGCTTGCGGCTTGCAATCCCTCTACAAAGCGAGAAACTCGAATGCTGACAGAGAATTTGCATGGCCAGCTGTCCCTCCCTCAAGGCCTCTCTCCATCCTCCCATATGCTCCAGCTGCTGCTTGCTTCTACCCGCGAGCGTCCTCTGCGGAGAAGTGGTCATGGCTCAACGGGAGAGCACTGCCCTGCCTGCAGATGGTCCTGGGTTCAATCTTTGGCATCTTCAATTAAAAGGAGAAAAAAGTCAGTGATGGGACAGAGGCCTGGTGACTTGTGTCCAGTTAGAACATACAGAGGGTCTGATTTACTCTGGTGTTTCCTATATACCAGATTGGAACAAAACAATAATACACAGTAAACACTCATGTTGTGATCACACAGGGGAAAAGACGTAGGTTTGGGCCAATGAGTTCACTTTGGATAGATCCCACAAAGGTGCATCAGGCTTTGCAAGGTGAGCGATCCCATTTCTTCTTTCCTACTCACCTGGCTTCTCCGGGGACTCCTGACAGCGCATCCACACACAGTCTGTGATGTTGCGGGAAGCCTCGCCTTCAATGCACTTGTCACACTGCTCCAGCTCTTTGCACTCTCCTGCAAGACCAAAAGGGGGGGAAAACACAGACACAGAGATGGAGGTGGATTTCCATGCAATGAGTGTGAAACTCAACCCTGACGCACTGAAAGAGGTTGCGGAAGAAAACTCAGAGTTGTGCACTGGGTGAATTTGAGCTAGTCACTGTCTCTCCCCCAACCTACCTCATAGGGTTGTTGTGAGGATAAATGAAGAAGAGGATAATGTAAGCTGTCTTAGGTTCCTTCCAGGAAAAGAGGTGGGACATAAATATAATAGCATAAATAAATGAGATTTTCCACTTAGATACCATGGTTTGGATGAAAGATCTTCAAACTTGGGATGAAAGACCTACAAACTCATTTGCCAGCCCACTGCTTGCTGAGCACTGTCTTTGCCCTGAAGAGAGCATGGATTCGGAGCGGGGGGGGGGGGGGGGGGGAGTCCCTACCTGTCTTGCACGCCTGGAGAAGGGAACAAACACTCCTTGACTTCAGAAGCACCTTAGAGAGCGTTCCCTGTCGCTACATTTATTATTGGTTAACAGTATTTGTCTTCCACTTCTCAGCTGAATAGTCTCCAGGAGTGCCCTAGATACAATCAGTACAGCAAAACAGTTCCTGTTTGCAAGCCTGCAATCTAAACAACAAGGAAAAGGGAGGGAAGGGGAGAACCATGCCATTCGGAGCAGGGCTGGTGCGACAACCCTGCCTCCCTTCTCCCCTACCTCTGCAGGAAAAACTGGTGGTGATGCCAGGCGGTGGAGGAGGAGGAGAGCTGGCCTGAAATTCAGAGAAGGCTGCAGAGCCAGAGACGGCTGCTGACTTTCCTGCATCTGATGCTCAGTGCGGTGGGGCTGCGCTCCCATCTCTCTCATCCGCTGTGGCGGCTGCCCCCATTGCACTTATTGCAAGTCTAGCTTAATGTCAAAAGATCCTCTCACCTCTGCCTGGAGGGGGGCAGACAGAGTCACAGGGAGAACAGTTTTGGCTGGCCCCCCAGCTCAGCTAAGGTTTCACCCCCACTTTTCCTCGATCTATTATCTTGGGATTTGGTCACCAAGATCCACACCACTGGCCTTGTGGGAGCAGCTTCCCTTTGGATCCTCCTTTCTCTGAACAGCCATTCTAGCTGCTCTCAAGAGAAACAATGGCATCTTTGCAACTTATGTAAGGACTGGTTCCTGGATGTGCTTGCTGTCCCCTCCCCTCTCCACATCCTTGTGCTTCTGCACTGTGTCTATCAGATTCGCCTTCCTCCAGCAGGGGCCCTCCGGATGTGCTTGACTACAACTCCTAGCACGCCCAGGTAAGCGATATTGAACTGCGAGCCTGCAGGCAAGGACTGAATTGATTAAAACATGTATCTGTCCAGCACGGCTGAGCAGATAGCAGCCTTGCGAGATCTACTTTATGTTTTTCCCCAAGATCCTCCAAACAGAGGCTGATGCAAACAACATATATCTGTAATTCAAACAATTCTGAACCACGGACATTGTTCTGAGCTCTGGAACTCAGCGGAACTCATGGTCCTTTCTCACGAAAACCCACTCCTGGTTACCACAAGCTTTAATTTCAGCAGTATAATTTGGGGCAGGGGGGAGTTGCTTGGTTATTATTAAATAACGAAGATTCGAAAACCTTGACTACTGTTCATAAAATTATTGTGAGACCTACCAGTCAGCCCTGATCTACCATCTGCCCTTCTCTGCTTAATGGCATATTAAAAAAGGTGCTTTATAAAAATAGTATTTTTGCAGCTGCTACTAACAGCAACAAGAACGCTTGACAATCTGGGGACTCTATCATGCGACACATGCATTTACAAAGGCGGCTGCCAATCACAATATTGGCAACACGTTGGAATGGCAGGAAGTTGATCAGAGAGACTGAGCCAGATGTTGTGTGACTAGAAGGACAACTTCCTGGAGGGTCTGATGCATGCAGGGGAAGCTCATGTCCGACTTGCCGGTTTATGCATTGCATTGACCTCTTAGCAGCATCGCTGACACAAATCCCGGTTTGCCGCAGCATTTGGAAGCTTATTCTTTTACCAGTATTATCATGGCCCACCTATTTCCAGTGCTAGGCCTCAAGGCAGCTTACAGCATTAAAAACTTACAGAACTAAAACATTCATAGAAATATACTTGTGGTAAAAAGTATGGTTAAATCAGCTGGAGTATTAAAATGATATAAGTACCTGCACTAAAATAGCAATAAATCTGATATAAACAGTAAAAATGATATAGACAACAGCCTATAGCTGGTAGGTGACATTTGCCTGTAAAGAGCTTGTGCTTTGGCTTTGGGTTCAAGATCTGTGGCTGGACACCGGCAGAATGAAAACTGTCTATGCCCTCCAGATGGGCTGCGTGAGGGAAACTGGCCCCGGGCCAAAGCTCTGTAGCCCAGTGGGGGTTTGAACCTTGGTTTGCCAAATTACTGGAGTCCAGCCCTGACTGGCATTGGAGCCTCTTCCAGGAATAAGCAAAGGGAGCAAGCCCCTGCCTTCACCTTTACAAGGAACTCCAAGGAACCTCCAGGTCCCAACCTGGCAAGCAAAGGACCAGAGGGACTCCCTCCAGTCCCTGGAGTCCCGGCTGGCTCTCTGTGCCACCGCTTCTCCTACACCATTAGAACCACTAAAACAGAGGGGGCCACCCACTACTCAGGAACTCCAGGGCCACCAGCCGCGTGTCGTTCTACTTAGGAGGAAAGGAAATACAAGCAAGGACTTGCCCAGGTCTGGGCTTGACTAAAGGAAAGGAAGGGGTAGCGTTTTCAGCTGCTCTAAAAGCCCTCTCTCTGAACGGCATCACTGCTGAAGCAACATCTCCCTTGGTACCCCAAGCTCCAACGCAACGACTTCCTGAGCTGGGAAACGGACACAAGTTCAGGTCAAACACTCTAACCAAGGGGTGTAGATCCAGCCTGCCTGGGTCTCAGTTTAGCCCCTGGGGCACCAGTGAAGGCCGCTTCTCTTTTCCGGCTCACTGGTCCCTTTCCCGAGCCCAAGTGTCTTTTGCACGCATCCTTCCTCCATTCTAAAAGGAAGAAATACCTCTACCAAGGTGGAGTTACAAGGAGGCAGAGATGTAAGCTCGACTATCCTGGGGTTTTGAAAATGTTGCCTAGTTACCTTTGGGCCCACCCGCTGCTGCAATGCACTCCCAGCACCCTGAACATTTGCACTCACCCGGGCCAACTGCGGAGTGGGGGCAAGCATCCCTGCCGCCCCCCCTTCAAAGACAGCTCAGTTGTCACCGGCAAAGCAACTGAAAAACAGCTTCAGAAACAGTTGGCAGCCAAACAACTCCTGCCCAGCACCTGCCTCTCATGCAGCTTAGGGAGAAGAGCCATGACCCAGTTTACACCAGTGTAAATTTCCTTCTGTGTCCCCCCAAAATTCTGTAGCCTTTGGTGCAACCCCAGCCTCTTTGCCCTGAGCTGGATCTGGCCGGACCTGATTAAAACCTGCACAACACCTCCTCGTTTCCATTTCGAATGATCACAGTCTGCAGAGGAAGGCTTTGCATTTCTTTCCCCAAACTTCATTTTGTCAATACAGACAACACACTTCTTTCCCGTGCTTAGCATTCAGTCCCTGGCCCAGTCTTGCTTTTGCCGGTGGTGCAGCAGGAATTTGGGGGTAAAAGTACAGGGCCCACAGTCCAGGGCTGCCCGATAACCATTTGGAGCATGCCGGATGTTTCCGGCAGAGGCAAGCAGGCCCAGTGTCAGCTCCTGGACTGGCATGGACATCTAATATATCTCTATCTACAGGTGCATACCTGGTTGCAGGCGCTCATTTTAATACTGTACGCATCTTTTTCTACATTGTGGTCATTCCCAAGCAAACATGTTTTGCATCAGAACAAAAGAAGCAAACTTCATTCTATTCTTGGAGCCATGATGGTGTTCTGATTTCAATGATTCAGAAGGGTACTTCTTTTGATCAGGGTTAGCAAACAGGGTTAGTGTTTGTTTTGTTGCTACAAAAAATCAGGAATGTAGAAACAATTGTCATGCAGGGAACATTAAAGTGGGAGCAGCAGAGCAGCGAATTGTGCCCTGTGTTTCACAACTGAAATAATACACGTGACCTTCTAACCCTCCACCCCACCCCAATAAGACCTGGCTGCATCACCGCCTTGGGTTTTAAAATATTTATTCCAGTTGCATATTGGAGAAGAAGGGAGATGGAATGGTTTAACCCAGGAGTGGGGAGAACGTCGGTTTGAATTTACCTGCAAATCTCTCAGTGATTTCCATGAGACTGGTAAGGATATTTGACTCCTGACTCTCACCCTAATTTACAGAGCTGAAATGCCAGAAGTTTGGGGTACTTCTCAAGTGGATTTTTGCATGGAAGGACCGTTATAAGCTCTCTTTGGTGCTGATACTAATACATTCCTGGGTTCAGGATTCTTCAATTCTGCGTGTCAATCTTTCTGACTAGGCTCTGGATGTTGGATCTCAGGGTTCTAACAAACACCAAGGCTGATCCCACACACCTGATGCCTGCCCACCAGCACATGAAGCCCCCTCCACATTCTCTCCCTCCATCGGCAGATACATTAGTCTTAAATTTTATTTCTAATGAATGCCACTTGTGCATCGCAGCTCCCTCTGCACTCCTCTTATCCAGGCAGGTCTACTTAACAGGTCTACTTTCTAAAAATCCAAAACCAAAAACCACATGTCATAGCTTATTAATAGCAAATCCTTTGTTTTATCAAAGCTCCCCGGAGAATTCTTTCACTCCCCCATCAGAGATTATGCTTCCGCACAGAACTCAGCATGCCAATCAAAAGGGATTTAAAGGATGCCTTATTGGCTCACGTCCCTTCCACCTAGGCCCCTTGTTCTCCGGGTAAAATACATTGCTCTAATTGTACATACAAACAGGCAAAGAAAAGAGGAGGAAAATTTTTGAACTAGTTCGGGGAAGTGGATCAAAGAGGCTTGTGAAGATCACTGGACGGTCAAAGTGGCTGAAGTGGTGCCTTGGAAGAGAGGTTATGCTGTCTGCAGCTCTTCAGCTTAGAAAGGGCCATTAAAACAGGGAGGACATAATAACATGCACAAAATGTTATGTGGTGTGAAGAAAGCATTCTCTCTTATCATATTAGAACCCAGGGTCACTCCAACAAAGCTAAGTGGAGAAGAATTTGCAATGAATAGGAGCGAGGGGTCCTGGGAACTGCAGGCCAATAACCATACAGCCCAAAGCCAGCCTGGGAAGAAGAGCAAAGATTATACTAGTGTTTGATTATTTATTGGTAATGCATATGCATTAACCATGGTTAATTAACCATGTCCCTTGGGCCGTTCTCAATAAAAGCTAAAAAGCAGAAAAACAAATCAAGTGAAGTCCCAGACATCAAAGAGAACAGCTGATCAGTCACAGAAAGAAAGTTGCAGCAAAACAGCTAAGTTTAGCACAAACCCACAAGAGCAAAATGTAAAAAGAGAGCCTTAAAGCCCCTGAAAAAATGGAAATCCTAAAAAGCCGAACACCTACAAGACAATACTGTGGATACCTGGGTGAGGGTGAGTCCCTGTGGCAAGGGAATTCCACAACTTGAGTGCCACAACAAGCAGTGAGGTACCCCTCATAATGCTATATAGCATGTTGGACAACGCATTCTAACACTATCTATAATACAATCGGACCAATGGTTCCCCATACGAATCTGCCTGATGCCTATACCCAGAGGAGAGGCACCACAGTGACTCTGCCTTCTAAACCAGACAGGTGGTTACCTAGAGCACGGCTTGTTTGTGATGCCTGCCTGGGGAATTCCCTCCATGAGAAACTTTGTGCCACCTCTTTTCCTGTCTCTAAGGCAAGTCTTTTATTCATTTATTAAATTCATAGCCTACATTTCCACTAAAAATAGTGCCCAGGGTGGCTAACATACAGGTAACATGAGGAAGTTATAATTAAAACACTTGTCAACCCAACACACATGGATGCGTTAAGGAGAAAGAAATAAACAGATTATAACCCACCCACAGGATTAAAAGTTACGCCAGCAAGAAGTGAGTTTGAAGGGCAACCCAGTGGGGATTGCCCAAACTCCAAACTGCCAAGGATATTTTATGTCAGCCACTTAACTACAGTGCTCCGGGTAGGGAAGGAAGGAAACAGAAGCCCTTCCAGGATTCATTACAGATACCCTGATGGACTCAGTCTCCCCTTCACCCCTTCAAAATACCCTCTTTACCTTCTCTCCGAGGTCAGTCTTACAACCTTGGAGAAACAGCTGGCCCAGTTCTCTCCAAGATGGTGGTGTGCAAGGGAGGAAGGTGATCTGAGCACAGATCCCCAGCTTTTCCCCAGCCTTGGACCTGGGACTCTGAGGCCTCCGGATGTGTTCAGACGCCCTCCAGGGGCCACAGGTTCACTCTGCCCAATGCCACGTGCCTGCATGAGGAAAAAGCTTCTGCACCTTTTGGTGGAAGAGTGGGATAAACGGAGCTAGTCAGCAAGGGACCCGAGAAGCCCTCTCTCTGTTTCTACTGCCATGATGCCAGGGCAGAGTCAAGCGCAGGGGTGATGAGAGCCCCTGGTTCTATCCATGATTCAGGTCGCTTTGTCTGCAGCATGTCACCTGATAAGGACTTTAGCACACAGGAAAGCTCATCAAGGAGAATCTGATCTTTCAGATAGCCTGGTCTGAGCTCATGCAGGCTTCATAGATCGGAATCAGCACTTGGTATTGTCCCAGAGGTGGACCCATAGCCAGGGATGCAGTTGTCATAATGGAAACCTCCTCCAACTGGTCCTATTCAGTTATCCGACTGCAGCATCCTGGACCACAGGACTTCTGAGCATCATTCAAAGGCAGCCCTGCATAGAACAAGTTGCAATATTCCAAATGTGGCCAGAAGTGATCTAGAGGAAAGCCAGTGAGCTGGTTCACACACCACGATAAGCCACCCTGAAATAACCCACAGTAGGTTGCTTGTTTGCTGGCCAACCCACATTCTTCCTAACAGAGGATTACCTGCAACATGGCTTCCTTGCTTTGGCTTGTTTTCTTGTTAGGCCTCTTGCAAGTACCTGGGCAAGTATCCCATGAACTTTCACACAACAAAATAGCGGGGGGGGGGGGGGAGAGATGGCCATGATCTTTGTTGTTGTCACTTTGCTTCAAATTTTGTATTTAAAAATAGTTGCAGAATGGATTAACCTTATTTACATTGACCCTTATGGGGAAATTTGATTTGGGTCACAGCCAATTTGGGTCACGACCAGAGTCCCGAAATGGATTAAGTTCATGAGCCAAGGTACCACTGTATGTGGAAATTTGCCAAACACAGTAATTATCATGCTTCTTTAAACAAGAAAGCATAGCAGCTACTGTGAATTTCTCAAATTTCCCTGAGAAGTTTTTTTTTTTTTTAGTTAAAGTTGCACAAATATCTCTGAAAGTTAAAAAAGACAGATTTCTTTAAAGCACCAAGGATATTTGCACACATTGGACTTATGTGATTTGCACAAATGGGAAGATGAAAGCCATGTCTTCCTAACACAATTTGCACAAATTATGCGGATGACATCATTGCCAGCTTCATATTTGCACAAATCATGTGATACACCCATGCAAATTCCACAATTTGCACAAATTTCCTTAACATTTTTAAAGAAATGCAAAAATCATGGCTTGTCTTAGAGGCAGACGTCCGCAAAACCAAACCAAACCAAACCAAACCAAACCAAACCAAACCAAACCAACCAGAACTTGGCTGGCTTCTGCTCATTGCATCAGAGGTGAACAGGAAATCAGACAAACTCAGATGAGCCGCATTTCCCAGCATTGGCACATCCCATTTTTTTGCTGCTATTTTTTATATCGTTATTGCTGGGTTTATAGCAATTGATTTCATTTTAATTGCAGTCCCTTGGAGGGTTTGAAGAGGTGGTATATCGTAACATTAGTTATCATTAGCCCTTGCAGATGCAGGAACAACAGCAGCAAAAGAGGCAGCATGCTGATCCTATAAAGAAATAAATGAAAAAAAGAGGTGCAGTTTTGGGTGCAGTTGCCAGACAAAAGCATTCGGGAGCATGCGGGGCTGAGGCACATTTAGTGGGAACACAACTCAGTACAAAATGTCCATGCAGTCCCACTGTCTGCGGTCCACATGCGCACGCACACACAAGAGGAACACACAAGAGAGGACTCCCTCAGCTCCGGTGCCTAGACTCTTGAACACGGATACAAACACCCACACAATGAAACAGGTATTTTCATCCTGAATGGTGAATAGGGAACGAAGGGGAGGTAGCACTAGAACACAAATGGTATGGCCTTGGGAAAGCAGCCCAAGAGACTACGTGGAAAGAGAAAACAATAGAACTGGGCAGCACAGAGAACAAGTGGGTTTGCTCGCTATACAGCAGAGACACGAGAGCTGAACAAGCAGCTGCCTCAAAGCAAGCAAGCCAAGCCATCAGATCATCTGATCCAACGTTTTCTGCTTTGTTGACTGGCAGTGAGTCTTCAGGGGCACAGGCAAGTTTTGGTCTGGCATAGCCTGGAGATGCCTGGGCTTCAACTTGCAACCTGCTTGCATGTGAAGCAGACAAGGAATCTTTTTGCAAAATGTCACCTGCTCCTCCAGCTCGACTCGCAACGCATGTGTGCGCGTCTCAGTGCGTGTAGGAGGTGGCAGCATAGAGAGGAGGGGTTTAGATTTAAGGGCCTGAGAAGGCTTGGGGCTTGTACAAAAGCAACAGGGTTCAGCCAACTCAGACTGCAGGCTTTGGCACTTCTCAGAAAGGTGAGAAAGCAGCTATTTAATGGACTCATTAGGGAAGAGTTAACAGGCACCAGAAGCATCTGTTTTGGAATGAATCATCCCTGGGGAGAAGGGTGGAAAAGGAGCTGAATAATAATTGCTCCAAGACCAACAAGAGGAAGTATGCTTTATACAGTGCAGAGCAATTCTTCAAGAGACCCCACCAGATGAAGCAAGGTTGACTGAGAAGAGGGCCTTCTTTGTGGTGGCAGCTACACTGTAGTCTTTTCAGCTCTTTTTTCTAGTCACTTTACTCTTTGTTTCTGTTCTTTTAACTTTGCAACTGTGTTTTATAGCTTTGCACTGCTGCTAGGTTTTCTTTGCTTTTTAACTTTTATTTTATATGATACTCTGAAACTTTCATAGGATGTTCAATGCTGTTACATGTTCTGCTTTGCTCCCAAGAGCTGAAATGAGATGACTGGGCGTCCTGTAATAGCAGCAGCATGTTGTGGTTTTAATCGCTGTGAACTGCACAGAGAGATCTGGCAATTAGGTGGTACAGACATGTAGGACATAGATAAAACAGTGAAGCAAACTCTTTAATTGACTCCCCCAGTTTGTGGCAATGGCTGCCAACTCAGACAGCTCTAAAGGGAAACAGACACTTTCATGGATGAGGAGAAGGCTGCTAAAAGCTGCAAGTGAGGCGAGCTACAGATTTGCTTCCATTTCAGGGCAGTTTTCCTCCAAGTTCCAATGGCTGGGAACATGAGCAGAAGTTCTGTCTGCAGACTTTGCACTGGAGCATCTTGCTTGCCATGCACTGAAAGCCTCACATGCTAAAGGAGGCCTTTGCCTAACCCAGCACAGCTCTTCTCCTATTCTTGCATTTGGGGAAGCCTGAAAGATGGATCTGTTGGGTGGCGTTGCTCAGCTCATCTGCCACTTCTGCGGGGTCAGTGCCTCCTACCACCACCTGTGGTGGGACTGTGACGGCAGGTGCCAGGAAGCTGGTGGGAGAAAGGAATTGTTGCTTCTCCTCCAACAGCCAAACTCCTTGCAGCGGCCCACAACTTGCAGTTAAAAATAACCAAAGCTAGAAAATACAAAATTAGAAAGTAAAACAATATATTTATGTAGTGAAACGTAGGCTGGTTTATATAAGTCATTCTATCAATAGCTGTCATTGCTTAGAAATTGCTTTACTTTGAGCATTTAAATCACACGCTACATCTATCCGTTGTACAGATTAGGCATGGGAGAATCTCCGGTGGCTGGATCTCCAATGGAGTATATATTGAGGGGCAACCTCATGATCACCATCCCCCAAGCCACCCCACAGCCAGACAGTACCCCATGAGAAGCAGCACCCCCTTATCACCAACGCTGCTGCCAGCAGTCTTTGACTGAACCAAGAGGCCTTCTGCAAAGCAAATGATTCTCAACCGCCTGTTCAAGACCAAACCACTGCAAAACGCTTGGTATTACAGCAATGAGCCGAACATTGCTTGGGAAATCCCATTCCCGCCCGGCTGCGGTGAGGTCTGCAGCAAAGCCCAGAGAAAACGGGGAAGTCTAGGGTCTGGAGAGGTGGGGTCACGGCAAGTGAAACCAGCCTGTCTGCTAAGAGACAAATGCTGGTGTGGCGACCCCATGATCCCTGGCTCCATTGTGCCACCACAGACTGCGCATATATGGGGGGTGTGCACACACATGCATGTACCACCCCTTCTGCCGGCACTTCATGCAGCCCTCACAGCCTGTGCATTCTGGTGGAGAGGAAAGAGCGAGAGGTTTTCCTCTGGTCTAATAACACAGGACTGCGCACTGAAGTTGAACAGTGGGACACTCAGGACAGACCAGAAGTTCTTCACACCACACATCATTAATGCAGCATTAGCGACCCAAAGATATGGTGATGATGACTATTAATTCGGGACAGCCTTACAAGGGGATTGGGCAACAACATGCAAGATTAATAACAACAGTTGTATGTTGGGATGGCTGGATGTGCCTCCAGGATCAGAAGCTCCAAGCCTGAGTATCAACAGCAGGAAGGTGCTCCTACCCTCATGTCCAGCTCATGGGCTTCCCAGAGAAACCTGCAAGAACAAGATTGCTGAAGGCCTTGAGTCTAATCCTTCAAGGATCTTCCTCATATTCTTCCTCGAGATATTAGGCTCTTTCTAATATTCTTACTTAATGCCCACAAGGAGAGTGGCCTGAGGTGTGCAGCATCAGTGCCTGGGAATTAGCTGGCTAGGACTTTAAACCGATTCCTACAGGTGAGAGGGAAGTTCACCTGTAACAGCAGACAAAGGCTCATGTGCCACAACAGAGGGAGCAGCTTAAACAGTGGCCAAAAATGGTCTTCCAAAAAATGTAGGGTGAAAGATAAAGTAAAAAGCTCATGGTATTTTCTAATAATGCCCAGAGTATGGAAAACAACCAGCATGAGCTTCAAATCTTAACACAGGAGGGGAATATGGCCTGATGAATATAAATGAAACTTGGTGGGATGATGCCCATGACTGAAATTAAACAACTGAAGGATAAAACCTGCTCAAGAAGAATCGAAAGAAGAGAAAGGGAGGTATAGATGTTAAGATACATATCTCTGCACAGAAATATGGGAGGATGAACTTAGTACTCACATCAAGAACATTTGGCTTAATATAAATGGAGCAAGGAATAAAAGGAAGGCAGGGGTTGGAATCTATTACCAACCGTGCAAGTCAAGGAGAAGACAAGGATGAAACTTCTGAGAAGCAAAGGTCAGTGTTTCACGGAGCCGTGCTGTTGTTGTTATGGGGGATTTCAATTTCCCTAATATCTGTTGTGAGGCAAATTCTGCCAAACACGGCCCCTCCGAGAGATTCCTAAGATGTGTTGTTGATAACTTCCTCCAACAGAAAGTGGAGGAAGGAACTAGAGGAACAGCTATCCTTGACTGGATACTAACCAACAGGGAAGTCCCAGTGGAGAGAGTGGCAGCTACAGAAACTCTAGAGGAAAGTGACCATACCATACTTGAACTCTTAATTATAAAGAAAGCAAAATCCAAATGTAACCAAACATATACCCTGGATTTCAAGAAAGCCAATTTTAACAAACTCATAATAATGATAAGCAAAGTCCCATAGCAAGTAACTCTAAGGAGAAAAGGACTCCAAGAAGGGTGGGAAATCTTACAATAAGGAAATTCTAAAGGCACAACTACAAACAATTCCAACAAGGAACAAGTGGAGAAGACAACAAAAGAAGCCCATGTGGCTTTGTAAGTTAAGAGATGATCTGAAGAGCCTCGAGAAGAGAAGAGTGAGGGGAGATACAACAGCACTCTACAAATACTTGAAAGGCTGTCCCAATCATCCATGGATTCTGCAGTACAAAGAATAATGGACTCAAATTACAGGAAACCAGATTTCAGCTAGATATCAGGAAAATTTTCCTGACTGTTAGAACAGCACGAGAGTGGAACCAATGTCCTCAGGAGGCTGTGGGCTTTCCCACACTCCAGGCATTCAGGATGCAACTGGACAGTGATCCGAGAGGGGTGGTTTAACCTGAGTCCTGCACTAGCAGGGGGTTGGACCGAATGACCTTCTTGGCCCCTTCTGACTCTACTAATCTATGATTCTATGATCCTACTGCCTTGATGATGAAGAACTTAATGAGATCTAGAAACTTGCAGATCAACAGAACAACAATTCCTAGCTTTGATATTCTTCCATAGGGCTTCATTAAAGTTCCCAAGTGTTACTACTGTCTGATCTTCAAATCTGAGCATTTTTTAAAAAGCAGATGAGCTTTTGCAGTGTGCTAAGAGCACAGCAATCTTCCACTGCAAACACCTCTGCACAAGCAGCAGCTCGACGTGAAGACATTCCCCCACTATCCTCTGGATATTTTAATGAATTGCATAAGGAGATATAAAGGCTTTATATGTTGCAAGAGACTGGGAGGTATCTGCCATGCAGCCCAGCTCCTACACATTCTCTCTCCTTAGGTACCCAAGAAGCGAGTCCCACAGAGGCCAAGGTGGCTTACTTCCAAGTACGCATGCATAGGATTGCAGTCCCGGGAGGAGTTTGGGAGTGGGAGGCGACCGCAGCGGGGGAGGCCCACTCCCCAGGATCTAGTGTGTCAACACGCAAGAGAAGGCATCCGAGGAAGCAGGGGAGTCATTTCTTTTAATCTGAAGAGAGTTAACCAATTCCCTTTCTTTCAGGTAAGTTGAAAAGCTAATAGGCCCCATTGCCATGGATACAGTGCTCTGGCTTCCCAGCTTTTTTAGAAAACCCAGCAGTGAGGGACCGGTGGCGTAACCAATAGGAAAGTAGGGCTTCATTCTCCAGATTTCTGACAGTTTTTTTTTAATGAGCGGAGTTATTTTTAACACCGCACAGACGCTCAGAAATCGCTTTCCTCAACGCCTCCTAATGCTGGCAGGCCACATTGGACAGTGGGACAGACAAGAAGCCTGGGGGGGGGGCGAGGAGCAACGCGCGAGTGTTACAAAAGCGTTCCCAATCTGTTTCAGCTGCCCCACAGACGGGGGCCCTGTTTTCAGAACTAACAGTAACCCCCACAAAAAACGAATCCCCGGAGGTAGGCAGGGTTACATGGTGCAAAACTATTCCATCCAAAGAGGCACAGTTAGATTCTAGCGCCTCTTCATCCCATGCCCACTCGGTACTCAAAAGCAGCTGGGTTATTTTCGCACCTGAGGCAGAACCACCACCTCCCTGCCACACACACACACCTCTTCCCCTCCTTGGTGGGAAAAACAGAACGACAATCAGCTATTGTCCATCTGCAGCCCTTTTGCAGCATGGGCATCATGTGCTCTGGGGCAGCCATCTCACTCCAGGCTGGCCAGAGCAACCTCAAATGGATGGATGCTACCCTGTGTCCGTGCAGAGCCCTGGCTGTAACCCCAAGGGGCGTCCCAACATTTCAGGAGCTGCACAGATCCATTTGCAGCAGTCCTCACCTTCCAGGAGCAGGGCTCGCAGGAAATCAATGATCCCTAACTGTCTGCTGAAGGCCACCCCACCCCAGATCAGCTGACAGGTTCCAGCAAGGGGTTTCAGCCTGAATTTTAAAGGTATTATCCAGATGTGCGGAGCCTCTATGGGGGCAGGGCTCAGCACCATGGATAATACCTTCAACCATCAGATTGAGAACGGCAGTGGCTACATCGCCCCGGTGGAACTGGAGCCAGCACCTTCCATGGCACAAAACAGTTAAAGCAACAACAAGGTATGATTTCCTCTCCCCACCCCCAGCTATGTCAGGATTGCTGCTAAGCTCAGAGGGAACAGGGAAGCCTGAGGGGAAAAACGGGACGGCCGAAGGTACCCGGGTCCCTGCCAATAAAAGAAGGGGAGGCCTGTGTCGCAGGGAACCCTGCCTCCACTGCACCACTGGGCGAAACCTCGGCCCCTGGTCATCCTTCTTCCTGATCATCAGGAAATGGGACCACATCAGTGCCACTGACTGCTTCATTTGCATCACGCTGCCAACGGAAGAACGCTCCTGGTATTATTTTCATCTTGCTGTATCCTGCCCTGGAGGCATTTTGGAAAATAAAAATGATGGGTGGCTGCAGCCCAGTGCTTTCCTCTGAAGTCTGCCTTCCACAGAAGAGGCGCTGCAGCAAAAGCACGCATTGCAAAGAATGGATCGGTGCTTTGGAACTGAGAACCCTACCCTGCCCTATGCAGAGCTTCTGGGGTGTGTTGGTTTTCTTCCCACTGTTTTATTTATTCATTTAAAACATTTTTATCCCTTCTAGTACCTGAGACAGGTCTCTAGACAACTTACAAAAGACAAAAACCACACCTGTACATAACATAATCATACACACACCCACACCTACACAAATCCATTCAACCATTAAAATGCTGGGTGAATTTTGTCTTCTTTGAAATGGGTGTTTGGTGACTGGCTGCACCCACCATGCAGCCAGCTCGAGAAAATGGGTTCCCAAAATCCCAGATGTGCCCACAGGCAACCCTAAAAGGTTGAGGATCTTAGCCTCTACCTTTTATGAAAAACAGTGTCCTTTCTTTTGGGATGCTGGGCAAACAGCCATTGTACTTGGGTGATGACAGCCATCAAAGGCTGGTCATGAGACGGGACAAACTCTATGTGTGTTAGCAGCTGAAAGTGAAAACCACTCAGCCTTGTCTCTACAGTTATTCGGAAAACCAAGGAGGAGAGGTGGGTCCTTGCAAATCCACAGCATGGTGATGGCTCAGTGATGTTATGGATCTCTGCTGAATTAAAATGTAAGCTTGCAGCCGAGTCTTGGAACAGAGGAAGCTGCCTTAAGCTGAGTCCAGCTTGGTTCATTCCATCCAGCACAGGCAACATGGACTGGCAGGGTCTCTCTGTGGTTTCAGGCAGCTCTTCCAGCCCTACCTAGAGATGCCAGGGCCAAACCTGGGTCTCTCTGCAGGCTTTTGCATGGACACTCTGCTGTCTTGTACGTCACCTTAGCTGCTGCAAAGGAGCAAGTGGCTTTACCTAAGTTGACCAGATGCATGAAGGAGGCAGGTATGCCATTTTTAACACCTGTGTAATTGGGGGAAGGGCAACCTCAGAGATCGCCATGGTTCACCCAAGCAGCAACAGGGTTGTAACAAGCTCCACTCATCACAATCCCTTTTTCTCTAGCATCCTCTTCTTCTTCAGGCTGCCTTCCTGAAATCAATCCCAATCTGACTGATTTTGACCCATTCAAGCAGAGGGGCAACATTGTCCCCACTTCGTAACTGTTTCAAAGCCATTGTATAAACAAGTAATCGCCCTTCTTCAGCCATGTTAAAAAACTGCCAGAGCCGCATTCCCCTAAAGCATCTGCTCACTTTAGGTGGAATTAGTTACTCTTGCCAGACTGCTCAGCTGACACGTCACAGCCAAACGTTCAGCTCAGCCCAACACAAAGAGGAGTGGAACCCAGAAGGAGGCATCCTGAACTGTGCAGATTTACCCAGAAGGGAACCTGACTGGACTTAGCGGGGCTTAATTCAGAGTAAGCAGAGGCAGGATGGTGGGCTTCAGTTCAAACCTTCTACATTGTGGGTGGGAGTTGGCCCAGGGCAGAAACGCTGGGGGGGGGGGACACGAAGGGTGCACAGCCGCTGCCACCATGTGTATCCCAACACATCCATGCTGGAGTTGGAGGAGGATTGCTCAGATTTCGGTAGCTTAGAAAGAACTTCCGCTTTATTAGTTTTATAAGGAAGCATTTATACTGTCAAGTCAAGGGAGATATGTATTTATTACAACCATAGCTCACTTTTTTCCTTGGGGTACCACTTGCTTATTTCTCAGCCTGAGTGTTCCTCGCTTTGGACCAGGTACTCTATTTAGCTCTGCTGACTGGCTGTAGAGCACAGCATTCAAATCCATAAGCACAGGTAACTCTCACATGAGGGCGTATATGTCTCAGTGCATGGGGTTCAGGGAGTAAAGGCCATAACTGACAGCATCCCTAAGCCGCCATTTGGTGGCTGGTGCTGGCTGGAAGATCTCAGTGCTCTTATAAAACAAAAATGAACCAGATCCCAGAACCCTGAAGCTTGCCCAACCGTGCCCTGAAGGCACAGAGGGAGAGCTGGTCTCTGGAGACCAGTCACTTAAAGAGTTTTGAGAGTTCACACAACACTTCCCATCCCTTACTTGAAAACATGTTCAACTGCTTCGAGAGTTCTGTCCAAGGCTTCAGGTTACAGCTCATCCATGCCACGTGGGTATCCTCAAACAACTCTATCGCATAAATTAGGCAGAGACAGGTTCTTGGCAAAAGCAGAGTGCTGTGGCCAAGCTCAAGAGCTTGCACAGACCAGCCTCTGGTTTCTGCTGCGCACCACACCGATAACACAGATGCTCAGGAGAGAGGATGCACACAGTGGAGAGTGTACTCCAGACTTCTCCAAGCTGGTTCCCTGTCAATGCAATTCCCATCATGTCCAGACAGATGGGGACTATATTCCAATCGATCTAGAAGATGATGGAGTGGAGAAGGCTAGTCTATTCATCTTCCCAGCCTACTTGTACGTATTTGGGAAATATTAAATAATAGGTTTGCAAACACACATTGACCAGTGAGACCAACACGTCAGACCATTCAAATGAACAAGCGGATATTTTGGCAAGAGGCTGAAAACCAGCCCAGAAGAGAGAAACAGCAACTGCATGGCTTTGCCCACTCTGAGTACCTCAAATCAAGCCCTGAAAGAGATTGGAGCTAAACTGAGCTAACAAGGAGTAAAAAGGAGAACTTGTGTCATCAGTGTCCTAATTCCCTTGTGCAAAGAATTAACATGCTACCACGTGACCATCTTACACACATGCAAACTGATCCATATGCACACAGCCAGCCATAACTCCAGGGCTAATTCGCACATGCGTTTTTGCTATGTGAGTTCTCTTGAGTTTTGCTACTTGTGTGAGAGCGTTACATTTGGGGCAGGTTCACTAATGTGGGAAAGAGAAAGTGCCTGGCATGCAACTCTGACCTGTGCATGTACACACGCAGGTCATTCATAACATTTTCTCCTTCAAATAGGGGTATACCTGGAATCACAGGTATCTTGGCCAAATCACTGCACATATCTATGAAGGCTGGCTTCATCCATGGTCACCTGCGGGATGGGAGACGCACAAGGCTTGGGCATACTTGCTATCACAGGTAATGCCATAATACTGAATCAAATGTCAGAACCAGCTCTTGGTGACCTGCAGCCAAATGTGCTCTCCTAAAAGCCCTCCATCATTCCATGGTGATATAAAAGGGTGTTATATGAACACAGTCAAATCCATGTTGCTCGATTCACACATGCCATGTCATGTTGTGCTTACTGAGTAATGAATGCGCATCCACAAACTAGCCATACAATGCAGACTAGTGGATCACACTTGAAACTTTGAGTGGAGAATCGTACAATCAAATTTGGAGCAGCTCATGAAATGTAAGGGGAGCTGCTTTCTCTCATTCGTCCCCCGTGAAAGCTGATCCAAGACATTGTGCTGCCTTAAGAGAAGGGCATGAGAGGTGGGTCAGCATTTCTCATGGCCCCAGAGAGCAGAAGGCCAGCTTAGGGGGCTCACAGTTAATGTACTCCTGACCCTAACCTATTTAACACACACGTTTCCTAGCCGCCCAGCATCTGCAGCCTCACTCTGCCAAATGGTCCTACTCTAACCTACCTCACAGGGTTGTTCTGAGGATTAGATGGGGGAAGGACAGGCAGAAGTGGAAAGTGGGCTTCATGCATCTGCCCACCTCATTTGGGACCATCTGTAGAGCAACATCTTGGAGGAGAGCTTGACTGAAAATACCACTAATTCCCACCATGATTACTACTGATAAGGTATGCAAATTATTGCTACACACCAGACTTTTTGAAGCGGGTGCCCTCTGGGTGCTTTGGACAAGAACTACCTGCATCCCTGGCCTTTGCCCCAGGTGGCTGGGGCTGATGGTAACTGAAGTCCCAAACACACAGAGGCCCCAGGTCGAGGGAACCTGAGCGACGCACACAGAACACACGTTAATCCCAAGGCGACTTTCTGCTGGAGCACACGGGGCCGGCGCAAAAGGACCAGCAGGGCTGTTCCTGGCAAGAGAAGCCGGAAAGGGATTTGAAGCACGCACTTAACCGAGCCACCCACCCTGCCGAGGCGGCAAATCATCAAGCAGGTGCCCTCCAGGGGTTTGGGTCTTCTGCTCCCAGCAGCCCCAGCCAACAGGGCCAAAGGTCAAGCATTCTGGGAACTAGAACCAAAATAAAAATACCTGGCTGACACCAAGTTGGGCAAGAGGTCCAGAGAGGGTTGAGCGGCGCTGAGGGCGGGGTGGGGACGAGTTTGAGCAACTCCGCGCTGCCCGGGGCGGCCAGCCCCCCCACCCCACACGCCGAGGCCGTGCGGTTACCAAGCCCGGCCGGGGACGCGCGACCGAGCCCACCTGCGGGGAAGCGGGGGCGGAGAGATCGCCCCAACTTCCCCTTCGCTCGCCCGCGCAGCCGCGCCCCGCACGCCCCCGAGGGAGAGACTCGGCGCCCCTTCCTGGGCGGGCGGGCGGGGGGAGCCCGGCTCTGAGCCCCACGCGGGGCGGGGCGCGGGGCGGGGGGGACAGGCAGGGCTCGCAGCAGCGGGAGAGGCGAGAGGACAGGACCGGGAAGGGGGACCCGCGGCGCTCTCACCCACCTGCCTGGCTCGGGAGCCCGCCGTGCGCGCAGAGCAGGGCGCAGAGGAGCGCCGCCCGGAGCGGCCAGGCGCGGGCCGCAGGCATGGCTGTGCGTCCTCCTCGGGGCGAGCAGCGCGGCGGCGGCTGCCAGCGCCCAGCCCGGTGCCTGTTTTCCACTTGGGTCGCGGCGGTCGCCTGGAAAGTGAGCGCGACTCCCGGGAAGGCAGCGACAGCAGGTGGCGGGCACATGCGCGCGCGGGCGGGCGGGCGACGGGGAGGGCTCCTGGGGGTGGGCCCGGCAGGTGCGCCGGCGGGGGCGGGCGGGCGGAGCAGCACCGCCCCCTCCAGGGGGCGTGTCCTCGCCGGGCTCCGGCGCCGGGCTTTTGTTTCTCGAGGAACCCGAGCCGAAGAATCCCCTGGGCTGGAACCTGAGCTGCGTTTCGATCGCCTGCCCTGTGCGAGGCGTCTGCGGACACCGTGGCACAGCGGGCAGAGGAGAGCAGGAGGAGACGCGCCCCGAGCACGTGCAGAGTTTTTCCCCCTCCCGCCCCGGGGCACGGAATTCTAATGGGAGCGCAAGGGAGAGGCTGTGGGCACGCCACGAGTCACGCGTGAATTGGCAGCAGGTGCGGGTGGGGGGAGCCGAGAAGCAGGTGAAGCTTATGCTGCTGCTCCTTTCTTTAAGATGCTCTCTTTTTAGCTCTATTATCTCTCCACAAGTTTGAGGCAGTTCACAGTCATCCATTTAAAAATAATACTAATAATAGCTATTTAAAATGCAAGGGGAAATAAAAACAGCAGCAGCAGCTGTCGAATTATTTACATTGCCAGCTTATGCATGTTGACTCAAGTCGTCGCATGGTGTTCAGAAGGGGGGCTCCCAGGTAGGGATGATGAAGAAATCTGCAACGGATCCCCATGAGTTCAGGTTTCTAAAAATACAACCTTCAGAGGACTGGCTTTTTCAGAGTTGCAGGGATTTCACAGACTCATGGACCATTGGAAAAAATCTTGGAGGAGGAGGAGGAGGAGGAGGAAGGGGGGGGGCAAAAGCACAAACAGGAGGAAAATTCTTGCTTATATAGTCCACTTTGGTCAATGAGCAGATGATGGAATAAAAGACCCCTCCAGTCCACAAACTGGATCAAATGGTACATCCTTGCTCCTAGGTAAATATAGATGAGTGTAACTTTCCACTGTAAAACTCAGAATCGAAAGGCCTTCTCAGCATACATTAAGAAAGCCACATCTGGGAATGCTATGCATTGATCACCAGGCTGAACACCAGCACTGGGCACCTGCTGGGAACTCGTTCCCACTGCGGTCCCACCCATGAGCTCAGTTGGTGGCTGCAGCAATACATAGTCCTTTTAAACATGAAGCATGATATGGTTTCCAACCGTGCCAAGCAACTATAAACTGAGATACGGTCCAGTGATGCTTTTAGAACAACTGGCCACCTCTTGGTCATAGTCAATGCACAGGCCACAAAAAGCCCAGGCAAGCTAAAGTAAGAGCGTTAGCCCATGAACTGGTGGGTCTGTGACAGAGCAAGCGAGCACATGGCCTCCAGTCTGCTCTCCACCTCTGCTCTATATCTCCTTTTAAGCAACCCAGAAAGCTGTAAGATCCAAGCCAGAACTCTGGAATGTTTGGGGACAAACACCTGGCAAAGTGAGAAATCTATAATGGATTGCGCTGAATCTGACCTGTAGACTCTTCAGCACCATCTTTTTCCAAGTTGTGTGGATTCCATTCACTTACACATCTTTTTAGTTTTAGTTTTTTTGCTTTGAGGGGTGCAAGTGCACCCTTGCACTAATGCACAGGTGAACAAATATGCTGTAACACCTGGCTACATCAGTATCAGTGCCATAACAATAAGCTCCCAGGGAGAACGAGCTTCTAGGCCATGGGCCATGTTGAGTAGGCTTGAGTCCAGGATCGCGGACTAGCCAGTGTGAGAGGAGGAGTGCCGGAACTGTTGTGCAGAAAAGGCCAGGCGTTTCCCCCGAAAGAGATTAGGCAAAACGGCCCTGCAAGGGGTGTGATCCGGTATCCTGGGACACCTCGGAACGACCTCATCCAAAGCACCCAGCAAACACAAAGAACTCGCCTCTTGCCCAGAGAAACAGGCCATCAATAAGCCATCAAGTACATTTCCGTCCATTAGCAGAAGCCTGGGAAACTCATCTTTTCCACAGACACATGTGCAGAGAGAAATAGCATGAGGATTAGAGACTCAGATGAAGAGACACACACAGAAGACGTGCTCGGAACATAGCAGGAAGAGGGAAGCAAGCTCTGAACAGAGCCTGTCAATGCTTTGGACTCCTCCTGCTCACACACAAGACTGTTGTTGAGAAACTACCCTGCGGGACAGGTAATGGACACCCCCGACACACACCTTAGCTTCTTTCTCTCTATTAGGCAGGCGGTTCTATATCTTTAGAAATATAAAGTACAACTGAGATGCAAACAGATTATTTGCAGTGCGTGCTCTGTACTTCCTGGTGAATAAACTTTTGTTTCCTTTCTAAGTGTTTTGTTTGTGTCAACGCAAGCCAAAGCTTGTTTGCTGTGGCTGCTTGCGGTAAACCCCAGCAAAAGACCCCAAAACTTTTGAGGCAATCTGGAGAGCAAGCCCCTCCTTTTGAGGGGTACTGCTCCCCAAGATTATCTGGCATAACAACTCATGATTGCCAATGTGCTCTTGCACAAATACACCAAAATTCTCTTACCTCCCTAATGAAATGAATTAAAATCTGATTTTGTCAGTGATGTAGTGAAAGGTAACCAACAATCTATAAAATGCAGACAGAACAGATTTAACAAGCTCCATAGATCCCTACAAACAACCCGGCGTTTTAACCCAGCATCAGTCCATGGTTTCAGAACAGCTTCTCCATTGTTATGAAAAAGGGTGCAAAGCAGAAGCGGCAAGAAGCAGTGTCCTGGCCCAGCTCCATGTACATCTCTCACCCCATAGAGTTTAAGCGCAAACCAAAATTGCTCATGAGAGCAACATGTTTTTGTTTGCTAGATCCTTCGGTGCTCTAATGTACCTCACAGTTTACATGTCCTTATCTTCAGAAAAGTAAATTCTCCCTCACCTCTTCACACAGCACTGCCTGTCTGCTGTTCACAGTGGCTTTAATGCTTGTGCCAGTTAAACTAATGTGTGAAATTCACCTAGCCAAAGTTCTGTATGGAAAAATCAGAAGCCTGGCATGATGTGAAGCGGAGAATAACATTAGCAAAAATCACCCCCTAGTGGGATACTGGCAAATTACAGCAAACCCAAGATTGTCCTCTCCATGTGAATTTAGACTGCCCCACCGGATCAGTATTCCAAGTGTCTAAGCTAGTTGTGTGCATCTTGCAGTCTACATGTTTTGGCCTACAGCTCCCATCGCCCTTAGGCAGTGTAGCCAATGGTGAAGCAGGATGGGATGGGAGGCCAAAATGTTGGGAGTTCCACAAGCTGCCTGCCCTTCTGTGATGGGTCAGACACGACTTTGCGACTAAACAGAACAGAAATATGGTTTGCTTACACACACATGCATTCTGTGCCTACAGCTGGGATATCCGACGGAGGTCCATGGCTTTGAGAGGATCAGCTGATCTCTGAACTCGCAGAAGCAGCCCCCAGAGTTCTATATAATCCAGGGAAAGTCTTGCTTGAGCTGCTGCCAGGCGGTGCTGACAACACTGGATGGACCCAGCCATGTGACTTGGCATATGACTGCTTCCTACGCTTCTCTTAGTGCATTTGTTAGAGGGGAGTTGCAATGGCAATGAGTGGAAAGAAGCAGCCGTTCAGATACTTGCCGGCCATCAAAAGCCACCGGCAAAATAAAGCCAGGATGTGCCAAGCTAGGTGGTTTGGCTTTCCAGCCGTCTCTTTTCACATCAAGGCCAGCCAGAAGGAATGGTTGAAAAGTTGCTCCAATCGCAACAAGGTAAGTAACACTAGACGAGAACGAACATGTTTACCCTACCCTTTGTCCTAGGAACAAAAGGCCAGCTTACACATTTATCTCCAGATCTCCATTAAATTGTATTCATTTATGAGATTTATATCCCACCTATATTCTTTTTTAAAGAACTCAAGGCAACGTACACCAATCTCCTCCTGCTGCTCTCGATCTTATCCCACAACAACAGCCCTGTGAGGTAGGCTGGGCTGAGAGAAGGTGACTAAGATGCCCTGCACTAGACTAGCGCTTTGCACAAGGGTGCCAACCTGCAGCAGAATGTTGCAATATTTTGCTGTTCAGGATTCCAAGCATTCCTCCCCAACACATACACAATTTTCATAGGACTGTTTTTGCTGCTTTTCAAACCTGACATTCCCCTAAGCCAACTGATGCTCTTTTGGCTACTGAAGGAGAAGTGGCTAGCAGCGATCAGAGCCACACCTTTAGCCCATAAGACAAAAAAAAAAAAAAAAAAAAAACCCAGCTTGTGCCTTGCACTGATCAGTTGTTTGTGGGTGAGCAACCCTTTGGTTCATGGGAAGAGCTTTTTTTGTAAGGGAATGTGCCCTCCCATTTCACAGGGTGATTTGTGTGTGTGTGTGTGGGGGGGGGGAATTATTGACTGATGTCAACACACAGCACCTCCCACTGCACCCCATACACAATGTATACAACACCTTTGGCGTAAAGTATTTTTATCCCACCTTTCTATATAAAATTATATTATGAAATCATACCTAAGGCAGGTAGAAAAATCTGAACACCCTATCTTGAAACAACTGCATCTTGAAAAATCGCAATGAGAAGTCAAATGGGATATTCAAACACAAAATAGCAGCACAACCTAAAGACTATAAAAACAACCCAGAGCCTTGTTCCACCTTAGGGTACCTCTGATGTGAGTTTAGAAGAAAAAAAGGCCTACAGCTCACAGCATACCCCGCTTTTTTCTGATTAAAATTGCACATGATTGTACCTTGACAATCCAGTGTCTGAAACATGCTTCCTAGGGGGAAGTGCCATTGAATTCAATAGGATTTCCCTTTGCTAAAAATGGCAGGATTGCTCTGCATGCAATTGCAGAGCAGCATCAGCTTCTGCAGACTAGACCTCTTCAGAGAGATCCTTGGCTGGCCGATACGTCTAGGCTCAAGGGTGTGAGGGCGGGGTAAATAAGGCAAGCGGAGCTACAGGGCAGTGAAACCTTTATGCTTACAACTTGTACAGTGCAGACTTGTTAACTGATGCTTGTTAACTAATGCCCATTGCTGTGTCATCGTCACTGGGTACCATCTGAGGTCTGGGCACGCTTTAAGGTGCTTAGGCTAACATATAAAGCCCTAAATGACTCAGGGCCTGGGTATCTAAAAGAGCATCTCCTCCAGTATACATCTCCTCTTAGATCATCTACAGAGGATCTTCTCTGTGAGCCACCTTTAAAGGCAATAAAGAGGGCGACTGTGAGGGGAAAGGCCTTCTGGGTTGTGGCACCCTGTTTATGGAATCAGTTTCCCAGGGAGATATGCCTGGCACCCATGTTATATATCTTTCTGCTCCAGGTTAAAGTCTTTTAATTTTCATGCCATTTTAACTGTTGATTATATCATTTGGTTATACTGTCTTTCAAGACGGTTATTGGTACAGTGGAATAGTTGTTTAATCGATTGTTAATTATTATTATGTATTGTCCTGCTAATTGTTGATTGTTTGTTTTAAATGTTTTTAAACTGAGTGCTGTGTTGTGTGTTGTTTTGAAAAGGATTCTATACACTGCTCTGAGAGCATTGTGCTAATCGAATGGTATAGAAATGCCTAAATAAAGAAATTAAAAAATGTGTTTTAGGCATCTCTCAGTCTTCAGGGCAGCCAGATCTCACAGCCAGTGCTATGATGACACGAGCAAATTTGACGATCTGGTCTCCAAGTTCCTCAGATTCTGAGACAGAAATGAGGCTAGAGACTCAGGAAAATAGAGAGAGGAGCACAACCTATCAGCTCAGGCCTGCTTTTAGTTGCCCAGCTGTAGCCTAAATCTCCACATGGGAGCAATAACTCACTCGGTGACTGTTACCATAGCAACAGGACTTTGGGAGCACACTTTTGAAAATCCAAAATGATGCTCGAGAGAGGCACGTGTTCTTCCTCTCTCTGAGGCAGGATAAAGATTTCTCTAGCTGAACTTCAGCAAGCCTTCTAAAATATTATTCGACTGAATAACCATATAGCTAACAAGCGCATTGTTTGTCCCTTATCTCCAGAGCAATGTTAGTTGGTAAACCTACCTTATTAGCTAAGCAGGGGAGGAAAACAAGAACGGGACCGTGTGTGGCACATTGACCTGACCATAACTAGTCATGTGACCAGGAAAGTTGATGGAATATCATAAATATGAGGCAGGCAGCTTCTCCATTCCAGCGAACCAGTGACCCAGTTTGTACGCACTCTGCACGTGTTAGTTTTGCTTTTATGATTGCTTCATAATGTGTGACTCTGAAAATTCTGAACTGAACCCAGAGTTAATCCAAGTATTACCCATGTTTTGTTGTTGGGATAACTCATAAATAATCCAGTTTCTGAGTTTCTGCACCATGAAACAATCCAAGAATGGAGCATTCCTGGGTGCTTGATTAAAAGGGGTAACCACAAGCATGAAGTCCATGTGCTGCACACATCCCTAAAATTCCTGGGTGAAACAACCCAGAAATAGCCACTGTGATGTGTGAACTGAAGAATTCTAACCTTTTAGAATGGGGGGAAATGGCACAAAGTCAGGAAACGGCAAAATGACTGATGGTCAGGGGAAGGGGACCGGGCCACTGGGACCCTAAGAGGACCCCTTTCAACTGCAGGAGCTCTCAAGCTAAGAGGGTCCATGAACTGGCATCTTCTGCACTGCTGCACCACATGTGAATCTTTGCACCAGCCAGACCTGGTGATGCAAGGAACCAGCTGGCATCCAGCTGGCCCTACAGAAGGTCTGGGACTTGCCTTTGGGAGATGGTGAGGAACGGTCTCCCTTTCCTACTTGGGGAGCACCAAGAGAAAACTGCTGTTCCCATGGGCTGCTTGTGGGCTTCCTGGAGGTAGTCAGTTGGCCATGGTGAGGAACATGACTCTGGACTAGGCTAACCTTCGGTCCGATGCCCTAACCCTCTGCCCCGCTGTGTGGCCACATTCGGCAGCGGTGTGGGGGGAGACCAAGAAGATGATGTGGAGTTTTTATCAAGCAAGCTAAGCTTAGCCCTGCAGAGCCACATTAACAAGAGATGAAGCTGGGGAGGAGCTGCCAGCCTCTTCCCACCCTATTTTATCCCTAACAAATTCTTCAGCTGAGGCGATGCCCCTCTGGCCATTGGCCAAGAAGGATGAGGCTTCAGAATTCAATTGGTGGAAATATCCTGCTCCCAGTGATGCAGCAGCGCTGCAGCTGGTCCACCTCCACAAGAGACTTTTATTGCTGGCTGTGTGAGCCAAGGAGTGAGGCTGTGACGGGGTCCTTGCGCCCTTGCCTGGTGACGTTAATCCCTGGGAAGGGATAAAGCCTCTGCAACGGCGCGGCACATGATGTTTCCCTGGCTGCCAGTTCGCGTGTGACAGCTCATTGCTGGGGTGGGGGGAGCAGCGATGTGAAGGATCATCATGAAAGGCAGCAGACGGGCCCTGGAGGATGAGCTGTCTCCCGTTTGCTTCGTGGTCCAATTCAAGGAGGGGTGTGTTGGGGAAGAGGGAGAGAGTGGTGGACCGAGGCTGAAAATGACCTGATGGGATTTCTGTCTGAACTAAATTCCTGCAGATTCAACTCTGTAGTTGCTCTGTTTCATGGCTAGGGATCAGCTCCAGAAATGCCTGCAGTAGCAAAGAAAAACTATATCTTAGCGAATGTGTCCCCTCACTACAGCCTGCACCCCATTTGAGGTGAGAAGAAAAGAGCCAGGTGAGAGGGTCTGACATCCCCTCTTTGTGGGCTTCTTCCGTAAGGGTCTCGTGTTTTATATTAAAACAGCAGCAGCCAAACCCACAGCCCCATGTCGCCAACTCTGCGGTGGGTGCCTACTCCATGGATGGAGAAGCAGCACATCGTCAAAGCGATACTGTTGCGTGGTCCTCGCTTTGGCCAGCAGGGGGCACTGCATGGAGTGAAGGAAGAGTGGCCGGAGGTTGCAGGAGCGTGGCCACATTAGAACCTTCCTTTCTCACAAGGCCTTTTTTACGGAAAAGGAACTCTCTCAGATGTGACATTTTCCCTTTACAGGAAGAGACGTCTGTCTGTGAGTGGGAGAACGCCATGTGTCCCAGCACGTACAATTCATGAACGAAGCCTGAGCGGGCCTCTCTTTTGCCATTTGCATGCTTTTTGGGAACCAGATGATCTTTACCATGCTTTGGAAAATTGGCGGGCCTTTCCTGCCCTCCTCCCATAGGCCACGCTCCTACCGCTGGGCCTCTACCCCAGAATCTGGTGCCGGCACCACAAATCTTAAGGGTCCGCCACATAATTTCAATGCCAAAGAGCGACAGAATCCTACAGGGGTCAAATATGGCGTGAAAACAACAAGCTGCTTTGGACCATTCTAGCATCCTGAAGTGGCTCATCCCTACTTTTTGGAGGCGACTTTCCCATTTTGTAATGTTGGCTTCGCTATCCTTGCAGGTATTGGAGGTGTGGCATGGAGCGCTGGGGGCGGCGGCAGCAGGGAAGGGGGGTGGTGAGCATGTGGCCCCCAGTCGGCACATCGCCCTCCCCTGCTGTGTGTCTTCCCCAGTTTGGTGGGATGGCACGCATTACATCACCTGTCACTTCCAGCCCACACGGCCACCCTGGCAGGAATCACAGTCCAGAGCATCCGGAGGGACATCCAACCGGGGAAGGGTGTGATAGGCGACAGTGCACAAGACGGACAGCAGTCTCACCCCCTGCACAGTCACTTCCTCGTTTGTTCCAGGTCCTGGTTCCACTCAGCTACGGAGGGAGGAGTGTTCCTGAGCCCGCACATTCCACATCTTTGCAGTTTAGGGTATCATACAGCCTCTATTCCCCCCCCAAGGGGACTGTTCTTCCAGGGCAGTGCAACTGTGGCTTAACCATGCTGTACTTTATAAAAGAAAATTAAAAATGAACAGGCAGGCAGGCGGAATGTCAGGTGATGCGGCTTTGAAAATGTAGCAATGGAAGACCATTTTCTGCTGAATTTCTGCCTGTCCTATGGCTGAGTAATGGCAGAGGAGACCCTCAGCTGAAGGAAGATGGCAAGAGAAAAGAGGAGATCTCAGGGAGATGCACTCTCAGGGATGCCCAATATTTTAATCCCCCAAAACTGCTTCCAACATGGTCTGGTGATGGAGTACTATGCATTGCATGTTGGTGCCCACACGTGAAGCTCTCCTGGATTACCAGAAGTTGACAGACTGTGCCCCCCACCCCAGATCGAAGGGTCAATCGCTTTTGCTACAGTTCTGCGTGTGGAAGCGGTCCGTGGGGTGAACTGCAAGCCTAGCCTGGCATCACAGAACTGCCGGAGTCCACATCACCGCATCTGGCTAATCCTCGTCCTGGGTGCAGGGTTCTCTGCGTGAGCACTTTGCGGCTTCTCTGCATCGCTGCCTGGAATATTAATAACTGCTTTAATGGGTTTATTTATGAGCTCTGGAAATTAACACCATCACAATCACTTCCTCGAGGAGGCCAGCAGCGAGGCTGCTGCAAATGCGTCCCCTGCGAAGGCGAGAGCCCGTCTTTGCCTGGGCACACATTTGTGCGCGTATGCATCGATGCGCACGCACCAGCAGCTGCCGAATCTGGGGATGCACCGCAGCAACGTAGGGGAGCAGGGTGGGGAGGAGAAGGGCAACCCCTCCGGGTCTGCCGAGATCCGGAAAACAGCTCCTTCCCAGGAAGCTAGCAAGAACGAGTGGGATCTGGTACGCAAAGATGGTATGGAGAGATCTGTATGCAACCAGCCAGCCAGTCTTGCCCTCTCAGCGTGTGCACACACAAACACGCGCACACACGGGGGGGGGGGGTGAGGGGGGGGGGGGGGGGGGGGGGGGGGGGGGGGGGAGAGAGAGAGAGAGAGAATGAGAGAGAGAGAGAGAGAGCGCCAATAGCCAGGCAGCATAGTGGGGTGATGGAACAGGTTCTGGTCACTTCATTGGCCCATTTTTGGGGGGGGTTGAGGGGGAGTTCCCAGGATGGGGTTTTGCTTTTAGTTCTTTCTCCTCTCGAAGAGTGTTTGCACTCATGCCTGCCTTGGGGTCCCACCCTGCTCAGCCTGTCAGGGCCTTCTCCTTGTGTGCTGCTGGCGTCCTTCTGACCATGTAAGATTGGCATTGGACTATGAGTTTGCAACAGCTGATGCGGGATCCGCAAAGCTGCCATGCAAGTGAGACTAAGTGTGTTGCAGGGGGCGGGGAGCCATGGACACCCCTTTGGATTCCGGGAAGAGCTGCTGCCGGCACCCGTTTGTCCTTGCTTTGGAGAAGGAGATTTCCAATTAGCCGCTTGTCCATTTTTGCCCTGCTGGAAGGAATTAGCACGTTCAGTTCTGATGCCCGCAGGTGGAGTTCCCCCAGATCTAGGCTGCCTGCAAGCGGGATGGAGTGCTATTGCGAGATGCATGGCCAGCTTCCCCCACGTGTGCTACTCTCTGTTCCCAAACCAGCTTTTAAACAACTTGGGACTGAGTTACCTTAAAAGGATCTCCACCTGTATTGCACTGTTCGGGTCTTCCGATCTCAGGGGAGGCCTTCTGGACTGGGAAGGCCTGTAGCACCCCTTTGAGAACCAACATGGGAACGTCTCTCTGGTGCACCCTCCCTCTGTCGTAACTTTGCCTCTCTGATATACCCGGCAGCTGCACCCCTGTGAATCTGAGGATTATTAAAACTTGTCTGTTTTTCAAACATGTTTACAATTTGTTGTAAACCACTTTGGGATTTTTAAAAAGCGAAGTGGCATGGCCATTCCTTAAATAAATAAAGAAGCCCACCAGTGGCACCCTGTCTTTTGCTTCACTGCTCTTTGGTTTGTTCCTTCAACCCTCAACACACAGCTTTAGAGGGCTTTAAGGAGGCAGGAAGGGAGAAAGACGCAGCTGCTTGGTGACCAAAGAAGATAGTCTCCATCCACAACCAGCTCCCACTCCGTCCGGATAACAAGGAGGACCAGGGATGAGAGGAAGAGAAGGACAATGATGCTAATGCAGCACCTGGCCGGCAAGAGGCCTCAACCAGCGGCCTGGTCCAGAACATCAAACCACGGAGGCTGCTACACTTCAGGCTGCGGCGGCTGCAGCCTTGCACAGTGCTGTCTCTGATGTTCCAAGAGCCCTTGGGCCAGGAACCATCAAGGGGTCCCATTCCCATAGTGAGTCACCGTCTCACCATCACTGCCACCTCAGCCTCTTTCTCAATATCGTTCCCAATGGCTTGCTTGACAGGCCAAGCCTGCCAGCACTTCCTGCTCCTCTCCATCACCATCGCCATCATCTGGGCCAGGTTGCTATGGCGAGGAGGAGGAGAAAGTCCGGGGGCGGGGGGTTGTCAGTCAGCGTCTGCTGCAGGATGGGCCCTGGGCCCATGCCCAGCCATGCCAGCCTTCCCGCCAGCCCTGTGTGCTGCTGTTGTCTTCTTATACTCTACTGCAATATTTGTAAATCAAGTAAATTTCTACGAAAATCCCACGAGTCTCCCGGTGTTCTCTCCCGAAAAGGAAGCTAGTAGAAGCAGCGCTGCCCCAGCTGCTCTCACTGCCCAGAGAAACGGGGGGGCATGCCTTGATCCTCTAGTCTGTTGGGAAGAGCTGTGCATAACTGAAACACCTGTGGTTGGTTAAAAATCAAGCGATGGTTGGAGTATCTGCACAGACGGATCTATTAACAGGCGACTGCAATATATTGGAGAGATCAGAACAATCTTTTCTCCATTTCCTGTATAGCAAAAACGCCGCCATCTGAGGCCAAACGGGGGTTTCACCAGGCTGTGGGGAGCAAGCCAAGGGCAGCAACAGTAGCAAAAATCTTTCAAGGGAAGCACAAATCTTGAGAGAAGGGGGAGCCTCCACCAGTGTCCCTAGGAGGGCTTGAAATGCTGACTGGTAGGATGGGCAATCGAAAACCAGGGAAGGGAAACGGGATGTTGGAACAGCGGCATTCCCAGCTTCTTGCCCTTCCAACCCGGATCATCCTCTGCACCAATCAAAAGCTGGCTTCTTAGCAGCCCCTATCACAGGGCTCTAGCATTGCCAACAGACTAAACTCAGTCAAACATGGAACTGACAAGGCAGCCTTGCCCACACAATTGTCTCATCACAGTGATTTCTCCCTGTTGCTTTGGGATGGCACAGTCTGGTCAGACCCTGGTAAAGTCTGCTTTCAATAAAGCACACATGTCCCTCTGCATCTCAAGGGTCTACGAAAGCTGGCAGCTTGGCTCACAATCGCCAAGGTCAACTCAGACCAGAACAACGCTGAAACGAGCCACAAGGAAAGGTGTGCCGATCAAAACAGTCTAGCAGAGCCACAATGAAGACTGTAGGGCCAATCATTCCATCCCTCCCAGCAGTCTCTACCACAGGGTTGTTTTCTGGGTGGCTGAGACCCCAAACTCCCGCTGTGCTGTTCTGTTCCGAGGGGAGGCCACCCAAACGCAGAGGTGTTATCTGCAAGGAGAGCCTAGACATGATGGTGTGCACAGAGGCGCTCAGAGAGCATCAATACAGGGCACGGCACACAGTGTATTAATTTTTAATTTAATTAAAACATTTCTATGCCGTCCTTTGCAACAAGCCTCAGAGTATTAAGAGTGGCTGACAATCCTAAAATAGTGGACTGCCCTCATTTTTTGCCCCTCTCTGGAGATAACAGTGGGGATTTCCCTGAATTCCAATTTGAAAAATTATTTCCAAAGCTGCAGCTTTTCCTCCTGCATGGAGACCAAGGCAGCTTTTCCTCCTTTCAATTTGATCCTCACCACAGCCCTGTGAGGTAGACTAGGTTGAGAGGGAGTCACCAGGGGACTAGACCTTGGGTCTCCTCTGTTCCAGTTCAATGCTTTAACCACTATACTACACTGCACAGAATGCAAATCCTCTCTCTACCATCCTCTGGTAGAAACTGAATCTCTTACCTAGTATTTCAAAAATATATTACAGGTTTTAGAGGAGAAGAGAAATTCTTCTTGAGAGGAGGAAATACGACTTCCTTTGCCACACCTCCTCTGCTTTCTGTTTCGCCCTCCTCTGAGGGAGTAAAGTATCTTGACTGTTTCTGGGGAGGGTCAAGGCAGGTACTGCACCAGGAACCGATGGCGTGTAAAAGCCGTTATGCTTGTAAGAACACGGGGCTTGCAGGGGGTGGGAGAGAGAAAGAGAATCGACTGTAGCAGCGTGCTGAGTCACCAGTCCCCCTCGTCCCACACACATTGATTCATAACGTTCACATCAGCCCTTCTATCATAAGCCAAGTGTGCTTTAGCATTGTATTCCCTCTCCTGGATTTGTCTTGGCGCATGCATGCATGCATGCATGCAGAGCCGGTGGCGTCCTCACCCCAAATGCACCTGATCATGGGCCACTGGCCTTCAGCCGGCTTCATCTGGACTTGCACAGTGGCCTTTGTGAGCTGCAGGCAGCCACTCCCAGCTCTACACCTGGGCCCTGGGTTGGGCAAAGAGGGAATGCAAGCCAGAAAGGGCCGCCCATGGCCCGTGCAGGGCTCCACATACACCCACAGGCCCTGTGGGCCTCCCTCCCTTCCATGCTGCCAGCTCTTCCGTGCCACGAGTTGCACCAGGAAGAACCATGCAGTGAATTCTTGGTGGGGAACTGTGCCTCCAAACAACCAAAAGCAGCCGGCTGGGAATACCTCTTGTTCCTGGCTCCAGTGTGATGTGAGCCATGGTGGTCCATCAGGAGATGGATCCAGCTTTTGGAAGGCCCTCTGAGACACCCTCCAGAGCCCCCTCCCTCAGCAAATGGACCTTCACACCCATGGACACCACTGCTCTGGCTCCCTCTCCCCCTGGCGCGCTGGTGAGCCCAGGGCCGGAAAGGATGTCAGCCGTAGTCCCTCCTACCCCTGCACCACGGTTTCCCCCGGGTCACAGGGGAACAAGAGCAGCAGCACGTGGGCTTCCCTGTGGGGTCCCACTGGGGTGGGAGCCCTTGGCAAGTGCCCGGCCATGCCTTTCCCTGACTGGAAGTCCTAGCCCTTGTCCCACACTCCCAGGAAGGCAGCACAGCCTTGCTGTAGCCTGGCAGACACGCAGACGGGAGGAAGCAGAAAAGCTGCTCTTATTATTGCACTATCAAGGAGCACAGCACTCGGCAAGGTATGAGAGGACACGAGTGCTCCCCCAGGATCTCGACTCGGACACAGGGGAGAGCAGAGGGTTGGTAAATAGGAAAAGAAAAGGTAACCATGCCAGTTCTAAGATAAATAGCACGGTGCCTTCATTATGCCAGTGAATAGAGAGATAGACAAGCTTGTGAGACCACTTCATCGAGGAAGATGTTACAGAGAGTGGAGCACAGGGGTGGACATGGGAAAAGGGGGAAGCTGACCTTGGTGAGGCCATGATGTTGTAGGACTACAATCTTGAATGGAGGAGGATGAGAAAGGGTCTGCCAACATTCAAGGAAGGCGCCAGCTTTTTTTTTCTCGTGCTTTCTCTCTCCAACCTCACCCTGATCAAACCAACTTTTTGTAATACACTGCCTGGTAAAGAGCTTGGGAGATCAAGAAAGCCTGGAGGAAAGTCTTCTTGTGCTATTTTGGTTGGCCTAATTAAAGTGCCATGTATACCAGCATATAAGACAACCCTTGAAAATGGAAATAGCAAGGCAAAAATCAGTGGGTCATCTTATACACCAGGGGAAAAATCATATTATATTTCTTTTTTTAAGAAGGATAGATAATAAAGATAATTGCATTTACAAGCTCATTTTAATTAATAATCACAAAAAAACTTCTAACTGGTACTGGGGGAGCTCATCCTGCATCACGTTGTGTTCCAAGGTTTGGAGGTGGCTGCAGGCCTAGTTCTGAGTCTGGCACCTCCCTCCCCCAATTGCTGGGAGCGATGGCACACTCTTCCAGGTTGGCTACAGTGGTGGTAGCTGGAAAGGGGAGTGTTCCCCATGTGGCTGCCTCCTCTCTCCTGCCTGCGCCCCCCCATGCCCATCTACAGTGCTAGCACCAGCAATCGCCCCCCCCCCCACAACCAATCCCAGCCAACCAGCCCCTTTTGGGCCACCACCAGCCTCCAAATCAGAGAGGGAATGTGACTATTTGCTAGAATACAGTAATATGATGTCACAAGAGTCTAGAAGCTTCCGGCTGACCAATACCTGTATATACCAGCATGTAAGAGCCCCTTGAAACTGAAAATAATGAAGCTAAAGTTGGGGGTCATCTTACATACTTGACAAACACCAGAGAAGCAACCCAAAAGATCAGCATCATCTTACATGTGAGGTGCCTTATACAGCAGTATATACGATATTACTGAATATAGATTTTGATAGATTTATTTACAGTAGGGTGTGGACCACATAGGCCTGCAGGCACCTCAGATACGGGGATTAAGATTTTTTTTTGAACTAAGCCTTTATGGAAAAGGTATGTTCTGTAGCTGAATGTTTATTTTGTTTTGGGGGTTTTTTAGTGGCAAGAGAATTGTTTCATATATCCTGATTACATGGGAGTTCAAAGCCACCCCAAATATGTCGGTTCAAATATGTGGGCTCTGCCTGTGTATTCTCCTCAGCCCAAGATTTCATCCCTTACATCTACAAGCAAATAGTCTGGGTTTCCCATCAGATTCTCTGAGAATGCTTTCCAGTGGTGCATTGCGGGAGGAAATGCACGGACAGTCTGGGCTTTCCTAACAGCTGAGTGTTTCCATGGGAACCAATTCTACTTCGACCATTCCCTCAAGTCTTCTGAGAGACCGGAAATAAACTTTTCATATGCAGAGCTGGGCAAAATAAGAAGGTGAGCAAAAATATCTATATTTTGTGCAGATTATAGAACTTAGCTTTATTGGTACAGCGTTTTAATTGCTTTAAGTATTATTGTGTCAGTGAACTAAGACACAAAATGGTAGAGAGACCACAAGACCATGTGACTGGGAAAAGACATTGGCACTGTGTGGTTGTGGGTGTCATGACTGCTTTGAAGAAAGGAGAGAGTTTTCTGCCATAATAACAAATACATTATGATCAGACAAGAACAATGAACAATTCCTTACAAAGTTTTTGAAATGACAGAGTTGCGGGCAGACAGCAGTAACTGTACTGCTCCTGAAATATTTTTAATACATTACTGAAATGTGCTCAGCATGTGTGTGAGAGAGAGAGCGAGAGAGTGAGCAGAGGCCAATTAAGGAGGGATGCTTTAATTGCATGTTACTTACATGTCTTGGGTTTTAACTTGAGGGGACTGAATTTAAAATTTTGTTCAGCCACTCACTAGATGACCTAGTGGATGTCTTTTTCTCTCCCCCCCCCCACCCCTGGCCCCTCAAGGTTTGGATTATTGTGAGTGAAGGCAAGAATTATTCCATGAGGTTTGATCCATGATCTGCCATCCATAGAACAGGAGCTCTGCTTACAAATTGGGAACTTCTCTGATACTGAGGAGACTGTCACACCCGCAGATCATCCCATGTGACAGTGTTCCAACCCCATATGTTGCATTTCTAGGCGGCTGCCATCGGAATGAAGGGCTAGGGAAGCCTGCTTCCACCAGCTCAGTTGCGCCCACCATCATCTGTATCCAACCCATTACGTTTCACAGAACTCCCTTAGAAGGCAAAAGAAACAGCCAGGGCACCTGGTGATTTCTAACGGTTGCTGTCAGCTGCCTGGCTTGATAAAACAAGGCCTGAAATCCAGGTGCAGCAGTTGGCATTGCTATTTTAAGAAGCAAAACACTTGTTAAGTGATGCAAAGGGGAAAAATAGAGTTCCTTTCCTCAAGAATCTTTAATTAATATGGTGTGTCAGCGTTTTCCAACGTGGTGCCTATTAGATGTTTTGGACTAAAATTCCCAGCAGTCCCAGACAGCTTGGGAAGTGATCAGACCTGATGGATATTGTAGTCTAATCACATCTGGAAGGCAATAAGTTCTCTTCCCCCCCCCCACCCCAAAACACACACACCTTTAGAAGGATCATCTGGCAAGATAACACACCCATCAGCCTTCTATAAATATGGATGAATTGAGAAGAGGTCACACATTCATACCTCTCGCTCCTGCATTTTCACCTCTGGCCACAGTTGAAGGCACTTCTGTTGTTTCTCTTTGGCTTGACTTATTTATTTATTTAAAATATTTCTATGCCGCCCCCATCGCAACAAAGCCTCGGGGTGGCTCCCAAAGAATACATAAAAACATACATAAATAATAATAATATAACAATTAAAAAAATTAAAAACCTCTGGTGCATTCTCGGCTAAAAATTTTAAAATCCTAATTAATTCAATAATTTAACAATTAAAATAAGTTTTAAATAAAAAGGTCTTAGCCTGGCACCAAAAAACAAATAATGACGGCGCCAGGCGGACCTCTCTGGGGAGCACATTCCATAGATGAGGCGCCACCGCAGAGAAAGCCCTCCTCCGGGTACTCACCCTCCTAATATTAAAAACTTAAAAACAACAACTTCACAAAACACTATAGCAAACCCATCATTTTGTCTATTACAGGATGTTTCCACAAAAGAAGCATCAGTATTCAACATCTTCCCCACAATAAATGTCCTCCTATTGGTCCATCTTCCACCATCTCATGCTTATGCCAGTTTCCCGAGTCCAGAACACAACAGCTTCAGCACCTTGGACAGTGCAACCAGTCCTGGCACAGGGCTCCCCAGCTTGGATTCAGGACCATGGCTAACAGCCCTGCGGCTAAACTAAAAGAAAGCTTATACCAACACCCTCTTGGAGCAACTGACAGGCCTATTGCCCAGTCAGTCTCCATCGAGCCAGAGAGCGACAGTACTTCTGCAGGATTTAGTACATGGAGGGCAGGATCCGTGTAAAAGGAGCTGGAACCTGGCCTGAAGCATAAAAGCTATTCTTGCTACACAACCCAGTCTCTAAGAGTTCACAATCCTAGTCCATGACCATGTCCTTCCTACAAATTCAGTCAGAATATCTGTAAATTCTGGAGATCCCCTGCCTTTCAGCAACTCCATCAGAGTAAAACACCTAAACTATCCACTTCCCTCACCCCAAAAACATTCTGTGCCAGTGTTGCTTCCCTTGGGCTGCAGCCTGAATGGCTTATGTCCTGCTGGATTCCATGTTCTTCCTATCCACCCCCTGCCCCAGTTTCTGCACATGCAGTAAAGCACAGATATTGCTTTGGCTGGACCTTCACTGATACCCACAATCCAAATAACAGGTTGCATGTTCCTAGAAAATTATGGACAGCAAATTCACAAAGGGTGCTTGTGATCCATCAAGCACCCTCAGACACAGCCTAAACACAGAAAGCAAGCTAACATGGCAGGGGAGGCTGAAAACCTCCTAAATTTTCACAGTTAGCAAGAGTCCTCTTTTTATTTTTGCCTAAATTGTGTCCAAGCAGACATACAGATATACTCGTCATGCTGTGTCTGTCCTTGAAAGGCTTTGCTGCCATCTCACTCCATGCTGATGAGATTATATTTGCAGAACTGGTCCTCTTCGGCAGCCTTCACAGGGTGTCCTTGGCTCTATATGGTTCGAACAGGCTGCACTGCATATGAACCTGTCAGGCTGATGTGTCAGGTTCAGCCAAGTCTAGAGCAATGAGCATCCTGTGACTTGAGCTGAACAGCATGACAATGCACAATGCACAATGCAGAACAGGTCAAGGACACCCTGAACCAGAACACTCTTTTGCAGAGAGAAAAACAAGGAGGAAAGATGTGGACAACATCCTGTTGTCAATGCTGGCCTGAGCCAACTTTTCTGGGAAGACATTTAGGTAAAGGTTTAAGAAAGAACAAAGACTTGTCCAGCATTCTGCTCACACCGTGGCCAACAGCTGTCCATGGAAAACTCACTAGCAGGACATAAGTGGATCAGCACCCTCTCACCCACCCACATTTCCCAGTACCTACCACCTCTGCCACTGTAGGGATCCAGAGCCATTGATAGCTATCTCTTCCAAAAATTTCTCTAATCCCCTTTTACAGCCCTCCATATTGGTGGCCATCAGTATGTATCTCTGTAGTTTAATTCAATTCGTTCAATTTTGTAGTGTATCTCAGCACCCTCCCTTTAATTGACTTGGCTTTCCCACCAACTTATGGTACGGCCCCTTTGGGGTCTAGGTTGATAAGGAAGGGAGAGAGATGTTTCCCTACCCACTTTCCCATACTGGAAATAATATTGTGCACCTCCATCACGTCATCCCTCATGTACCTGTTTTAGTAAAACAGCCCCAGACCTTGTAACCTTTCCTCATATTTTAAGAGTATATGAGAATTCAGTGAGCATGTGGAACATTCTAATATCAGTTTTGAACACAACTTTGAAAAGCTACATTGATACACGCTTGTTATCTAAAGCAAACAGAGTTCAGGTATATATGGAAGTGCATGAAATCATAAGAAAATATCAAATTCTTAAACACATAATTCAGAAACAATTGCTGCAGTGACAAGAGCCATTACTCAAATAAATTACCACTGTTTCTTCCTACTTTCAGTATGTAATGATATTCTTAGCCAGGGATATACATTTAATAAAGCTTTTAACAAGCTAAAAATCCTTCCCTGGTGAGGTAGCCTCACAGTGCCAGGGGAATAAAAATTGATGTGTGGTGTTCAAGGGCTTTGAGTGCCTCTCTGGTTGCTGGGAGGATGAGCTGGGCACAAATACCTGTGTGTGAATGCAACAGAGATGCTTGATTCAGGCAGCCACCTGTGTCAGGCAACTGATGCAGTGGAAAAGCTATAGTGGCATCACTCACCTGTATTTTATTTTTTCATTAATGTTGATGATAAGCACTATGGGTTGGATCTAAACATCATCATATGTAGAATAAATGCTTTGAAGTCAATAGTGCTTGAGTGAGCCATGACTAGCTTAAACCCAGTTGGTTTGTAACTAAGCCCGGATTATACTCTATGACTTTATTCTGTGTTCCTTGACTCTGCGTGATCCTTGACTTGTTCTCTCAGTGAAGACATAATTATAACATTAAAAAGGAAAGATCTAGAAAGAGAAGGAAAGAATAAGTGGGGAACAGCAGAAAGGAAGGAGGAATTGCATGTCCTAGCTAAATATCATCTTGAGACTGACTCACTGACATATAAAGTCCTTTAGGAAGCAAATCCAGAGCTCTTAGAACATTTTTCATAATTTGGAAGCGAACTCATTTGCCCTGAAATGGCATGTAACAAGTGAGAGAAAAGGCAAAATGAGGGGAACAGAAAGGCAGGTGTGGTCACAGGAACGACTCCTCAAAGCCATGTGACTCAGCTGGAACTCCCTTTCCTGCCTGAACTGAGCAAGGGAATGGATTGGAATGGTGGATTCATTCCAGAAAGGTCTCATGGGCCATATTGAAGGACCTCATGGGCTTGATTAAGCCCATGGGACAGAAGTTCCTTGCCACTGTTTTACTGCGAGTGTTAAAGTCCAATCAAAGATATTTACTCATAAATCTCATGGCCTCTCTCTAACCCTCTCTCTGCCAGAAATACTTCCAGAGCTAAATGATACGGAGTTAATCAGGCACAGGGAATTTGCCATGCAGACTGGCTCTAATAGCCATCTTGCCCTCCATTCAACTACATGGCCCATTTCCATATTCAAAGCTCTTTGGTCTTCACCTAATTTCTGGTTCACCAAAATGCCTTCCTATCTGCACCTCTTTGGGGCCGCAAGTTTCAAGGAAGGCACTGCCTTATTTACTTACTAGTTTCATTCCTATCGCCCCTAATAGCTGGCATGCTCTCTTTCCATCTGTCTTTCTCAAGCCCCATCAAGAGTTAACTAATACTGCAGAAGTAAAACAGCCTGGTTTCTGCTTGCATTCTGCTTGAAGCTGAAGATTTGGAGGAACGAGCAGGAAGAGAAGAAGAGAAAATTCCCACTGTGGGGTTTGCAGCCTGAAGCAATCGCTTCTCTTTCGGAGCTTTTAGCCACCGTGCAGGCGCGAGGAGGGGAAATTCAGCACCACGGACAGTTCCTCGCCCAGTAGCCTCGGAGCACAGGAATCCCCAGCATTGATAATCAGGGAGCTGCTTGGTGCGTCCTCACGGCAGGACTTCAGGTCAGCTGTGCGAGGCCCCATAGGAATAGGGGGCTGGCTTACTACATGCCCACCTCAACACCCCCAGATTCAGAGATTAAACGTTACCTCACCAGATTGCTGCTTTTGCTGGCCTTGCAAATAGACCTGCGAGTGACACCTGCACTTGGATCACACGAATATCCTTTTTTTAAAATTTCAGGTTCCCTCCAGCCCACAAGAAAGCCATAATACGTAAACAAGAAGACTCAAGGTATCGTCCTGAAATACTTCAAACAGTATTCCTTCCCTGGCCTGCTTGCTTGCTTTGATGGGATCTAATTACACATGTATGGCATTGCAGTAGCCCATTATATAACTGGTGCTGCTTGATATTCTTCTGGCAAAAGCACTCACTGGAGACCAGAGAAACATGTGCATTTCATTTACTTTAGCAGTATAGTCACTGGTTTAAAAAAGAGATGTAGACAGATGGTGCGTCATAAGCTCAGTTCGGATGCTCTATTTTGAAAGCTCTCCCCATCTCCACCCCCATAAAAAGTTCAGGATAGGAGTTATTTTAACTACCGATTCTCTACCTACCCACCCACCCACCACCCACCCTGCCATCGATTCATTTTAGTCCCATTCAGGCATTCAAATTTCTCAAGAAGGAAGGAGGAGGAGATGATGCAAGCTGCACCCCATCTCTGTCACCATCCTTTTGAACCTTCATAAATGGGGGACCAAATTCTGTAGCAAGGTGGATTCCTCTACTTCTGTAGGTTCCTGCACAATTAAGAGCTCTATGCCAGGAAAACAATTGCTGCACACCACAAAAAGTTTGTCCTAAGCCAACAAGAGTTACTAGTCTGTAAAATACTTTACAAGACTGTTGAGGGGAAGTCCTGAGAGGAAGGACAGTCCCCCTTGGCTGGCACATTCACTCTCCTACGCACAATCCAACTGTGACTTCATGTGATTCTGGTGTACTGGCGGCAACCACACAAGTGCTTAAATACAAGGAAGCTTTAATGGTCTAATCAACCTGCATGGACCATCCTAGAACAGGGAATTTTAAAACCAGTGTGTCTTACAAGAAAACACAGGAAGCTGCCCAGAATCCATCCATTTAACTGTCTAACCAAAGAGTTGTCCCCTCTGATTGGCAGTGGCTCTGCAGGCTCCAGAAGAGGCCCCATTCATCTCCTCAGCTACCCAATCTTTTTAACAGCACTGGCTGAACTTGTCACCTTTCTGCGTGCGGATCGCCTGCTCTACTGTACCACGAAGCCCCAGTCCTTTTCATGTCTTGCCAGGTAAAGTCTGGAAGCCGTTCAGGTGGCAGAGTTGTATAAGCCTAATTCTGTACAAGCCTAAGTGGAATGAATAACCATTTTCACTCTTTTCTATGTAGCTTCTAGGCTGCCATTTTAATTGTTTGTCCCAGGTATTATAATGTTATGGGCCAGTCTTACCCACAATATTCGACTAGTGTTATCCCTCATTTTCTAAGGATACAGACCCTCCAAGTGCAAAGCAATACATCTCTCACCAAGTCTCATCAAGGGCTATAACAAGGCATCTAGCAACCCTGTTTAAAAGCAGCCAGTCAGGAAAGGAGGGGAAGGGAGAAGTTGCTATGGCCAGAAGCTTCCACATGCTCCTTTCCATAGGACCAATATGGGATAAGCAAAGCAATTTTGGTAGATGTGATGTTGAAGCAGCAGAGCCAGGAGAAAAGCTCTTCTGCCTTTGGCTGCCATAGGATCCTCTCCATCCTTGACATTCATGTCTTTTCTTTCAGGTGACTTTGGGTCAAGCGGTTGGCTCCTCCATCCCCAGAACCAAATGCAACCTACTAATTGAAATGCTTTTGTGCATTCCAGTAGGAACATGTGCATTTCAATGGGCACTTGGTTCCATAGATCCCTGCTTCTTGCACTTGGTGGTGGCTGCTGGTAACCCTTTAATTGCTTTTCCCAACCTGATGCCCTTCAACTGATTTGGACTCCAGCTCTCTGCATTCCAGTTCATTGGCCATGCTGGCTAGGACTGATGGAAGTCAGAGTACAGCATGTCTGGCAGGCACAAGGTTGGTACAGACTGAGCCCTGAGAGGAACACTTCTATGATGGGCGGAGGAGCACCTTTTGTGGTCCTGGAAATAGCCTACCCATGTATTTCTCATCACCTTTTCTTCTACCACCACCAGCAGCAGCAGCATCATCCAGTACTTCCTGTACTCAGACTAGACCTGCTGCAATAAATGGGGCTTCTTAACAGTGCCGGCCCCAGTTTTCCGAAGGCCTTGGGCAAGGCACCTTCCATGGGCTCCCTCCCTCCATCAGTGCTTTCTCAGGGGCCGAGTCTCCAGCTTCTCCTCCTCCGTCTCACCACTGCTGCCACCTCCTTGCCTCTCGGGCACAGGGCAGCAAGCACAATGCCACCGCTCTTCCCATCACAACCAGGGCCTGGGCCAGAGCGAGGGGGACAAGCAGCAAAGAGTAGGAGCGAGCCCATGATCCCTCTCATCCGTGGGCCCCTGTGGGGCTGCAGATCTTCAGCAAGTGCCTGGCTGTGCTTGCTCTTGACGCCAGCCCAGCTTGCTGGCCATGACTAACTTGAGCCCCATTCGCTTCCATGGGCCCACACTAAGAAGGGCTACAATTGACTGCCAGATCTCTCACAGGCCTGGCAGAGCGGGGGAATGTCGCATCAAATAATAATGGAAGAGTCAGCCGGGCCCTTCCTCCTCCTCCTCCTCCTCCTCCTCCTCCTCACGTTGCCCCACTGAAGCATCCTAGGGGGCATTTTCTTCCTGCACCACTTTCCCAACTCTTGGGAAAGACACAGAGGACGGGAGGAGGAGGAGGAGGAGGAAGGCCCACCGTGGTTACACATCAAAAGCCTCAAGCAGTGCCCCCCACCGCCGTTTTTCCTCCTCCCGCCTTTCCTTGTGGGTTTGTTTTTTTTATGAATGGAATTCTCCAGTCGGATCCGGATTACTATGCCGCACGGCGCGCGCGATAGCCGCCGCCCGATTGGCTCCCGCCGGCCATTGACGTCACGCAGGAGAGCAAGGCTCGCGAAGGGCGGAGCCGCCGAAAGCCCGAAGTGTGAGTCACGCCCCCGCCCCCCCGCGCGGAAGGGGGCTCGTTCATTATAACGGCGCCGCCTGCCCCCAGCGCCAGCCAGCCAGCCAGCCAGCCGCCTCGGCCACTGCAGCGCAGCCGAGCCTCTGTCCCGCAGCCCGCCGTCCACTCGCGCGCCCGGAAGACCCCTCGCGGCCGCCGCCGCCGCGCCCGGAGAACGAGCCGCCCCAGGGTGAATGAGCGGCTGCAGCGCCGTGCACGGTGAGTAGCGCCGCCGCCTTCTCCTTCCCGCAGTGCCTGGCGCTCCCCGCGGGAAGGAGCCTGCCTCTCGGCATCCCAACTGCGCGACCCGCGTAGTCGGGTCCACTCAGAAATACCCCCCCCCGCCCCGCACGCCGGATTTCCTGGAGCAGGACCGACTCCCAAGGACGCGGGGGACAGGACGGCAGCCGAAGCCCTTTCCCTAGCAGGTGACAAACGCCCTTGTCCAATTAATGTAATCGCTTAATGAATGAAAGGCATTTCTGTACCGCCTGATAGTCGATGCTCTCCGGGCGGATGACGGACAGAGCAGGACCCTTTTTCGGGGGCTGCACTCCTCTGCCTCGCTGTCCTTTTTACCCGGGAGCAAGTCCCACTGAACTCAACAGGACTCCTCTTGGAGCACACAAGTACAGGATGGGGCTGAATCATTTTGGAGACGACAGAGAGGAATCGGGCTAGAAAGAACAGCCGTAGGTGCCCCTGCGCCCTGAGCATCCACCTCGCCCACCACCCTCTCTCGAGAAGCAGTGCAGGTTTCGGGCCGTCCTTTGACGGAAGACGTGCCTGCATCTCTGTGCACGCACTGGCTTAGACACTCGATAGAGAAGGGGATAGAGTCCAAAGAGGGGACTGGAGGGAAGCAAAACAACTGCTTTGGCTTCCGAAAACAACTCTCGTTGGCAGGCAGGTGCCAACCTTTACAAATCTGCAAGGGCCCAGAGGATAATCAGATGCAATTAGAGGAATAGTCACACCAGGTATTGCTACCTGCCTGAAGCATCCATTACAGAGTCTTATGTTTCCCTGTAAACTTTAATAAAGTCCGTGATTTAGAAGAGCCAAGTTGCCAGGTACAATAGAATTACTTTCCAGGCACAAAGTCATGATGTGATCTGCTGAAGCTTATGTTGACAAGAGACAACAGAGAAAGCTGGTTTACTATCTTTTATCTTGATGGCTTTATTTGAGGAAGAAAAAGGGACAGGAGGGGTGGCTGGGTGGGGGAAAGGATTGCAAACAGTGACACCTCCAAGCCAGATATATTCCATCCAGGGACCGTTGCGAAACAAGCACACCGTGATCACATGCTGCCTGTATGTGTGAAGTTAATCTGTACTTCCTTTGCCCCAAGATCCTCAGCCAGCTTGGTGGCTAAAGATAGCCAGTATGTCCCCACTTTGATTTCCAGCACCAGAAAATCAGAATCACTTCAGAGATTCCCCACCTGCCCACCATTTGGGTCCTAGACACTCACAGATGCTCCCCAGTTTCTCTCATCTCTCATAGGAAGCTGAGTGGAGTTTTTTGTGCACCCTTGTAGGTTGTAGGTGGACAACATGAAAGAGGAGGCGCTTCCCAACGCTACAGAAGAGCAGCCTGGCTGGTTTGTACCTGGCAACACCAGCAGCAACTCCTTGTACCTCTCCAAGGCTCCTCCTCTTCCCCTGAACCCTTGGGATGTGGTTCTTTGCGTTTCCGGGACCATCATCTCCTGCGAGAATGCAATTGTGGTGGCCGTCATCTTTTACACCCCTGCCTTCCGGACTCCCATGTTCCTCTTGATCGGGAGCTTAGCCACTGCCGACCTCTTAGCTGGCTTGGGCCTCATTTTCCACTTTGCCTTCATCTACTGCATCCCGTCCGAGGCGGTGAGCCTGGTGACGGTGGGCCTCCTGGTCTGCTCGTTCACGGCCAGCGTGGGCAGCCTCCTGGCCATCACCATAGACCGGTACCTGTCCCTCTACAATGCACTGACCTACTACTCGGAAAGGACTGTCACCAGGACGTACATCATGCTCATCATCACCTGGGGGATCTCCATCTGCTTCGGCCTCTTGCCCGTGATGGGCTGGAACTGCCTCAAGGACAACTCCAGCTGCAGCATCGTCAAGCCGCTGACCAAGAACAACCTCATCATCCTCTCCATCTCCTTCTTCATGGTCTTTGCCATGATGCTGCAGCTGTACGTGCAGATCTGCAAGATCGTTTGCCGGCACGCTCAGCAGATCGCCCTGCAGAGGCACTTCTTGGCCACCTCGCACTATGTCACCACGCGGAAAGGGATCTCCACGCTGGCTGTCATCCTGGGGACCTTCGCTTCCTGCTGGCTGCCGTTTGCCATTTACTGCCTCCTGGGAGATTACACCTACCCGGCTCTCTACACGTACATGACTGTGCTACCCGCCACCTACAATTCCATGATCAACCCCGTGATCTATGCCTTCAGGAACCAGGAAATCCAGAAAGTATTGTGGAGCATATGTTGCGGGTGCATCTCTTCCGCCATGCCTTTCCAGTCCAGATCTCCCAGCGATGTATGAATCTTGCCTCCCACACTAGCTGGCTCTGCTCAAACAACTTAATCTGAAAGCAGCCTCTTTGTTTGCACAATCCCTTTGGATTCTGGACAAGAGACATCAAACCCATGGCACCCCTTTTCAGATTTCCTTTTCCCCCTGTAAGTGAAATTGCAGTTATCCTTTATTTATTTTCACAGAGAAGAAAGAAAGAAATATATCATTTATTTTTTTACCCATTTTCTAAAAGAGTGTGTGTGTGTGTGTGTGTGTGTACATGTGTGCGTTACACATTAAGAGATTCAATAGAAATATTTTATGTGAAATATTTATAATGCATTTATTTTCTTAAAATGGAAATGGGAAGAAAACCTTTTTGACCTTGCTTTTGAGTTTCTATAGCCTTAATTACCTCAGAGCTTCAGAAAATATTTTTCTACATTTAAGCAAATACCATTGTACCCCTTCCATCTTTTTTTATTTTTACACTGAGGGAAGAGGAGGGAGGGTCCAGCTGTTAAAGGATGTGTGTGCATTTTTATGTATAAATGTATTTATTTAACGATTTTCCTGCTTTTAAAAACAAAAAAAAAATGATTTTCCTTTGCCTGTATTTTGCTGCCCTCTGGTGTTCACTCTTTTTTTTATCACACACAAGGATAGGGAGGAGGTGGAGAGCAGGAAGGTTTCTTTTGCATGTCTATTGTCAGTATTAATAAATGAAATGTATAACTAAGACAAATAAACCATGTATGCAGAAAAGAGATTATTATGATGCTAAAGGGCCTTACGCTAGAATAAGTGATTTAGGATCATAGCCTAACAGTTGGCATTCCTGACTTTGGATCCCAAGACATTGTGCTACAACTCATTCCATCAGCCTCAGTCAACACAGTAGTTGCTGGGGATGATGGATGTGTAAGTTCAATCATATTTGAGAGACCTGATGTTGTTGGAAAAAGCTGGCCTGAACTACTGTATTAGGAACCGGCTGGCATGGGTGGAGGCAGGCTTTCTGATCAACGGGGAACAGAATCTGGTCAGCCAGTCCACAGTGAAACCCCCAAACCACAGAAGCCCTTGCACTGCGCTTCCCCCCCCCCACCCCCATTTGCAGAATCCTGGCAAGGAGATGAATGTAAGCAGGCACTTTGAAAATCTGACTTTTTACTACTGCACTGCAGAGACGTGAGGTGATGCTTTGTATGAGTTGAAAAGTACTGTATACCTTTGTTTACAACCATCAGGGAAAACAATAAAGAAATTGTGATACTGGTAGCTTGCTGTTTGTCTGTGTGCTGCATAAGTCAGCCTGCCCCACCCTGTCGCCCTACCAGAGGCGTTGGATGACAACTCCTGTGCAGGCTGAGGATGATGGAGCTGCGGTCCAACACACTTGGAGGGCTCCTGGCTGGCATAGATGGATCTGGGGCTGGTCTGAGACACTGAAAGGGATGCTGAGGTGCACCTCCAGACTTACTGCTGCCCCAAGAGACTGTTGAGTCATCCTCCCTATTGGCAGGCATCTGTTTTGCCTGCTGAACTTATGCTGGATGGGGGACACAGAAGGCGATTGCCACCAACCCAGTTGGGCCCCTCATTACAGGAAGGATATAGCCAGGTTGGAGTCAGTGCAGCGTAGGGCCACAAGGTTGGTGGCCGGTTTGCAGGGGATGCTGTATGAGGCGAGACTGAGGGAACTGGGTCTCTTCAGCCTGGAGAAGAGGAGACTCAGAGGGGATATGTTGGCGACATACAGGTATGTGAGGGGATGTCACATGGAGGTGGGTAGAGACCTGTTCTCCCCTGCAGAGGAAGGCAGAATGCGCTCCAACAGAGCAAAGCTCAGGGAGCCAAGGTTTCGTCTGGATGCCAGGAAGCATTTCCTGACAGTCAGGACCCCGAGGGTGTGGAATGGGCTTCTACGAGAGGTCGTTGAGGCCCCATCGGCGCGGGTGTTCAAGGATAGGCTGGACGTGCACATGGTGGGCATGTCGTGAGCGGAGTCGGCTGGTGCCAGAGGTCAGACTAGATGGCCCAGGAGGCCCCTTCTGACTCGCTCTGTTTTCTATGTTTCTGTGTCTTAGGGGATCTCTCGTGTTATTGCCATCGAAATCAAGGTGGCTCTCCATTTATCCTCACAACAACCCTGTGAGGCAGGTTAGGCTAAGAGTCAGTGACTAGCCCAAAGTCTCCCAGTGGGCTTTGTGGCCAAGGAGGGGCTAGAACTTGGGCCTCCCTTCAACTATTACATCTTACTGGCTCTCCTGGCCTGACAGTGCCAGCAGGTTCTGAGCAAGAAAACCAACTTGTCAAATTCGACAGACCAGTTGTTGAACCAGCAAAAACCAGCAAAGAACCAGCAAAGACGGACCAGCAAAGTCGTGCCCGACCCATCGCGACCCCATGGACAACATTTCTCCAGGTCTTCCTGTCCTCCACCATCCCCTGGAGTCCACCCAAGCTCACACCAACTGCTTCAGTCACTCCATCTAACCACCTCATTCTCTGCTGTCCTCTCCTTCTTTTGCCATCTATTGTTCCCAGCATTAGACTCTTCTCCAGGGAGTCCCTCCTTCTCATTAGGTGGCCAAAGTATTTGAGTTTCATCTTTAGGATCTGGCCTTCTAAAGAGCAGTCAGGGTTGATCTCTAGGACTGACCGGTTTGATCACCTTGCATTCCAAGGGACTCGCAGGAGTCTTCTGGGGACACAAACAAAAAGCTGAACTAGGCTTCTCCATGCAAAATATAAAATTGCTAGCTTTTTGCGACTAACACAGGGCGACCGGGAAACCCCATGTCTGCTCCAAGAGCTGGCTGCATTTCTGTGCCGGGCACCCAAAGAGGAAGAGCCTTGTTCCCCTTCCTCTCCAGGCCATTCCTCTCCATACAGCCCATGCCTCCTTCAGCATTCCATTTATACAGTGGCCAAGCGAATGTCCCAGTCAGAAACTATTATAAATAGTAACACTATTGAGAGACAGACTCCCCTGAAACCAGAGATAATATATAACCATCCTGACCAGTAGCCGCTGACAGCCTCATCCTCCAATAATTTCCTCTCATGCCCTTTTAAAGCCATCCAAGTGGCTGCACTGCCTTTTCACCTGTGTTGGCCAGGTGAGCACTTCATTACAAAGCTGACATAGCAGATCTATCATAGCATAATTTTGCAGACTGATATCTACAAATGAGCCAGGCAGCTCAGCAGGAGTGAGTTTCCCCAATATCTGGTGAGACAAGCATCTGGAACCCTACAGAACCATACCCAGAAAGTGTCTCATTTCCACATCTTTGAAGGTAAACAACAAGAAAAAGTTTCTTGCCTTATTTCTGCTCTTCACAAATGAAATCCGTACAATGCCAAAGGAAGTTCTTCTGTTTAAAGGACTTTCCAGGCCAAGATACATTTAAAGATAAAGGATCATAGAAAGAGAAAGCAGAGCCATGAAATTGCCCCTTCCCAGTGAGCACCTGGGCAGCAACCATCACCTGGTTGTCATCGCCCTTGCTAAGGTATCTCCATGTCACCGACACACTATATTTCCAAACTGGAGCCATACATATCCATTAGCACAGCTGTTCCCAACTTTTTATATGCCCCACATCCCCAGAAAATGATGGCTTTATGTTCACACCCCCTGCAAAAGTAATATCACATTTGAACATGAAAAAGTAAAATTTCTAATTCTGAACACGCATTCAACCACTTAAAGTACTGTAGGTGAACTTGAAAAACAGGCTTTTAACTCAGTGCATAAAATTCAGTTTTGGTGAATCACAACGCCACCTTTTGCCTCTTTCTTGCACCCCCTGAAATGCCATCTCAACCCCTGGGGGGGCTATGGGCACCCCAGGTGGGAAACCCTCGCATTAGCACATGCATATTTAGTGATGCCTTTTGTGACAACCCACACTCTCTAACCCACTTGGGGGTGTTCCCACCCAAGCCGCACTTGGGTTGTTGCCACCGGACATCAACGCTGCGTGTGAGCCACCACCAGCAAGTTAAGCCTGGCAGGCCTCCGAGACACTGCCTTCAAGGAGTGCAATTTCCCCCCCAAGCAGCAGTGAGGGGGTGACAGACTGCACGTGGACAACCCCTTCTTCTCTCACAAAGGCAGGGGCCACGTGCTCCACAGTTTTGTTGCTGCCCACCCCAGTCAAGGAGAGGGGCAACGGATGCTTCACACAGTTCCCAGGAAGTCCTGTGAGCAAGAAACCAAGGGCACGACCTCCTCCTCCCATCCTGCCAAGCGAGCTGGTGCAGGTCCCCTTCTAATCCCTTTTCCTTTTGTGCCATATCTCTAACACCATCAGCCAAGAACAGCAACTATCTTATTTCTTAATCCTGTAAACTGCTCAGGGAACCTTGTTGGCTAAAGGACAGTATTGAAATGCCACAACAAAAAATAAACAAATGCACAAATGTAGGGACTGGGGTTTGAATGCCCTTGAGCACGGGGAGGCCATGTCCAGGAAGTTTGCTTCTTCCCAGGGAAAAGGAGGCAGAAGGACATGACTCCTCTAGGATCCAGGCTCTAGCAATGGAAAAATACTCTCTGGCAAAAGAGGAGGGAGAAAGCTGCCCTACCTTCTCTGCCAGACAGCGCTGCTCCAACATCCGAGTGGGAAGGTTATGTCCTTGGCCAGCGTCTTGTGCCTGATTCAGTATGAGAGAGCTTCCACTGTTACTACCGTTATTAACACCTGTGAACCAGGCTCTCACTGCCAGCTGTGGACTAAATGGGCAACTGCCTACACCTGGCCTGAGCTGGCCTGGCAGAAGACTCACAGCAGGTCTGAAGAGGGCTGCCTTGAGCAGCAGTGCTGGACTCTCCCACCGAGGGAGGGAGTGCTGGCCCTACCACCTTGCCAGCCCTCTCTCCCACTTGGCTTAGCCTCTCCACCAGCCCCCTTGCCATCTCCGCAGCCTTTTACCTGGGCCGATGCTGGGCCTGGGGGGCCGAAGCACTGCAGAGAGGAGCTTCAGGGGCCCCGGTCCTGTGAAGAGGACAGCCTGCTATGGACTCAGTGGGCAACTGCCTACACCTGGCCTGAGCAATGGCAGGACTCTTTCTGCAGGCCCAAGTGGGGCAGAGAAACCCCGAAGGGGAGGGTGCCAAGGGACGTTGCTGCTTCAGAGGAGTGCAAAGGCCGGCCCGCCCGCCAGCCCCAGGCACTCTTGGATGAGACTGATGATCTGGACTCACTTCAGCCAGTAACTGAGTTCATCTCACCATAGTTCGATGCGGCCAGTTGATGTGTGTGTCGTTCAGGTGCTTTTAGCTGGTGCGTAGACAACTTCGAGGCCCTAGTTGTCCCTTCTTAGGGTTTTTTAGGTGCAATCCTATACAAGCTTAGAGGATTGTGCCCTTGCTCTTTAAAGAGAATTTGGACTGGATTGTCCTTCAAATGGAAGACTGTCCATTCTAAAAAGGACATGTGGCCACCCTACCTGTGCAGGCAAGCTAATATTCTAGACAGAGTCTGCAACACATTGTGCTTCAGGTTAAACAAAACAAACCAAGCATCACAATAATGAAAACAAAAGCATGTGATCATTGTTTTGGACCTTATTGTGGATACCTAAGCCTTGCGAAGAAGAAAGCATTAGTCAACACAGGTGTTACCTTTAAAAGGTGGATCCAGTGTGGCAAATGCATTATTAAGAGCTCCTGACTTGAGGAGGGGGGCACAAACATTGCTGACCTCATGCTTCACTAATGCCTGGGAAAGGTGATCTTTTTTGTTCTTTGAAAGCAGCTGTTCCAGCTGGAAGATGCTGCAGTCCTTCAGGACTCAATTAGAGACCAAATAGCATTTCCTAGTGCATCAGAAAGAAAGCTGAAAAGCCAGAAGAAGGTATCATTTTCCAAAGAAAAGGTGTAATTTACTTGCATAGTCAGTTCCTCCTCTCCCCTACTCTCTTTCTTCCCCCCTTCCTCCTTCTCATTAAAACAGAGGGAGCCTGGCCACTTTCACATCACTACTGGAAATCAATCCCTTGAAATATACAGGGGCAGACACAACCCCGAGGTCCACCAACCAATGCTGTGTGCTGAACGGCGCCCAGATGCCAGGGCAACCTTAGGGAGGCATTTGTGGTTCAGTACCAACCCGTCATCACCCACAGCAGGGCATGGGCAGTTGGTGGGAGATGGTCTCCAGCTGGGTGGATGAGAAGGATTTAGGGGTAGTGGTTACAGCATGCCAGGAAAGGAGGAATCATCCTTCTCTTCAACTGCTTTCCCTGAATTCTGTCCCAAACAAGCTGGCTTGAAAATGCCCTTCCGTTGGCTCCGTGGCAAGGCTTTCTTCTTAGCCAGGCTGCTGTGGAGGTGGGCAGCGTGAGGAGCAGAGCTGTGGGCAGCTGAGGAGGGAACCCACCAAAGCAAAAGCCAGGCTGGAGGAAAAAGGCAGGATATAAATCACAATATAAACAAACAAACAAACTCACCTTCTGTGCCCAGGCTTGTCCTCCATTGCTAACATAAATAATACCAGCGTTTCTGCTATCTTTAAAATTATTTCCATCCACTCACCTGGTGGACTTCCGTGTGTGACCTCAGTCTTAGCATTGGTGCACAAGCCATCCTCTCCAGCTTAGGGCAACCCTAGGAAGGCATATACTCCAAGATGTCTGTCCTTCACACCCCAGCAAACTCAAGGTTGTCACTTCCTTTATTGCACTGATCCATCTCAGATTTGCTCTTCCCCTTCTTCTTCTGCTTTCAACTTCTCCTAGCCTGATTGCCTTCTCCAGTGAGCCTTGCCTGGTCTGGTTGTGCCAGGAGCACAGGCAAGCTAACGATAAGGCAGAGATTGTGCTTGCAATCCACCACCTGGGCCTCCTTACCATTAAACAGGACAGTCTCAGGCAGTCACTCCATCACACGATATTTTGGACTCCTTGTTCAAAACCTGTCTGTGCATAATACTCATCACCTGGATCATTATTTGGAACTGACTGGGAACTTCAGGGCATTCCCAGTGAAGTCCCATGCAGACGTCCCCCACCCCCGCAACTGCTTCACTGCACAATTCCAGCTCCCACAATGCACCTTGATCGCACACATGTGCACAGACTGGAAAGTGCAGAAAAAGACTTTGCATTAAAGGAGACCTTTCATTCAAGCTCACATGTGTGAATTATTTTTCCAGCAAAAATAGGATTCGCTGACAGCTCTTCTGCATAAAGCATTGATTCTGTGTTCATGAGCCCTCGCCTGAGTTTTCCAGCCTTTTTTGTGGGCATGTTTTTAAGAACAAGGAAATTCTGGTGTTAAATTTTACATTGTGACAAAACTGAAAGGGTGTTGCTGCAAATTCACTCCACCACCTCTGCTGCATTGCATTGCATTGCATTGCATTGCATTGCATTGCATTGCATTCATTGCAAGGAGACAGGGCAGCTTTCAAAGTTTTCCATTTTATCCTCACAACAACCCTGTGAGGCAGGTTAGCCTGTGAGTCCGTGACTGGCCCAACATCGAACAGTTACTGTCGTGGCTGGGTGGGAACTAGAACTGGCAACTCTAGTCCAACACACTAACCACAAATGCCACACTGACTCTCACAGCGCCACCTTGTGGCTGGTTAATATAGAAAAACGGAGACATCTAAACCCACTCTGGGAAGAAAAAAACATGTAAAGGACACCTTTTTTGATCAGCAATGAAACTGGAAGAAGCTGCAATAAGCAGGAGCTGGATCCTCACGGATAGCAAAGGGTGCTGTCCTCGTACTTTCATTGAAATAATGCACATAATATACAGTGGTACCTCGGCTCACAAACTTAATCCATTCCAGGACTCTGGTCGTGACCCAAATTGGTTGTGAGCCAAGTCAAATTTCCTCATAAGGGTCAATGCAAATAAGGTTAATCTGTTCTGCAACTATTTTTTTTACTCACAAAAAATTGAAGCAAAGTGTCAAAGAACAACAAAGAGTGCGGCCATCTCCCCACCCCCCAGAGCGATCATGCGGGGGGGGGGTGCGGGGAGACAAGCGCAATCTCAGGTGCGCTGGGGAGAGGTGGGCGTGGGTATGCTCGGGCAGGGAACACGGGTGCAATCGCATCCATCTCCCCCCTGCACTCCCAATCGTCACTCAATGCAGAGTTTGCGACCTGCGGCAAAATTTTTATGAAATTTCTGTTCGCGACCCGACTCGGTCATGAACTGAGGTATTCATGAGCCGAGGTACCATTGTACATAGCCCAGTAATCTTATGCATTTCTGAGAGACAATCTTGTCTAGGAAAGGGATTGAGAATAAAATCGCCAACCTCTCACTACCTTTATAAACAAACTATGGTGTGACCCCCCCCCCCAAGAGAACACAGTGTACAGTGTCTGATCACTGCACCTAAAAAAAGCTATTGTGGAACTGGAGAAAGTGCTGAGCACGGCAAGCAGAGTGGGCAAGGGCTGGTCAAGGAAAGGTTCCATCAGCTGAGAAGTTTGGCTTAGGGAAAGGGAGCGAGACAGAGGTGTACGAGATTATGCATGGCGTGAAGAACATAGATGGGAGTCATTTTTCTACCCCTCTCATAATCCTAGAACCCAAAGGGGTGATTCCATAAAGCAGATCGGTGGGAGATGCAGCAGTGATTAAAGGAAGTCCTTCTTCACTGAGCACATAATTAAATTAGGGAATTCACTTCCACAACATGCAGTGATGGCCACTAATCTGAAAGACTTTGAGAGAGCGAGCAATTCACAGAGGCGGTGGTTATCCATGGCTACCAGTCCTCATGGCCACACACTAACCTCCAATGCCAGGGCAGTATGCCCATGTATACGACTTGCTGGGGCACTTGGGTGCATGAGTGCCTTTGCACTCCTCCTCTGCTTGTGGCATTCTGGTGCGCCTCTATTTAGCCCGCAGGACTGGATGGACCCATGCTTAGATGCAGGATGTCTCTCCTTCTGTCCTCACACATATAAATGGAAAGGGATGTCGCAGCAAAATATTCCCGCCATGATCGAATGCTAAAGACAATAGCAAACACTGGGCCTGCTTGGGCCTCTCTTGTTGACACAGCCCACGATTAAACGCAATCTGGCCACCGCCAAAGCAGCAGCAGGCCCAGCTGTTCGGTAGCCAAAAGTCTGCATTCCAGCTCCCCACTCCAAATCTTGCACTGGAGGCAGTGAGGGGAAGGTGTCGCATCCGAAGCGCAGTGCCACTGGCTGGGTTTGGCCCTTCTGCACAGAACCGGCATCTGACAGGCTCTGTGCCGTAAGCCTCCGGCCCGCAGGAGCTGGCCTTTGTTAAGCAGTTGAGCTTTGCTGAGCTGCCAGACAGCAGCCGCTTCGAGTTCCTATTTCATTCTGGCAGCCTGTGGTTATTTGCAAACAGGTTGGGGAGCGAGGAGAAGGGAGGGCGGAAGGATAGAAACAAAGCCGTCCTTGGCTTAAAGGCCATTTCTGCTTCCGACAACCCAGCTGCGGAGTCAACAGTAAAAATGTCAGCCATTTTTATACAAGCTCAGCTGGGCTTTCCTAAAACGGCTGCAAAATCCCAAGATGGCAGGAAACAGGAATTTGGGAGGCATGGAGCAGAATGGAGAATTAGGTCTCGGGAATGAGAGCCAGCTGAAACGTCTCTCGACTGACCACGCCATCTTTCCAACATCCCGACTGCCCTTGCATCCCACAGATGCTTGAACAATTCAGGCAGCAGGAGAGCTGACCGGGCAACTAATATGGTTGGAAGGCACTCGGTGAACGCTGATCAAAGCTGGCATTACCTCATCTTGCCTCGATCCCAGAGGGGGAATTAAGGCAGTTGAGAGAGCGGAGGAAGAACATCAGTGCAGGAGAGAACAGAATATTCTCGCTAGTCTGAGTGAAACAGCAAAAGCTCCTTGTTTTGCAAACACTACCTTGGAAAGAGAAAATTAAGCAGGTCTTTGGAGAGGGCGCTTACGAAATCTGCCACCTGAAGGACCTCCGTCAGTTTTTAACAACTTAGGGTCCAATCCTATGTGGCTACGGCAAACAAAAGTGGTAGGAAAACAGGAATTTGGGAGGCATGAAGCATCCTGAGCCAGGATTAAAATTTTACCTTTTACCTCTGCCTGCACATGCACAGGACTGTGCCCTTAATAAAACCCTTTGGTTGTTTAAGACACTTTGGCAGGCTTTTAAAAATACCACGACAGGCGGTCTGCTTAAACAGCCCCCTGTGATGTTGCTTTCATATTGCATTAATGGATGGTTGCAATGTTTTTAAATATTGTGTAAATCACTATTGGAATTGGAATCGATTTTTAAATTGGGCTAAGAGCATTTGTTGGCTTAGTCACTTGACTGAATCAATTAAACCTTTTCGTTTATTAATTGATAGTAGCTGTTCTTCTGTGCCCAATCACAGCAGCACTGGGACCTTTGTATTGGGACCACAGTATTGCCTGGGAGGAGAAAAGGAGAACCACCCCCATGTGGCCCCGTTCCAGATTGTGCTTCCCAGTAGCTGCTCGTTAACATTCGTAGTGGATACAGCAACACCAAATTGCACTAAACAGTCATGCAAGACCAAAAGGATAGCAAGGGCTCTTAAGTTATGCTAAGCTTGTGTGGCTAGGTGCACATTGGTTCTTCTAGGATATTAACTATTCAGTGTTTTTATTCTACCAGGTTTAGTTTTTAATGTGCATGTTATTTTTAAATGCTGTAAGCCGCCCAGAGACTCCATTGGCGTAGAGGGCAGCATATGAATGCATAAATGCCATTAGAAAGGAAGGAAAGCAAACAAACACTGGATGTTCCTTCTAACTATGACCATCATTTCTATCTAGCATGTGAGGTATATTTAGAGAGCGAGTAGGTATAGCTTGCTTTTGTGACTTTTGGCTAGTCTCAGCCCAAGCTATCTCACTTGGTTGCTGTCGTAAGGATAAAGGGAGGGAATTATTTAAGCCACCTTGAGTAGCTTGCCAGATATAAATATAATTAAAAAATAGGCATTGAAAATAAGTTGCCAAGATCTTACTTGTTCTGTGCTGTCAAGTTGTCTCCAACTTATGACAACTCTACACAGGGCCGTCTTAATGCATGGGCCTGATGGGCACTTGCCTGTGGGCCCCATACTAATCTGTGTATGTTAACCCTTGGAAAATTGGAAAACTTCCAAAATTAACAGTAGTTGCAGTTGTTGTAGGGGCCCCAGGACATTGCTTTGCCCGGGGCCCATAATGCTGTTAAGATGGCCCTGACTCTACGAATGGAAGTCCTCCTATGTCCTTCACACCTCTGGTCAAAGATCATGCTGCCCTTACAAAAATCCATGGTGCAAATTCCATGGATTATGGTGCAAATTCCACGGATTATGGAATTCATTTCCAGAAGATGCAGAGATGGCCACCTATTTGGGTTGCTTCAAAAGAAAATTGGATAAATTCATGGAAGAGACAGTTGCCAAAGGCTTGACAAGTCTTGATGGCTAGTTATTACCTCCAGTGGCAGAGACAATAAGCTGCTGGAAAACATGGGTAGAAAGGGTGCTGTTCCACTCATATCCTGCTTTGGAATCCTTTGGGTAGCTGAATTGTATGAATAGAATCTGATCCATGAGGTTTCTCCTTCTGATGGTTCTTACCCATTTTCCATTTCGCATTTCCTTGCCAATTTGTTGGAAAAGTTCCAGAAAGGGGCATCCCAAATGATTTAGGGGGCTGGCACAACACCCCTATGTGTAAAGGTTACAAAGTTTAGGGATTTTCAGTTTTCTTTAAAGAAAAGACAAGGAAACATGCAAAGGTTTTTCAAATTATCTGCGCTGTGAAGAGAGAGATGGTTCTAGTCTCTCCCCCACTGTTCTAGCACCTTCATGCAAGGAAGCTGAATGGAGGGAGATTCAAGATACACACATGGAAGCGTTTCTTCACACGGCTTAGTGAGCTCCTTGGCTGGATTCTTCAGTGTAACTGAGTGACTTCGGCAGGCCGCCAACAACCCTAAACAGCCTGTGGGTCCTGGGGAGCTTGTCAACATCCCAACAAGCCAACACCCTCTCCAGGCTTGCCCACCATGTCCCAAATATTCAAAATACTTTGTTGCTGTTGCAGTAAAAAGCTCCAGAGGGAATCCCCGCCACCTGGTCTCTTGTTATGTGCAGACCAGCACAGTGCACCCAACAGGGCAGATGGACCCATGGATGGACACAATTCGAATCACTCCATACTTCCAGGTGACTGCTGTACTGCCGAAACACTTGACCCCAATTTTCAGACAACACCCTGGGATTATGCAACTCGGCATGAGTGCAATCGGGGCTATTTCCTTATTGCAATGCCTTAAGCCAATCATGAGGCAACTCACTCAGAGCTGCCTGAAGTTTTGCTTTTGCTGCCCTGGGGACTTAAGAGGCAGGATGTCACTGGCAAGATCCACCTTCAGACCAAGACACAAGTTCCTGTGGCTCCTCTGGAGATCAGGTGTTCAGAACTTTTTAAAGGCACAGTGGCACACCGTGCCAGATGTTGGGGTGTATTGGCTTCTCTGCTGCATGGCAACCAGAGCCCCAACAGCTAGGTGGCCTTGAGTATTTGCTTATTTCTTCAGAATGCAAGTGATTGCCGCTGGCAAGCTGCTAAGGATGTAAGGGAGGGGGAAGATGGGGCCAGAAGCTCTTCCTAAACAGGCCAAGAGGTTGGTGACTGGCTTTGTCAGGGCCCTGGAACCTCGAGCACTGCCTGTTGCCAACCTGACACCAGCCTAACAAGCAAGTCCTTCCATTACCATCAACAGGAAGATTTAGTTAACTTACAGGCCACCAGTGGAACTTCAGCACACCAAGTCTTTGACCACACCAGTATGGTACAGTCACCCTATTCTGACAATGCAGTTGTCGCCTTCACAAATCCACTAACATGCCTCTGAATCATTCCTGAAAAACAATTCAATGAATTAATGGGAGAAAGAGCTATCACTGGGCTCACACAAAACCCAGTGTCTTCCTGAGTCATGCAAACCTCAACCATTTCCCACCGAGTGGCTTGTCCATGGGCAAAAAGCCACGGCATGTTTGGAGGGGGGTGGTTGCTGCACCCACAGTGAATTGTTATGCTGACCAAACCCAGGTCATTGACCCCAACATGGATACTGGGAAGTGCCTAGCGAGTGGCTTAGCAAGAGCAAGACAACTCCTTGCTGCTCCTGGCCCGGCCCATGCCAATGCCCAAGCTTCCTGCTGTGTGCAAAAGCCACAAGGATTTCCATTCTGGTAAAGCTCCGAGAAGCTCTTTCCAGTGGTGTGTGGACGGACCACCCCCAGCTCTACTGCATGCTGCAATCACAAAACCACACCAAAAAAAAAAAAAAAAAAAATCACCATGGCTCTCCCCTCATCCTTTACCCATTCGCTCTTGTTCTTCAGGGCTCTTATTTTTGCAAACTTTGATTTGGCCTTCAGTCACAGCACCTTCAAAATCGCCCAGCAATGACGGGACTCCTCACACTTCCAAGTAACATGAACACAACCTCCAATTGGCCAGAAAATATTTATCATTTTTTTAAAGTTTACATGGTAAAAAGTATTTCTTCTTAATCACATGTACACATACATTACAAAAAATCCCTCCAGAAGAGAGAGACACACAAGACTCAAGAGATTATAAATGCAATGCTTTTAAAAAAAGTTTGGATTAAGAAATGCAGAGACAGTCAGATGAACAAGGAAGGCCAAATTTGGAACAAAAGACCCAAAAGAAAGTTACATTACTTTAGTCAAGGTGCTACTTCCCCCTCCTGACCCAAATTAGAATTTGGCACCTGACAAACAGGTTGTACAGCAAACATACATGTTACTGGCCTCAGAACTGAAGAAGTGTGCAGTCCTTACAGTATCATCTGGTAAATTCACATTTTTTGGATCTACCCTAAGGGCCAGTTCACACAAATGCCTTCTCCAACCTGCTGCCCTTCAAATATTTTGGACAATCAACTTCCAGAATATATCATTTGCCACACTAGTTGCAGCTGATGGGTGTCCAAAACATTTGGAAAGCACCCAGCTGGGGAAGGCAGGCCTATGGTAACATGTGGACCTGGGCACGGAGTAACTTATACTCTGCATGGTTCACATCCAGCAGACAGGAGAAAACATGTACGTGGGAGATCACAATACAGTGGTGCTTCATAATTTGAACGTAATTCATTTCAGGAGGCCATCTGAACGCTGAATCAATTTTCCCCGCTGGAAATAATGGAAAGTGAATCAGTTAGTTCCCAAACCCTAAATATTCTGGTACACTTAAAACATCAAATACAGCCTCCCAAACAAATTAAGTTCAAGGTTATATATGAGGTGTGATCAAAACATATGATGAATGTTTAAATAAAAAAAATTACAGTAAAAGACACATTGCCTTTAATCCCCTCAAAATACTCCCCCTCACTTTGAACACATCCCATCGTTCTTGCCTCTTTATGAAGACAAATTGATTCAAGTCGAATCCACAACAGCACAACTAAAGACACTCACAAAAAAAGACTTCCAGAACTGCTTCAGAAAGTGGCAAGAACGGGGCACCTATATTCAAAGCAAAGGTGAGTATTTTGGTGGGGATTAATGGCACTGTGACTTTTACTGTAATATTTTTTTGACTTGGCCACACAACTGATGACATTTTTGCTGCAACCGTATTTTTCCACTTTGCTCACTGTTCCAACTTAGAAGCATGGTTCGAACTGCAGAGCGATTTTATCTTGACTCCTAACGTTCCAACTCTGAATCGTTTGAAATTAAGAGTCATTTGAACTACGAGGCACCACTGTATTAGTTGTCAAGGGCATATGAACCAGCTCTGGGTCTGAAAAACAGCCTTTCCCATTGGTACGAGCAAAGTCACCCCGGTCATAACCGTTTTCGTCCACCAACACCAGGGAACATGCAATGATATCTCTTCACTATCAACCAACTATTTAGGGATAGGCAGGTGTGCATACTTGGAAAAAAGGAGGCTTCCTTCACTATTCAATCTTTTGTTTGGGTCCACCCCATGATACATGTGAAATAATTATTTTTATAAATATAACTGTAGTATGAAATAAGGCACTTACACAAATCATCTATCATTCTAAAAAAAAGTTAGTTTTTGAAATCAATTAAATGAATGTTAAAAGCGGCAATTAAAAAAAGCAAAACCCCAGACCCTTAGCTCTCCCCACACTTCAAGATTCTGTTAAAAAATTACATACAAAAGAAATCAAACACCACACTGCTTGAGAGTTTCTGAAGGCAGGGACAGTCTGTTAAAGGGCACTGTCCCCTTAGCCCAGGCATGCGACCTGGATTTCCCCAAGGGCTGCTAGTACACCAGTGTGGTATCCGGTAACTCTTAAGGGCTCTGCACCCTGGGTTCGGTCAGGTGTGATGGAGAAGGAAAGCAGCGAAAGTTCAATGACTGTAAGAGGTTTTGGACCCAGCACCCTGTAGCTGCAGCCTGGAAGTAGCGCACAGAACAATGAAAAAGAATAGTTAAAAACCAAAGCCAGAAAAAGTCTAAAAAGGGGGCCACCCCTTTGAGTAAAAAAAAAAAAGTTCAGTAAAAATAACAATGCAGGCAGAGCAAGTGATGGAGATCACATGGAATGCAAACCAATTTTCTAACCTATTTTCTCAAGAAACCTGAAAAACGGAAAGAAAAGGCAAGCATAGCCCTACCCTTTGCTTTAACCAACTAGCCGTTTTTGCTCTTCTTTAGGATGCAGCTAATGCTAAGCAGAATTCAAGCACCCCAAAGTAAATCAACTGTCAAGAATCACACAATACCCCTGGTTGACAAAAGTTTCTAGTCAAAATGACTGAATAAAGCTTACTTTGGAGATAATCCCTGGCAAATAGCAGCTTCAGTCCTAGATAATCCCAGGACTTTATTTTGCATAAGAGGACTCAATAAACTTGTTTTACTACCCATCTGGAACTGCAAGAAAGGGATGGGGTGCTCATATTTGACAGGGCCCATTACATGCCTGATAGCATGCAACTAGTTTGGCTGGTCAGAACTTGTGCCAGCTTGCCCTGCCATCTGAAGGATACAATCACCACAACCAGTTTCTTCTTTCAGGGCACCTGCTTTAAGCGGTGTGTAAAAGCAGATCATTCCAACTCTTTAGAACAGGGCAGAAGCAAGTCCCACTGAGATTCAGGAGGAAGGTTTTTATTCTGAAAACTTGCGTGTGTTCGCATGCGTGTTAAATTTATGTCTGAAGGGCAGCAGAAAGAGGACCGCTATCAAATTTCCAGAAGTCTAAACAGGATGCTGAGCAGCTCTTTTCACTCTGCATTACACAAGGATTTGCACCAACACCCTCCTGCCCCGTGTATGTTCACTCAATAACTAGCTCAAGTGAAGCTGTTACCCAGTGTACGTGGGAAATGGGAAACCACCATAATCCTCAGTATGAAATTATGGCACCGGGGTACTCATGGGTAACCACCGTTACTTATCCTAGTCTGCAGGATGTCCCATTTGTCCCTACACAACTAAGAAACCCGCCACACAAGTACCCGCTCTGAACCCTAACGCAGGTTTGGGTGCAATCCAGGAAGAGAAACAAGGCACAGTACAAAACAGACTAAGGTCACTTCGCCCCATTCCAGGCCAGCTGCTGATGCTACTGCTTGAACATAAACTCTGTGCGCCACGTCACAGTGGATACAGCACTTCCCAGGATACATGTGACAGCAGCATCCAGTTTCCCTGACCATACTCTCTAAAATAACGTTTTCCTTATGAGGAGCAGAGCAGAAGAGAGGCAAACGAGCCCAGTAAGAATCTTGTGTTCTAAGATTTAAGAGTGCTTTTTAAGGCTTTTAAATCCCCCAGAAAGGACATTATCACCATTTTTTCTTCCCACACAAAAATAATATGCTTAAGGCTGCCCAGTGCCACACGCAGAAGCACCAGACCCACAACAGGGAATGTCTGGAGGAGCTTCCCAGTGTAGCCTGGACATGGATTCTCTCCATACCCTCACTTCCAGCTGAGACAAATCTGAGCCTGCTTTTGATACTTTGGTCCCTTGGTTGGACACAACATTATGCTTGGGTTGTGTCCTAGCATCAGAAGTTCTAAGTTTATTAAAAATGGACAAGTAATAAACATGTGGAACTTCAAGGCAGAAAGAAACAAGGTAACCTGTCTGCCATTAGGATCTTTCCTTTGGTGTTTGCAAGTGGTTACAAGGTACATCCTGGTGAGAAAGCATAGAGCAAAGCGAATAATTTCAGACTGAAAAACGGGCAGAAGTACATCTGACTGCCATGCATAATCCCATAATCCTCATTATGGGAGCAGCCAGCATCATTCCAGTAACCAGGATCCCCAGATAAATGTACGGACTTGCCCTCTGATATTCTGCCAAAAAAACCCACAGAAGCTATTTTAAAAGGCCCATCTAGAAAGAGGCATGCATATCAAACACTGTTGCGTGGTGCTTAATTAAAGTAAAACTTAAGATCTCCATTGTAATAGTTGCTCTCCATAAACCAACCTTGCAATTCGAGGGTGAGGGATCTGAAGATTTTCTCCATTAACAGAAATGTTAAGGTATCTCAGAACTAATTAAAACCAGGGTACTGGTTAAAACAAGCTAGTAAGGCAGACTGGGTAGATATTACGGATGACCAGCTTGGGTCCATCAGTAGATACCTTTTATTCCTGAAATCCCCCATCTGATATCAGGAGAGGTAGAGCGCTTGAGCTAATAATGGCTTAATTTGCTGCTGTTCAGTCTCTAGCATAAAGTGTCCTCTCTTTATAATTTTAAAAGGTACCTGATCTGTTTATATTCCCCAAATGGACCGAGAGCCTACAACTCCAATGGCTGCATGCCCATAATAGCGTCTTATGTGAGGCGTGTTCTCACCAATTTATTGAGAACCTGGAAGTATGGGAACTACTCAAAAAGAGCGAGTCCAACTGGGTCATTTTTGCTAGTCTTGGGAGGAGCACACAGTGCCATAACAGGACTTGTGGGGGAGGTGGATCACTATTGAGAAGACCCCAACTGTTCTGTGCATCAACTTTAGGTTTTGAAGGTAGCATTCTAGGGTGGGATAGAAATATTAATTTAGGCCCATTTCCCAATTTGAATAACGAGTCATCACTTTACAGCCGAGTATTAACAATGCCAGACATATAACTGTAAAGGAAAAGAGCACTGTCTATAGGGGTACTGCCCTTCAAGATGCTTGACATCTTAAAGAACACTTCTCGGCTACAAAGTGACCTACATTTATAAGTCTTACAAAAATTGTTTCCTCCACATCCAAGAGAAATCTTTAGCCATACTTTTTTTTCTTTATAGGACCCTGAGAATCTGGAGATCTGGGGTTAGTTTCATTTTTCTTCTTGTTGGGAAAAAGGCACAAGTTCCACTACTGGGGGAGGGAAAAAGAGGTTTTGGAAGCTTGGTGCACTGATCTTTGGTTACTGGATGAGAGACAAAAGTGGAAACATGTTTTGGCAATTTAAGATGCTATGTGGACTTCTGTCTTCCAGTGTCCTTTCACAGCTTGGAGAGCAGGCAGGCACTTAATCAGACCACTCATCCTCGAGCTCTGACGAATCGTCCTCAGAATCACTGTACTCCACCGCAATACGGCGTGCAAGAATGGTTGCCACGTCATTGACCACCACGTCTCGCTTCTCCTGTTCACGCTGCTCCTCTACTTTGCGGAGCTGGAATCCTGGCAAGGAAGGAAGGAAGGAAGGAAGGAAGAGAAGTTACTGAAGGGCCTCCCTGGGAGAAACGGCCCTTAGGGAAGGTCTTGTGGAGGGTCAGCTGCACCATTTCGATTACTGTGCTGACCAAGCTGACACCCGCCCCAAGCAATAATGGAATAGTGGTGCTAGGTATATAATGTTTCAGGAAAAAAGAATGCAGGGTGGGCTTTGTTTCTTTTAAACTGTTCATGCTTCTTAGAACTTGCGTTGCTGCATTTTAAACATTTTATTTTGGCTTTTATTTTGGGTTTATTTGCTTGCTTAAAACTTTTTCGGCTAAGAAATGAAGTGAAATAAAAAGCCAAGTTAGATGTTATAAACAAGATGTAGGGTGTCATGAGCTGGTCCCTTCCCCCTTTCTTTCTGGCCATCAAACTCAAGAAATTCCTTTGAAGTGAAAGTCTTTTATTGAAACTTAACAGATTACCAAACTGTATGAACCCCAAATGGCTTTCAACCAAAGTTGTGGGAGAAGCATCTGCCCACCTACAAAGTTGAATCTTATGTGAAAATTTTCCCTCTGTCCCCTCCTTCCAGAAAAGCTTCTGACTTCACCCTCTTGCTGCTTGATGGCAACATGCTGGGAAGGCTGGACTCTCTCTAACTAGGCAGCTCATTTCTCCCATCACTCCTTATCGGGTTCAGGACTAGGTCTTACATCTGCTCCCCATCCCCTTCGGAACACCCTTCCGCCCCTTCAAGTTCTCGTGCTCTGCCTGAGAAACTTCACAAGATAAACTTGAAATATCAAAGTCCTCCCCCGCCCTGCGTCTCCTTCTCAGAATCAGATTAATCTACCTGAACCAACAACAATGGGATGCTGTTAGTGGGTGCTGGTTTTGGACTGGATGGTGCCCAACCTGTTCTAGATGGGGCTGCGCTCCCCCAGAAGGAGCAGGATTGTAGCTTGGAAACGTTCCTTGAGCCATCTTTGCCACCTGGGGCCTCCTACCAGCTTCAGCTGGGGGCCCAGCAATACCCCTATCTGGGCAGGGATGATCTGGCTTCAGTAATCTACACCCTGCTGATCTCTAAATTAGATTACTACAATGCACTTTGCATGGGACTGTCCCTGAAGAAGGTTCAGAACCTGCAGCTAGTGTAGAATGCAGCAGGCAGATTAGTAACCTGCAGGTCCAAACACACAGGACCAATTCTGGCCTTCCTGCTTATTTCCAGGCCCAATTCAAGGTGCTGGTTTTAACCTATAAAGACGTACACATTTTAGGACTACAGTACCAGTTGGAGAACCTCTCCCAACCGCAATCTACTTGGACACTGCGCTCCACCTCTCCCCCCGTCCCCCGAGGGTCAACTCCAAGGTTGGCAGCAAGAGAAGGGATTTCTCTATGGTGAACCCTTTGTATCTAAAACCTCTGGACTGAGAGCTTACTGGGGCCAAATGTGCCACCAGGTTAAGGTCTTCCTCTTCTCTGAGACCTTAAAAGATTTACTTGGCTACGCAGGGGCTTGAGTGGGATTACCCATCCCAGGCATTCTGCAGTGTCATTCTCTGTTGTGGTCTGCTTTTAGCTGTTCTAAACTTTTAAATGTTTTTCGTTCCTGATTTTACGTTTTTATTGCCTTTTTATTGTCTGCTTTTATGGATTGTTGTAAACCACTCAGAGAGCTTTGGCTGTGGGGCAGTATAGAAATGAAACAACAACTTGCAATGAGAGAGAGGTAAGCCCACTCTCTATAGCGGGAAAAGAAAAAATCTCAACCCAACACAGCAGCAATACGGTGGAAGCGATATGACGGTGGTGCAGGACTGTGCCAAATGCAAGGAGTCACAGCAAAGTCAACTGGGATCAGGCAATGGTGGGCACTTTCCCTTTGAAAATGTAACTGGAACCTCAACTGGAACCTCATAAAAGGCCCTCTGCTACTGGTGTGGCTTGAACCAGCCTGGTGGAACACAAAGGTTAAAAGACTACCAGAGGAGAAGAACCAAAACAAGCATAAACCAATTACTTGGCACAGGCTTGTAACACTCCAAACCCTGCAACAAGAAGAAATGTCGAATTTCAGGAGGTAAAGCCCTGGCTATGCAAAATGAGAAGAGACTCACCTTGGCGAATAGCAGAAAGCAAGTCACTCCGAGCATCACTGACAGCCGGCAATGAGGACTTGGCTTTGGAGGACACTGAATCTGGTGGCGGAAGAGGCGCCTCTGGACCATCCATGCCAGCAAAGGAGGAAGGAGGGGGACCAGGAGGGGGTGGGGGCGGGGGTGGGGGCGGTGCACCAGCGCCTGTCGGGGGTAGCAGGGGTGGAGGGGCAGCCACATACTCTGAGGCTGGAGGGGGTGGTGGAGGAGGGGCAGCAAAACCGGGATGAGGTGGGAACGAGGGAGGGGAGGGTGGCGGTGGGATGCCCGCAGCTGGGAAGCCTTCGAGTGGAGGCGGTGTGCCTATCAGCAGTGGTGGTGGCGGAGGTGGCGCAGGAGGCGGTGCAAACCCTGGCCTGGCCCCCTGTGGTGAGCTAATGGGTGGAGCTGGTGGAGGGTGGCTTGGGCTGACCAGACCGGGCTTCTTCAGCCCTCCAGAAGTGTTTTGGTTGTGTGCTGGATAGCTGCTGCAGCGGAGATTTGGAGGGGGGGAGAGGGAGGGAGGGAGGAAGGAAGGAAGGAAGTTCTGTTAGTCTTACAAATTCCACAGAGAAGCCAAGGCCATCTATGACAATGCAGAGGAAAACACTATCTTGCAGACTATCCTGACAGGTCCCAAAGCCCAGATCAACCCGTCTTGATTTTATTAGGTCATTTTTGCCTAAGAGATAATATTCAGGTTTCCATCTAACGGCTGGATTTTGGAAGGATTCCAGTGGATGCAAACATGCGGAAAGCATTTAGTTTATTTAAAGAACAGTTTATTCAAAGATTTTTAAAATCCAGGTCCTTAAAAATCAAGTTCCAGCAAATGGGAGTGCCTTCAAACCCCACCATAGCATAGTAACATTTTCCCATTAAAGTACAGGGATAACTAAAAAGGTACCTTGAAGATAAAGGCCATATTGGATCTGTAGGAAGAATATGGCAAGGACCAAAATATTTCATAGGATATGGTTCCAAGAAATGTTGGATTTCATTTATATAAAGTTCCTAGGTCTCATGATAATTATAGGAAAGTTGTATATGCAGTCATACCCATCTTTTTCAAACAGGAATCGTCTACCCACAACTCCCCTTCATAAAAACCTTCCCTGCTTTGGGGATTAACTGTAGCTATTTCCTTTCCGATTCGCTTGGCAGTGGCATCTAGAGGTGTAATCACAGCAAAACACACTTGTGCTTCACAAAATAGTGTCACACATATTTTCTTGCATGTTGTGTGAAACAATCCCAAGCAGCACATTAAGTGGAAATAAAAAAAATCATCTGGCAAGGAAGGAGGTGGGCAGCACATCTGTTTGCAGGGCATTTTATGGGTTGCACTAAAAATAACTTCCGTCAATTCTCCTGCCAAACTGTTTCTGCAGAACTCATGGATGAAAATTCTGTGGACAAGCTAGTTAGGGTCTTTCCTGAGCACTTGTTCTAGAAAATGGTTCACCACAGAATTCCTTTCTGCATCATCTACTTTAGTTACAGCAGGGCTTACCTAAATTCCATTGGTGGTGGTGGTAGACTATCGTCTGTAAACGGAGGGGGTGATGAAGACACTGAATCTGGCTGCGGAGGGGGAGGGCAGTAGTTGGCCTCAACGCTCTCATTGGAGCCTATGCTGCCATTCTGATACACCATATTAGCTGGGTACCTATAAAGGACAGAAAGATGGTTACGATTAACAGCGGCCTCACCAGCCAAGTTTCATCGCTGCCAAGGCTTCACTGCAGGATATTCAAGTCAGGAGAAAAAGCACAAGGCACACCCATCAAGAACAGGCTGCTCCAGTACTGATACTCCGCAACAACTTATCTGGTAGTCTGGACTGCAACCGGTCCTCTCTCTGCATACCTTCAAGCACTGAAGCCAGGTGGGTTCATTTGCTTAGACCCTTTACTAAAAACATCTGCAGAGAATAATGTTTCACTCCTTTTCTGCCTATGCTGAGCATGCATATCCACCAGTCTGCATATTTATCTGCATTTAAGTGCAGGTGGGCTCATTAGCACACAGAACAGAAACAGAACATGGAAAGGAAGGATCTCCACACTGAGGCCTGCCTGCCTTTTTTAAACTAACTTTTTAGCACCAGGTTAAGACCCCTTTCTTTGCTGAGGTGTTCACCAGCTCTAAACTGCCCATGGAAATGGCGGGCATTGTCAACTGTTTTTAGCAGTTGTTTAAATCCCATATTGTACTTTACTGTATTTAATACCTGTAAGTACACTGCCTAGAGAGGACTGGCTATTTGGTGATACTGAAAATAATAATATAATATAATATAATATAATATAATATAATATAATATAATATAATAAAAAATAAATAGGCGCTGTGGGGTGAAGAGAACATTCAGGCAAAAAGGCTGGGTGAAGTTTGCCTTCAGTTCTTTCCTAACCCTGTAATTCTTAGTCAAGTCTTTCAAACATGGCAGGAACAATGTGAGGAAGAACACAGTGGTGGTGACAGAAAATGGGTGGAAGTTTCACACAGCACAGCTCAGCTCTTTCTGGACTGCCTAACAGCAGACTGCAGATAAGTCACTGCATGTCTGACTGCTTCCCTGTAGGTGAAGAGCCCCCTTCGACCTTGTTGGGTGATCGTTCTGGCAGAGTTCTATGTGCACACTTCTTTACAAAATAAAAATATCAATACATGATTGTCCATTTGCTATTGGAAATGGTCAAGCTCAGGAAGGTTCTGCGGCTGCCTTCAAAGCAATGTATTCTTACAAAGAACAGCCGCAGCATGGCAAAGGGTTGCTGAATTCCTTGAAGCTCAATCACCCGTCTGTGTCCCAGTGACCTAACCAGATATGGACATAGTTCAAAACAGTGAAACAGTAAATGCCGCAAATTATTTGAAGAATAAGCACTGGTGAAAACACCAACAATGTTCTACTCTGTGCTTTTCCCACCTTTCCCCTCATATGAAATAGCATCCTGTGAAAGAGGCAAGCAAATACATCAAAAAAATTACTTAAGTCCACTCCTAATTATGTCTCTTCTGGCACAGCTCTGCTTCAGCATAATACTCACAGAGAATTTAAAAAATTACTGTGCGTCTTACCTGACAGGCCTAAGCTGCAAATGATGGACGGAAAAATAATATGCAGAATTATTCAAGTTTCACCTGTTTGCCAATGCAATTAAAAAGCCTTTCAAGACACCTAATTGACACTTCCAGTTCATTACTGGAGCAAGTAAGTGTGGAAAATAAATGCTAGTGGGCACACATTAAGGGCCTCCGAAAAGGGACCATCTGGGAAGTCTTCTTCAGTAGCTCAAAGATCATGGCCTGACAGAATGGGTAGCCCAGCTCTGGTCACTGGTTCCATGGCTCTTTGCCATGTTGGCTGGGGTACTGTGGCAGTTGTCTACCTCCATCCGACGGGCATCAGGTTGGGGAAGGTAACTTTAACCTAGTACGGCCAATCTGTTTCGTAACATAAACAGGTTGCTGTTTGGAAGGTGGCGTTAGGCAGCTTTCTCTCCCATGAAGTTTTTGAGATGAGAGGAGAGGTGTTAGGAATGAGTCCACAGCTGTGTGACCTTGAGGCATTTGGCTCTCTCAAGCTCAAATGTTCACTAAAGAAAGAAAAGGCATTCTCCAGACTGCAGTTATGCAATCAGAGAGACATCAGAGCAGTGTGGTTCATGTTCAGATAAGCCATGCTCAGCATTCTGGTTTTTCTTACCCTCCTGGGGCATGCTTTTCCCTTAACTCGACAAACTCCTGTCCCATTTTCATTTTCTCCCATTCATCCTTCCGGGTTTTGATTTTCCGAGGATTCACATTTCCTCTGTTTGGATTATCTTTCTTTTCTTTCTATAAATAAATCAATGTAAAAAACACACCTCTTAGAAGAGACTCAGAAATATTAGTGCGCAGTTCTGCCCTATTTTCTTGCATTGACCAGAGTAAAAATGGTCCAGCCACAAACCTGAGTACCTCATAAAACCTTTAAGAAGTGGTTTCCTCATTGCTGGAGCATATCTTATCAAATTAGAAAATAGATACTGTAGAGACTATAAACTGTCCCCTCCTGAACCAAAAGATGAAGCTAGAATATTTTTCTAATAAAATCAGAAAGACTTTTAAGCTCTTCTAGAGACTTCAGCAGCCAAGTTGCTCAGTTACTTCACCCAAACCTCAAGTAGCAGCTAACTATTAGGCTGGTCCTCCATTTAACGGTACTTCTTGAGATAGGGACATATTGGCACTCTGCACAGCACCTCTTCACTGTGGTTACCCCAATAATCTGCAGGGGCACTGTACAAAGATGCACACAGATTGCTAACTGCTGTTCCCTGTTTTGGAGTTCAGAGGGCTGAGGCAGAAGAGGACGCTCTACTGTGCCAACGGAACATTCTCTCTCATTCTCAGGAAGCTTTACCTGCAACAAGCAGCATGTTACTTCTTACCTTCAAAGGACAACTGATGTGCCCGCTTCTGTGCAGTATCAATTCCCATATTCCTATAGTTAGTAATTACAGGAATGATACCTTGTCCTACAACATGCTGGCATCCTAGGGGCCTTTCTTGGAGAAACAGTAACAAGGATCCGAGCGCACAAACACGCAGATGCACGGCTGGTCATCAGCAGGGAAGGAAAACAGCAGGGAAGGAAAAGAGAGCCAGTGTGGTGTAGTGGATAAGAGCATGGGACTGGGACTCAGGCGATCTGGGTTCAAGTCCCTGCTCGGCCATGGAGCCAACTGGGTGACTTTGGGTCAGTCACAGACTCTCAGCCCAACCTACCTCACAGGGTTGTTGTTGTGGGGATAAGATGGAGGAGAAGAATGATGTAAACTGCCTTGAGCTCTTTGTAGGAAAAAGGCAGGATATAAATTGAAGAAAAAAAAAAACCTTCCCCCATGTCACTGGAGAAGATACCCCATGCCGGAAAAATGCAATGCACACATGAGCTCCTGGCCCACAGCAATGGGAGAAGCAAGTACAGTGCTTCCTGAGTGAGAACAAGGAGTCTGTTGTCTCTCCATAGTCTCTTGGAAAGCAAAGAGATGCTGATCCCCCCTGCACCTAAAGAGGTCATATCAAGGCAGGGGGAAATTGACTCAGATGCTGTATTTTATCTATTTATTTGTTTTATTTCTATGCTGCCTAACAGGTGACTATCTCTGTGTACCTCCATCCTGGCCTGGGGGCTGTTCTTCCCATGCTTCCACTCCACCATGATAGTTCTGGGAAAACGGGAGGGTTTAGCAATTCAGACTGCACACCAAGGCACAGGGAAGGCAAAGCGGGACCGGCTCACAATATTAGTTCTGAGCAAAATCCCTCCGCTGCTTTATTTATTTACTGCAGAGGAGAACAGAGCAAAGGTTCCAAATGCTGTTTATCCTTTGCAGAATGTGTGACTATCCCTGCCTGGTACACATCTGATGAGTTTCTTCAGAGTAAATAGCTTGCAGCCCAAGCCTATGCACGTTTGTTCTGAAGTAAACCCCATTGTGTTCAGTGGACAGTGACAGAGAATTCCATCCTTAGGCACTGAAAAGAGATGTTAGCAACATACAAAGGATTTTGCAAAGCAGCTCTAAATATAACCCTTGCTAACGAAAAATGATGACTGTGCCAACACCAAACCCCTTATGAAGCAAGTTATGTAGAAAACTTGTCTGCTTCATCTGAAATCAAAAGAACCAATCCAGTTGTTTGACAGAATTGCCCACATTCACCTTTACGAAGGTCCACCTGGATTCAGACAGGGACCAGCTCTTAGGCTTACCCCTCCCTTGCTCTGTTTAAGGGTTAAAAACACAACGAGACTGACAAGCTCTCTCACCCTATGCTTCCGTTTCATGATATCCTTGGTGTCCTGCAGCATTTTCTCTTTCCAAAGATCAAAGAAATAGGATGGATCTGTGTAGAATTTAAGTGCTTCTTTGCCATCATCCCTAGGAAAAAAGCCAGACAGAGACTCAGCAAAATGGTCAAATGTTTCATCTGAAGCCTACATGCAACACACACAACAGGTGCAGAAACCACATTCTTGTAAAAAAGATCCCTGCCTTCTTAAAATAAAAACACTGATTCAGTCCCTTCCCGCTTGCATCTCTTAAGTCACATCCTATACGAGTGAAGGTGCCTGCTGCACCTTCAAGACATACAAAGCAGGGTTTTTCTACAGTGTAGACTGTTACCTTTGCAATGTAGCCTTTATCTCAAAGATAGTTACCTCCAGCTATTTTGTAATTACCTTTCACATGTGGAAAAGATATTTATGGATATGAGCCAGGGAGACATTTGTATTCCAGACCACGTAGCATCCCCCGCTCCTCAGCTACTAGGCTCATTACCCTACAGGCAGTGAGGGCATAGTTAGAGGGTCAGAAGCATGCATGTCTGCTTTTACTGCAGTGTTCCACCCGAAGCTGCATCCCTTGCTTGACACCACACAGAGCGGCCAGCACAGAGTCACACTGCCCAGAAGAACAGCCTGCACCTACTGCAGGCAACTCAACATGCAAATATATGCATTAAAAATTGCATGCATGGAAGCGGGGAAAAAACAGCTGGACTGCACAAAAGGTTGCGCATCAACAAAAGAAATGTTGGCTTTGCAATTCTGGATGTTTATGTAGTGCTATCAGGATTTCGCTTCCCTGTGGCGTGATTTTAAAAGCTATGATCACAAGCTATACCAGAGAGTAAATCACCAATTTTCTAGCCACAACCATTAGCATAATACCCAAAGGAAATTATAAATAATTCAATTACTGCAGTGATGAGGAACAAGAGGCCTGCAGGAGGTATCAGGTGCCATGAATTACCACCTGGAGGACTGAGAAGGAAGGAGGGGAAGGGACCACCCACAGCAACCACTTTCTGTTGGGCACATGGTGATCAGCCAAACCATCACTGGTTGTTCGCAGTGTGGCTTATGATGTGAGAACTCACCCAAAATAAGCTATATGAAGTAGTATGTTATTCTTGGTCTTAGATCAAGTAGCGAATTCATTCAATTATTCTATAGTCCAATATTACAGGAGAAATTTCCCCCCATTTCCTCTTACAAATCTGTATCCTTCCTTCCGAATTTCCCTCTCCAATAATCGTAATATTTCTCCTCTCAACTAAACAGACCAGGCCTTTATTTATAAGGAAGGCACATCAATGCTCTGAATGGACAGTGGTAATGAGCTACCTGAGCCACTCCACAGACTTTAGGGAAGAAGGCAGGTTCATAATCTTATCAACTGGATAGGCAGTCTTCTTGCTTGGTTATAAATACAAAGCATGTTACCTGTAGCAGGAGAGGATATTAAGAGGTGGAGGCATATTACAAATGCTGTATGTTTCAAGGACAGGCACAGGGAGAGAGTCTCTGTCAAAAAGCTTTTGGTCCTGAGTTGTGGAGCTTTTGAAGGCTTTCCTTGTGTTAATGCCTTGCAGGGACACTAAAAGGAGAGAAAGGAAGAAAAGAAAAACAGAGAAATCAACTCAAAGCACAAGTTAAGCCAGCATTTGTTGAGTTCTCTCTGCAGAACTCACTCTGCAGTGACAACGTGGATCCTTTTGCCATTTCTCTAAAGAGGTTTTTCAAGATAAACTTCTTTTAACAGTTTCATCTGATGCTGTGTGTGAACCCTGGAAAAGGAATTAACTGCCAATAAGGATGCATATGGCCTAAGGAACCAGAATGCTACAGAATTATTTTTCTTTTAGCAGAACGTTTTAAATAAAATACGGGGACATACCCAAACTCCTACAGTCAATTAAGAGACCTATAAGCATTTAGAAAAGCTTATTTCAGGGCTGCATTTGACCGGTCCATGCCCCTCACAGCAACCCAACGCCACATCAAATAGCCAGTCAGTCAACTATTTTAAAAGTTACAACAGAAAATGGTGGCTGTGATAAATCCGACTGTCGATGAGAATCCTCTGGAGGACAATAAAGCCACGCAGATCATCATGCTGGCTCAACTTGGAAACCCTCCCGCTAGCAAATGCAATGGATTTAGTAGTAATTGTGTTTCTTTGACACACTGATAATAGCTTGTGTGTGTGTGCTTCAAAATTTTTCTGGAACCCTGTTTCTCTCTTCTTTCTCAGAAATCCCTGCAGCCAAATCACATGGCCAGTAGGAAAAGCTAGGCCATATGACTTGTTCAGGAAAGAGGTCAGAAACTCTGCCCTAACTGAAGATCAGGCATGTGTCTTTCCAGTGTTGAAAACTGCCTGGTAAGATGCCCTCATTTCAGCCATTTACTGCCAAGGAATCCCCCAAGAAACAATTAGAAGGTAGAGTGCAATTCTATTTTTGATTACATGAAATATCTTGACATTTGACTGCTGAATAATAAGTGTCCCACCCTATTTTCAAGTTGATGTCAGTGGCACAGGCATTCCTCAGCTGCTGATAAGGGTTTTTAGAACAGCTGGCCAAAATGTCTATCATTTTGGTCCTTTACCTTCTTCCTCCTTGGGATCCAGCTGAGTGACTTTGACTTGAAGCCGATCAACTCTCTCAACTAGAGAGCTCACACGAGAGGCAAAGGTGTTTGCCTGAGTGAAAAGCTCTCCAAATATGTCCTCTGCAAACTTACCTGGAAAGGAGAGAAAGGAAAGCAAAACATCATACTTCTGAAGACACAGAGACAGCCACTTGTTCTTCCCCCATCTCTAAACAACCTGACATGGTTCCCACCACCACCAGTTAAACCATGGTTGCTCCTCCTCACAGCTTCAAAATGCATATGGATCCCAGATTTGAGATATACTCAAAATACAGCCTTCCAATAAACGCTAGTAAGTTCAGCACCACTAGGTGTTTAGACTTGCTAGAAAGAACACGTGCTCAGCACTTTCGGTCAAAAGGAATCTTCTGCTAAAGTGGTGTGCTTTATTCTGGGGTGGTTCTGACCCACCGTTTTCGGCACACGTCTTTGATTAACTGCAACACCTACTCTTGTATTTGACCTGTATTTTATTTTTCCAGTAATGCCTACATACTCAAGGGAATTCAGCTATTCCTAAAGATGCAGAGACAGGCTTTCTGCATCTGCCAATTTTTGCACTGGGAGAAAACCAAACAGTGCCAACAATTCAAAAGCTTAGCTCACTGCAGCCCTTTTTTTGTTGGGCAGGAAAGTAACAAAGGTGAAGATACAAGCAGTCTCAGATGACACACTACAGTGGGAAGAATTTTGATTTGTCCACATAAATTTTTCTGGCGTTAGCTGTAGCAACACTCCTGAATAGTTCAAAAGGTCCACCAGCAGACTGCCTCCCACAAGTTCCATCCTACAGCGACATCCAGATTTCTTTGCTGATACACTACCATCTGCTTTTGAAAGCTCAAAAATGTAAGCAGTGGCAGCCCCACACACTGGAAGTTCTCAGGTATGCACATTGGTTTTGCAAGCAGAGGTGCTGGTGCTCTGCCCAAGTGGGGGAGAGGAAGGCAGCATGCGGCAGGGGAGAAAGCAGCACACAGATCTACCACAACGCCTCACTGGGTCAACCATGATATTACTTGGGTCTGTAAAAAAGCACATACATAATCAGAAGCAATGCCTGGGTTCACGTGACATGCTAAGCCACAGAAGGGGTGGATTGGTATGTTGCGTGAAACCCTGGGATGGCTTATAAATCACTCCAAGGAGCCATGGCTTGTTCCAGTGTTCAGGAAGTCCTTGATGGCTCAGTGTGTCAACCAAATGCAGATGACACAATAGGCCGTGGTCAGGCCAAACTGTGTAAGAATCCCTTGGCAAAAGCAGCGAAGAAGAACGGCCTTTCTGCCCACCCCACACCTGCTCTTTCTTAAGGCCCACTTGGGTGCTGAGACAGAAGAGGTGCACAGCTGGTGAAGGGCCTGCTTGGCTTTGATTTCTCAGTGGGCCCTTCTTGTCTATCCCACCCAACCTGTGAAGTTATTGCCAGTCAGAGGTAAAGAGTCTGCCTGTCAGTACCATGCATGTGCAGGGTAGGCTTCCTCCTTAAACCAAGGACCAATGGGATCCAGATCAGACTCCTCTGCATCTTGCTAGGACGATCTATTTTATGCCTTCCAACCACATGAGTTATACAATGTTTTTGATTCTCACATTATGAACATTTGATTCTATCAGACCAGCCCATTTTTTTCCCTTGTTGATACAAAGTTCTGGTCTTATGTATGTTTATGCATAAATGCATAATATACTTAATTTTTTAAAGTTGCAAAAATTCCCAGTATTGGGAATTGGTTGATGAATAAAGATGAAGATGACTGCTCGAGCTTGTTCAACTGGACTTCCATTAACCTTCCAATAAGTTAACTGGCTTAATATTCTCGCATGTATATAGTGAAAGCAGCCAAACAAAACACTCTGTCTGAACAAAGGTATATGATTTACAGAATCAAAGGCTTCAGACTCTGCTGTTATTATATAACAACTTACTTAGTTGCAAATCAGTATGTCCAAATTGACCAGGTAGCACACATGCTTGCTCAGGAAATATGAATTGCAAAATGACATTCTGCCCAAGTATTCCGCTTTAACATTTCCTGCAAAACAGTTTCTGACTACCTACCTCACAAATTTATGAATAAGTGAATTACTTCTTGTAAAAGACTATTCCAATCCCTTAACCATTTTAGAAGAGGTAAAACAAAGACTGCTGCTTTCTCACTTTACCCAGTCTCTGTCTAAAGTTTTAATCCTGTCTTTTACATGGCTACAGACCAGCTAAATAGTGTTCGGGCCAATTGTCCATATTTGTCATTTGCAAAAATATACAACACCAAAAGTGGCTTAAAGGCTGTTTGCAACCTTTGCTGAGGAATTTCAAGTGAGTAATGCAGCAAGTTTAAATCATCAAGTTGCTCTATTGTTGGAGGATTCTGATAAATGATTACTTCTACTGGATCCTGAAAACAGATGAGCTGTGCTTGATAATGATCTCGGTGTACTGCAGGTTCTCAGCCCAGGGCTTCTGTACGCAGGCCATTTAAAAAACCCACCTTGTATTCCTTCCATCTGCGCTTCTAATCAAAGTTCACAAAGGTTTTACCAGGAAGATCTTTTAGCACTACCCATGGAAAACAGATGGGGGAGAAATAGGAACACAAGGAGAGAAGGCAGCCAAATTGAGGGCCCAACCGTTCCTGCGGGCAGTATGCAGGCTTGCCATGGTACTCACTCAGGCTGCCCAGCTGTCGAATGACATTTGCCAGGGTGATGTTGGTCACGCATTCCAGCTCATTTGGAACATTGGGCAATGTCTGGCGGCACAGGTGCCTTGGCTCAATGCTTCTTGTTACTAATGGCATGGTGGACCAGCTTCAGGCGGTGTTCTGAAAGATAAAACGCATATCCCGAACAGGAAAAGGATTACTCATCCACAAATCCTAGGTGCAGCATTCATTTCCCTGCCCAGAAATCAGTTTTATCTAAGTCACAGCATCCCTCCCTTCCAACCACACACACAAACCTACCAGAAGTGTGATTCCAGAATAAGGAGCCTGCTGTTTTATGGCTTGCTGCAGAAAAACCTGGACCGCCAACTGAACAGTGCCCAGATAACCAGAATACACACAGGGCTGCTCTAGCCTGTTTACTCCGCATGTGTTCAAAACCACCTAGATTAGCTCTTTCGACCACTGCTGAGCGCATCCCCAAAAGCACGGACGGCTGACAGAAAAATCAACACCATTACTGCACTGTTGTTTAGGTGGGAAAGGGTTAACAGTTTCTGTTGTGCCAGATAAGCTGGGCTCTCATGAGAAAACAGGAAGAGCTTTTAGCTGACCAGGAAGCTTGCTAGCAACTGCTTTTTAGCCTGAGGGCTACGCCATTTTCCCCAAAGTCCCTTGTGATGGAAGGTTTTCCCACTAAGGCAGCTGCGGTTTTAAAGATACTGTAGCCTATGTGCACACAGGTAGCTTTACAAAGCCAGACAGCAGTGAGGAGTCAATCCTTGTCAGGGGGAGATCTTACCACTAGAAATTAAATTACAAGATTTGAGAGGATTTTCCTGAGAAAAACACTTATTTGTTCTCCAAAAACAGATATTACCAAAGCATCTGCAGTTAATTTATCCTGATCTTTGGAAGAAAGCAGCTTCTTTTTGTGTTTTACAGAGTCTGGGTAAAAAAAAAAAATCAACACATACTCCAAAATAAGTAAGAATGTCAATATTTTGTTAATGGTCATCCCACATAATTCCTAACAAATATAGTCTATTTATACTGTCTGCATGCCCAGGGCTTCCATCTTTAATAAGACTGATATGTCTGAGAACTTTAAGCTCTGAGGAAGAACAGAACCAAGTGATTATGGATTATCCAACTAGCAAAAATAAAGTACCTTACCATTTGTGGGCTAATGAAGACAAGGGAGGGACCCCCGCCTAGGTCAAATGGTGAATAACTCTGCCGGAGGAGACAGATGTCTTATGACAAAGACGTTGATCTGCTGTGGATAGCATGGGGGAAAATAAAAGCAGGAAGCTGACAGCTTGCTTGGGGAGCACGGCTTCCTGTCACCACCAACAACAAACCAAGTCTCTCTCTCTCTCTTTTAAAGTCAGCTGTTTGAGCTTGACTTTGAACCACCCTTTTATAGTCTCTGTGGCAGCTGGCAGCTTATCTCTGAGGTCCAGGAGTCATTCCTGGATGCTTTTCTATCAGGGTGTTAAGGGAATGAAGCAGATATTAGCTTTTGCTAATTACCTCCCAAGCCAAAAATCTGAATTTCCAAATTTGACCTGCTACTGCAGAGGAGTTCAAGATCTGGAGGGCACAGAACAGCATCCAAGGTTTTATGTGTAACATGAGGTTACAAAAACCTCAAGAAATTAACAGCCAGAGCCAAAAAGAGCCAGGAAATCTTGACAGGAATTTATCCACCTCTTAATGGGATGTCTTGTGCCCGGGTACTGCAGAGGTCAGCCAGCTTGCAGTATCAGTAAGCACAATCTCCAATATGGACACACTTCTAGATATGTTTTTAATACTCAGATAATTTGCAGTACTTCTCAGCACAGAAAGCAGCCTTTCACTCAGCTGCGTTAACACAGCAGGGTTGTTTACCTATAAGATTATAGGTAGGAAACAGGTTAAAAGGTCAAAGTCATGCACTATGTTCTTTGATAAACTCAGATCTGAACTTAACTCAGGCTAAGGGCAGCTTCATCTTAATGGTTTTTCCTACACAAACTTCTTCTGTACTGGAAACATGGAATCTATGCCAATATTTATTTTTAATTTATATGCTACCCATGAGCCCAACAAGAATCTCTAGACTCATAGAATAGTAGAGTTGAAAAGAGGCCAAGAAGGTCACTGGGTCCAAACCATGCTGTTACAGGTCGCTAAGTTACACCATCCCACTCTGGGCGGCTTACAACAAACAATCAATATTACAAATGCTAAAACACTAAAAACAATAAAACCAATTACATGTAATATCCCTATAGTTGCATTGGCTTGGCCGTTCATGGCCACTTAGAAAATTCTCTTCCTGTTTAAGGGGATCCTTGTACTGAGTTCTCTATAATGCCAAGGATCATTTAGTGTTGCTAAGTATCATGTTGAGTTTTTCCACATATGCCTCACATGCTAAGCTTCCCCACACTGGCTGCCCAGGGACAGGGGAGGAAAATGCACAATGCCATCTACAAAAAACAGAGCATGCATCTCTAAACATTATAGGGGAAAACAGGCCTTGGTATTAAAAGGCCATTTTTTGCCAAGAATAGTGCATTACACAAAGCATGACTTTGCTTTATCAGTGACATTTCCCTCACACCACAGCAGAACAATTATTTGTACAGCTCTCATCTAAGGGACTAGAGACCTGGATAGCAATTTCAACAGCAATGGACTCTGGGCAACTGTACACTCACAGCCTGACCCCACTGAGGCATTCATAAGACACACTCTGGACTGCTGGGAAGCCACTGGAAAAAAATCCTTTGGAATCCAAAGGTTGAAAAGAAATCAAATAAATGAATATAAACAAAGAGCAAAGGCGAAAAGAAAAGAAAGAAAATGTGCAACAGTTTCTTGTTGAACTCCTCAACAGTCACTAGAAGAACACCAAGCCCTTGCAATGTCCTGAGCATGAACTGCTGTTTTGTTCTAGAGTTTAGTAATAAGAGCAGATAAAAAGTAATTGAGATTGTGAGGATGGACCAGGTTTATGAACTCCATCTGAGTTTACCTGAGTGTGCATTGCACAGTTGTGGGAAATATCCGCAAATAACCTAAATACATATTCATGAAATACGAAGTGTGAAAGAGCTAAGCTATGAAGAAAAGCTACAACAGCTAATAAAACTAAATTTGTTATTACAAGAAAATGAAGGGATGAGGGGCAGCAAGTCGCAAGGGAAAAGGACATGAAGCTATAGTCAAACCTGGTGGCAAGTAACTGATCGCAAGGCAACTACAATCTGGCTCAGTGACAATGATGACCACCAGCACCACCACCACCACCAAGCTAGTTGCTGGGTTAATCCAGGGATTCCATTTTGGAATTCCATTGCTTCCAAGAACGCACCATTCCGATCTTTTAATGTAACACTTCAACATAAATATGCAAGAAAAACACGACAGTAGTACTAATGTGAAGAAAAAGATAAATGTCAAAAAGAGGGGATAAAACAAACAAAAGAGGAAGCAGCAGCCAAGAAAAAGAAGGGTCAAGGAGAATCACTATGTCACTTGTCACATTGAAATAGATTACAGAGAGATCATCATCGATGGAGGTCCTCCTACAAGTCCTCCTTCTTAGGGAGGATAAGGGGGAGGTTGCAAGGAGGGCCTTTTCTGTGGTGGCATCCCAACTGGGGGACGCCCTGCCATTAGATTTGTCAAGCACCTACTTTACTGTGTTTTAAGTGCCTAACAAAGCTTTTCTTTTCAATGGACCTATAGAACGACTTAAAACATCTCCACTGACAGCACTGGTCTTATTAATTTACATTTTTGTCTGAATATACATATATTGTTTATCTTATTTATTGCAATATTAACTATACTGTTTTATTTAATGTTATTATTGACATTTTTACTGTAATGGCCACCCAGACAGCATGATGCTAACGGGCCACTTTTATACAAATTTAATAAATAAATAAAGTAAGAACACATTACTTAAACTTCCAGCTGTACTCTAGCCTTACTCTATAAAAAATGAAGAGGGGGACATTCTTTTTTCTACAATATCATTATCAAGTTGGAGCATTATCTCTATACAAACATCTCCATAGTGGACTGTCTCGCACGACACTAGCAAAGAAAAGCAGAACTGGAGGCGCCTGCCACTTGGGTGTGAACACCCTCCCAACAAATGACCTACATCAGCACCCCCAATCTGATGCCTTTCAGATATTTTGGACTTTTAACTCTCATCAACAATAGTTAAGAATTTGGGGGTTCTGGTCCAAAATATCTGAAGGGCACCAGGCTGCGGGGGGGGGGGGGGGGGACTGATCTGGACAAACATAATCCCTGATCCTACAACAGCAGTCTTTTTCCCTATAGTGGCAGGCCACATCCCAAGTCAAATGTTGATCTAATCCCCAATGGTGCCTTATTTTAGGCTTTGGAAAGCAGAAACGGCTGAGCTGTGCTCTATGAGGTTCACTGGTTATTTCTGGCACTTTAACACCAGCCATGTCAGAGACAGAGGTTTCCCACCTGTACATAATGTATTAATAGCAGATTGGCTGCAGGAAACAGGTTATTACTTATATGCAGGCATTATTAGCATGGTGGGTTTGAATTGTTACAAAGGGAGTGCTCATCAAGAACATAAGGATCACAATTGCAAGGTGGGGCTTTGACTAGAACAACATAAGCCTTAAACTTTCTTGCCACGGAGATTTAAGTAAACTCTTCTAGGATACAGAACACACGGACACACACATGCACAAGCGCACACACAGAGCCACAGTCATGTTGCTCAACAAACCAGGTAACTTCTCATCAAAGATCACAAATGTTCGCCCAGAAAAAAAATCTCATGGGAATAACCATTTGGTCCCAAACAGCTGAAGTTCCTCATCCCACCCCGCTGGCCCCTTGAAAGCAATCAGAGAACCCAGAAAGGAAGGAAGCCAACATGTTCCACCATCCCCTAATATAACAGCAAGAAAGGCTTCAGATAAATTTCTAGAGGAAACCAGGAGCCTGTGTCACAAGTTATTTAGAGGAAAAAGGAAGGGAGAAGAGGACAGGGGCCTATGTTGAAGCCACTAATTTCATTTTTTTTTTTTTTTTTTTTTTTGCTGTGGAAGCTTCTCTCTTAGACACCATCTGTGTAAACACACTTAAAATTAGCAATGCTGTAAAGGCCGTCCTCTATCAACCAAGTACCCCCCTCATAGGTTTTTATACCCAAACAGTGTTGCAATGACTCTGATGACATCCTGCACTGCACACTCAGGGTAAAAATCCTTGTAGTATACCTGGTTGCAAAACATTGCCTTCCTTTACAGTTCCATGCAGCAAAGCCAGGCAGAACAACCCTCTGGCATAACTTTCTCAGGGACCGCTATTCAGAAATGCCCAGAGGTAGACTAGACACAGCAGAAGGACTGGAAGCAAGGAAGAAGACAATAATGAAATCTAAAACTCCCATCAGACAATACAGTTAGAGGTCTCACTGTATCCTGCTAAAGCAGGCCAACAGTTTCCTCAAAGTTCTTAAGACAAAGAGTTTTAGTTTTTCAAGCTTTTTTTCAGCAGTAACAGTTCTGCGAAACAGCCAGGAAAAGACACCATTTATGTAAATCTGGAAAGCACAGGGCAAACTATGAAGAGACATGTAGAGAGCAGAAAATAAAAAGGTGATCAGCAGAAAATTCTGCCAGGGGCACAGAGCAATATTCACAGGTATACATGAAACTAAGGAAGGAGCATCAGCAAACAGTATCAAGTGATCATTATGAACCAATTGCCACATGATGCTATATATTATTTCTTTCCACCTGTAATGAGCATTTCTTTCCCATCACTGCAAATATCACAAATGAATCTGTCATTAACATCCCAGCTACAGCTAGCAGCCAAATAATAACTGGCAGGAAAGGGCAGGTATAGGTTTTAGTAGGTTTCTTTTTCCAAATGTCCGAAATGGCTTTGTGCAGGCATGTCCACCAGAAATAAAACCCTAAACACTCATGTTTGTGCTTGGATATTCACCACAAATAAGACCCTACACTCTGATTTCCTACGCAGAAGACTAATGTAATACATATCCCTAATCACTCCCTTGGAACAGATTTTACTTCTCTCCAAAGAACCAGGGGAAGGGAAATAATCTCCTGGCTCAATGAATGCAACACTAGGAAAATCCCAAGCTATTGCTCATACTGATACCCACAAACCGGAAATATTACTGTAGCTCAGTCCAGATGTGGCACGGAAAAAAAAGTTGCTAGTCTGAATAGTCAGCATTTGGTAATTCTGTGTGACAATTCATTCTGTTTCCAGGGTTTTGCAAAAATGATCTTTCTGGTAAGGACAACTGGAGCAGAAGAGTAGCCATGGAAATAGACAGCTACACAGAATTTTTTCTTTAATCTTGAGGTCTAGAGGCTTGCAAAAGAGAACACTCATGATGCCAAATGTTTTATGGACAGTACTTACATTTTACTTATATATTACAACATGGCCTACCATGCACATGACAGTCATGTTGTGAGCGGAGCTGGCTAGAGCCGGAGAGCAAGACTAGATGGCCCGGGAGACCCCTTCTGACTCACTCTGTTTCTATGTTACTTAATAGTTGCTCTATGCATTTCTATTTACATGTGTGAAGTACTTGTGTGATGCTTCTTACATGGTAGCACTTCCCAACTTTGCTTCCCCACATGTTGCTCTACAGTTCCCATTAACTTCCTCAGCCAGCATGACTAATACTCAGGGAGAATGGTAGTTGTAATCCAACAACATATATAGTGCTATTCATCAAAATGAAAGCAAATGTAAGATACACTTAAAGTATGAATATTAATAGTATGAACCATGGATAAATTCTGGTATTACATTAATTTAATGCAAATGAAAGTTTAAAAAAATTGAAATGAGTCAATCTGGAAGGCTTATGTTTAATGTCACAACTTTTTAATTTTCTGCAAGATTTTAACACCAAGTAACTTTTCCAAACAATTTCAAATGTTTTAACCTTATGGGGAATTTTAGGTGTATTACTTACTAAATTGATTATGGTAAAGAAAAGTACCACAGAAGCTAGACTTTACGCCTTTTCTTAGGAATAAATCTGTTCGATATTAGAATTTACTATTTCAAATACAGCTAAGGATACAAGCCACTTCTACAATTACCTTTCAGGGCACAACCAAGAACATCTTGCCACTGTGTACAATTTCCGTTATATTTCCTCGAGACTGAGATGAATGAAAATGTAGTTTGTTTGCCAATAAGAAAATCAGTCAGTTTACATGTATAACAATAATTAACTCACCTGGAAAAGGAAGTTTAAGGGGCAAACCAAAGGAGATGCCTGTAAGCCTCCACAACTGGAAGGCTGCAGGCATCTTATACAGGGCAGGAGTGCTGAGGCCATCTTTGGGCCTGTGCTCCTCCTGCCTTGTAAATCAAATCAGGGTTCCTGGTTCGCACTCCATGTGGTGCAGGTTACAGCATAAGTTTGTTCATACTTAACCCAGGATGTGCCTTTCCGAACCACAGCAGCAGTTACAAAGAGGTTAAGATACCTTGTAAATAACTACTTGCCTGTGGCAAAAACATTCCCTCCCCTCCAGGTAACCAGACCAGAACGTATTTATAATAGGACTTTGGTTCTTTTATTCCTCCCATGCTCAACAGTATTCCATAAATAACTAAAAGACATGTGAGAATAGGCAGAATTTTAATGCACCTTTCAGCAAACTGGATTATCTCCAGTATCTAAACACAACTGAGGATGGTTCAGTCACTTTCATTTGCATCTGGGTGGCATATTGCTTTCTCATCTGGGTAATACCCTCTGTCTTCTCAACACTTAAAATTTGCATGAGTTAGATTGTGAAAGTATGGCTTTGTTCCCTAAACAAAGAGAAGCATGTTTATTTTCCCTTTGCTTTTTTCTCACATTACATCCAGCTAGGAATATGTATCTGATGTGATTTTCCAAGATGTGTACCCAAAAATGTGTCACAAGCAAGTCTGTAGAAATAACCAGCTCTTTCCCTTAATTCAGATTTTAAGTTATGCACTGCTTTTTCAATAGCAATTATAAGTTACTGAAATAAAACAGAATTTTCCACAACAGACCCACAGCTCTTTCAGTTTCAACTTATAGCTTGTTAATTATATTCCAGTACTGACTACCCCCACCCTTCCGTTTGTTGAACTTAGGGAATACCGGAAAGATAAGTCTTTTCTTAATTATTAAATGTAAATAGCTCATTAAATATAATCCAATTACTTTAATTGTAAGAAAAGGAAGTCATTACAATATGTACATGCATTCTTGCCTGAACAGATTTAATATCTTAAATTAATCATTGCTGCATACATATTAAGCCAAACTTTTGACATTACAAAATCTATGGCAGACATTTTTTTTCCTTTTTCTTAAAATATTTTATGGATAGTGGTTCCAATATCATCCTTTAAAAATGTTCAGCAAAAGTTTCTCAGGCATTTGAACCAAAGAACCTTTAAATGGGACCAAGACTGCATAAGGATTTGGACTCCAAATAATTAACATGACGTATTTCAACAGTTCAAGTTACAACCTCAGGTTTTACTCCCTCAAGATATTATTACAATTTTAAAATCAGAACAGGTTAGTTATGGAAACTATTATAAATGTAACAGAATAACATGGTTAAGAATGTCTGGGGGATTAGCACCCATATCAGTGATTCATTGAGGCGGGATGAGCAGAGCTACAGCCTGAGGTCCTCTTTCTCCCCAACTTCCTCCACAGAACAGCCCTTAAGGGCACAAAGCTCTGCATGTTTAGACTGAGCACTGCTGAGCTACAGAGCGCAAATCATGTAATATATAGTGCAGCTCCCTTGCCATGTATCTCTGATGAAGAAGTCTGTCAGCCATTTTTCCATTATCAATTAGTTTGCTCCTCTAAACAATTCCCAGTGCAACAGCAATGTGACTTGAGTGTTTAAAAGCAATTTTTAAAAATAAATAAAGGAGGAAGCTGAAAGAATGCCTTTTCTAGCAAGGCAAAAGTATGGCCTGCGAACCAGGCTAGACTCTTGAGAAATCCATATATATCCATCACATTAAGGGACTGAAACTACTGGCTAAGCATTTGTCCCAGTACCTCCATTTGTAATGCATCCAAACTAGCAATTTAAGGGATGTCACAAATACAAGATGTTTAGGTTTTCTCAAGCCTACAAAGCCTATAAATGCCTATAAAGGTAAAATGTTAATGTTATGTAATAGGAAAGAAGAGAAAATTCTGCAGTTCCATTGCAATCCTGCTGTCCTCATCACTTAACATCAATGACTGTTGAGAAATAAATCACATTGTTACATATTTTAAAAAGTACTACTGCTTTGTAAGAGCCAGCTAAGCTTTTACTACTGTGAAAGTTCTGAGAATGGGACTTGGTAAAGAGGATAAGCTTTAAATTCAGACATGGAAATCACTGAAATACTATCAAAGTTCTTCCAAGATAAAACATGTTTCAGCTTGTCAGCAGAAGGCATCATGAACCTGACCCAATCAAGCATTAGTAAATTCCAGTTATGTTGTAGGCAGCTTGAAAAAGAGGGCAAGTTCTGCCATATGTGAAGCCATAAACACAGAGCTTCAGTCCAGGCCCTACACCACATAATCTATCACTGAACATAAATTAATTAATGTATTTTAATTTATACCACTATAAATTAATGACACCACCAAATGCTATCCTCCTGAATTGTAGGAGTGCTGAAAAATCCCACCAGCAAACAACTGAACCAACATCTTTAGCATGAATCCTCAATATGGCATCTGTGTATCCACAAGACCTGCCTTAGATGCTTTCCAAGAAATTTCCCCCTCTGGAAGAGATTCCCTGATCACTTGTACCTCAGGAGGTACCTTTTTCTTATCTAAGCCAGTGGATCCCTCCCTCCCTTAGCTTAAATATGAAGGAAAAAAGACCATCATTAAGAAAAATGATGGGGGTGGGCTAGGGACTCCTGGAGACTAGGGACTCCTGGGATAACAGGGTCTTTGATGTGGAAAGGTGACTTCTTGCCCCCACCAGCTGATGTTCAGCAGGGGAGGAGTTCTCTCATCCCATGTAAATAAATGAAATTACATGGAAATGGGGATCCAGAGAGAAAGGGAGAAGAATCAGGGATGTGGATGGATGGGAGTCAAAATAAGATGTACATGCAGGTGCACACACGTTAATCACAGGTAAGGGTGGGTACTTCCATAATTTTTGTGATTCACTCCTCACCCCTTACAGCATTCAATTTGTGGTGGTGCTCAAGGCGCTCTCAAAATGCCAAACCTCTCCATGGACTCAAAAAACTTGGAAACCCCAATCTATATTGGCAACTACAAGATGCCAAATGGAAACACAGTAGCTTCCATCCATCCAGTGCTGAATGGTAAACATCCAGGACCATTTGATGACAAAAGAAATAGTACTGCGGATCAATGGCTTTACATGAGAACTAGTTGCAGACCACTTTCTGGACAGCATAATTATCACCGCCTTCTGCTAAACGAAAAATCAAACTAGATTTTAGATTTGTTTTAGTTTTTCAGAAGTTATTTTGTATTGTTCTAAAGAATCCAGGAGAACAGTAGTGGGGTAATGACCAACCTTAGCTCTGACAACCTATCTATCCAGCATTTTTAAGGCTTTTATAACAGCAATCAAAACAGAACTAACTGAAGCTTTTCCCAGAAGCCTCTCATTCAGAGCCAGACTACATAGAAATATCCTTGGATGCAGTTTAGTTTGCCAAAAATATCCTCCTTCCCCCAGTACAGCATCATACATAGGCAAGTCACGGACACTTCTCTGGGGAAAGCAAGAAACTTCTGCACACTCACAGGTATGGTAAAACTTTTGCACAAGCTGCCTTCAACACATTTCTCCAAAGAATCAGTAAAAAGTTTTACAATGGGAAGCCTCTGGCTAGGTTGGTTGTGAGAGAGCAGATCAATCCCCTGCCCTATGAATTACTTTTATTCTTTCTCCACCCCGAGTTCTGCATAGAATCCACTATCAAGCACATTTAAAGACTGTCTTCCCCAACAAACATTTCTGGGTCTCATGTCCTGAGGAGAATATATGTCTGAAAACAAGTTGGTAGTTTCGACTCAAAATTTATTATTTTAATTAGATGTTAAATACCTTTCTCAAATAAAACTCAATGCAAGTCTGAAAAAAATAAGATATACAAAAATTAAAACTGTTAAAACAGTTATCCACTATAATGTATTAATTACCTACTAATATTTCATTACAAGAAGATGCTGTGATGGCCTCTGATACTGATGTATTTTAAAAAGAACTAGACGAATTCATGAAATTAGGTTTAAGTGTGATTTACAGTAGTATACAAGCAGGCCTCTGTTGGTCACACAGTGCTGAACTGGACAAGATTAAAATTAATCTCGCCAAATAATTCTTTTGTTAGAGGTGTCAATTCTAAATATGCTGCCAGTTCGTGCAACAAGATCCAGGTAATTGGTCAGGCAAGCCTCCACTTTTCAGGTAACTGTAAGTGCACACTGGCAAACGACCAGACTGTACAAACACACTTAATATAACTTTAGGTTTAATAAAGGTCATTTTAGGTTCCTAAATCAGTCTCTAAAGCCTCATGATCTTCAGGTGTTTTGGACTACAATAAACAACATTTCTGATCATTGGTCATGATTCCTTAGGCTGATGGGAGCTGAATTAAAAAAAAAAAAAGGAACTGGAGTGACCTGTGATCTTTAAAGAGCACTAACAAAATAAGTACTACTTACACTGCATTTTTCCATCAAATCCCACCCCCCACGAAACCCTTTTTTTCCCTTCTGGGATTGACTTCAAGATTTCTGGAAATTTTACATCTCTAGCCTTGTGCATTCCAACTCTCCTCCCCCACTTCCCCACAGCAGTAGAATGTATTTCCTGCTTCTGGCACACCACATATTTTGCATTTTAACTTGTTTTCTATCCCTACAGTGGATTCCACACTAACTGAAATATCAATCCATTAGCCACTACCTTTAACTTCTTAGATAACTCTTCTAAAAGCAGCATTAGATTTTACAGCAAGTATTTTGCATACAAATCAGTACAAAAACAAAATGTAAACAAAAGACTGGGTAAACAGCCACTAGACATTAGCAAATCCAGCATGACTGGGTTCTAGTACTCCACAACTAGTATGTTCAGATACTCACACACAGAGGCAACTAGATCAGTGCAAACTACCATTACTTCCAGGGGAAAGATCTCATACATAACAAACTGAATTCTTGCAGTAAGCACCCAAGCCTCCTTAGGAAATCTCTTTAGACTGATGGTGAAACAGCTTTCAAGCCACCCTGATCTGCACACTACTAGCTCCAGACCCCAAGCAACTTTTCGCATGGGTATACAGCCCTCCACAGAAAAAGATTCTATACCAGTGGACTACTTGATGACTTACTTTAACTGTGATTCTTGGGAAGATGTATTTGACTCTAAACTAAATCTGAAAAGCCATGCAAAAGAATAAATACGAATGCCTAATTAAAGCCAAAAAATCCAGCTCATATTTGGAAAGTTTCTCCACCCCTTTGTAAGTAATCATTGCCACACCCATGTCTATGACAGTTACCTGTGCCTCTTTCTTCCCACTCTTCCGAGAATTCAAAGATAAACATTAGATATTCCAGAACTGAGGTTAGCCAAATCTGATGAATAAACCAGTTGTTCCACCTAAACTGAAATGCACTCCTATACATGTCTATCCCCGCTGTGTTTAATTGGATTTACTCTTGCGTGTGCATTTGACTGCAGCTTCAGTTCTTCAAAGTGGCACATGAGGTATACCATAAATCCAAGTGGATAATCTACTCTGCCTCATAGCCTGATGAGTAAGTAGGCAATATCTACCCTAAATATAACAAACACTTCATATCTGGCATACAATAGAATTTCTAGTAAAACTAGTTTGAGAGTTTTTGATTCTGGGTGACTCATTTCCACAGCAATATAAACACTGTGCGAAATCTGGCCAGCAGTTCCACAACTCGTTTCCTTCTTTACCAGGCAACCATGGTCAAATCGAATTATCCCATTTGTTACTCTCACATTAACTGGTTTCTTTCTAGGCACACAGCTCTCACAGCAAAGTAACACTTGCCCAAAGAATGAGAACATTTTTTCCATTATTTAATCCAGCACACCTTCATATTTTTAGATCAGCAAAAGTAGTCCTGACTTTTTCTTACTCCTTTGGGAATCAGACATAATACTAAGCCACATAACAGTATTATATGAATGAACCACAGGGAACTATGCATTTTGCCCTCCCCAAAAACTTCCACATTTAGGTTACCAGAGCACAGATTAGTTCAGACAAGCCAGGATCAGACTACTGTAGATAATCCTGGCCAGCTCACTAAACACAGTTTAAACCAAGTTCCCAAAATTCAGACACACAACGGAGGCAGCAGAGAGATGGAGGGGCTGCATGTAAGCTGGACACTCATTGCGGCTTGTGCAATAACGTTCCTCCATGCTTTACCTCAGGGGTGGGCAACTTCTGGCCCTGGACTGCAACTCCAATGATCTTTTAATCACTGGCTATGCTGAAAGAAACTGTTAGGGCCGTCCAACAACACCTGGAAGGCCAAATGCTGTCAACCCCTGATTAGTGCCACATCTGGCCTTTACTGCAAAAGAACCAAGGCATTAATATTATAACTTAGATCCCATTTCACCAGAGGCACAACATGTAGAAAATACAACCACATCGGCACATGGCAATGGCATAGGAGGACCACAATTAATAACCTTACCATGCCTTCTTTAGTCTCCTAAGGATCTGATACCTACTGTGCTGTAATTTGTGGTGCCACTGCTATTAATCACTCAAAGAGCTTCAATTATTGGGAGGAACTGAAATAAAATAAACAAACATGGAATGTGTTTGATTCATGCTATTTCTCATCCTGAATAGCCTAAACTATGGCACCTGTAAGCCTAAATCTCCAGGCTGAAGAGGTAAATGATTGCACACCGCACAGGAACAAGGATGCAAGTGAAAGTGGCAGCAAAATGCTAACCCCATTAAGAATTTCAAAAGAAATAGTCAACTTTTATATGTATAATGATTGAGGAAAAGTAGCATATGTAATGACACAAACATACCTAAACAAGTATTAGTTCAGCATCCTGTATTCATACAGATATACACATGAAATGCACCTCCCTGATGAGCAATATTAGATACTAGCTGACAACTGCTTCATAGTCAGTGCATCACACTGAAAACTGATATGGTAATAAATGTTTTGACATGCAAGCAAAATTCCAGAACAAGCTCACACATAATAGGTTTCACAAGTAAGGACCACTGGCTGCATGCACAAACATACGGTGAGATTTCCACAAGCAAAGAAATTTTCACAGTGGTAAATCGTGTTAAAATATGCCATGAAAGAGATTCAATGTGATCAACACACATACACTACTAAAGCTCTCTATTTGTACAGCAGACTGATGACAACAGCCCTCAAGTTCCCTTGTGTGAAGATACCTCAAGTTTCTAGAGAACTTCACATAGACTTAAATTCTTGTCAGCTTATCAAAAGGATCAGACATGCCTCCTCTAACCTGCTCATTCCTGTATTCTATCACATTATTGGTGAGCTAGTGGAGTGGCTAGAGTGGTGAAATCTAATCAGAAGAAACAGGTTCAAATTCTGCTCAGTCCTAATATGCCCTCGAGCCAATCAGTGGGCTGGTTCACAGGCTCATTGTGAGTTATTTAACCCATCATTAGCTTCAGCTTATGTGGCCACCATTGTGAATATGCAAATCCTGATCTGGGATTGGACCACGTTGTACCAACCCGACCAATGAGGAATATTCAAACTTATTATCAATTAAAGGTTGTTTAACTTAGTAATAAACCACACTGGCCAGATTCACATACCGTGGCACAAGCCCCAATCACCCTGACATCATTTTGACATATTCAAAATACTGGCCATACATGCCCAGGATGCACTGTGGCTCACTGTGGGTTCAATAATCCACGCTGAGTCTGCCATATCATGCTGGTCAGGTCAAAATACTATAAAATAAATTCGGTTAGAAATTATCATGACGATAAAATGGAATGTCCTATATATATTGCCCTGAGCTCTTTGGAGAAAAAACCAGGGCAAAAATGAAAAATAAATAGCTCTCTTTCAGACACAGACATGCCAACATGAATGTCATCCTTCCGAGGCCCAGGACTTGTAGCCACATATACAGTCCCATTCCTTGCTTCAAAGTGCTACAGTGGCCTCAGTGTTGTTGGCCACCTCCATCCCAATATGAGAACACTTCTCTATATACCCCTTATTCATATTCTGATTCCCTGAGCAACCTTTGCTGAACCACCACTTTCCTGAAAGAGCAGAGTAGACCTCCAAAAAACTAAAGCACACAACTACCCTCCCTTATTATATCATGCCTACAGTTTTGCAATGTATCAACAGAATCACTCAACTTTCACCGTCGTTTTCACTTCCCATTATTTCTACATCTGCCACCACAATCTTTCTCAGACCTCCCATGCCCCATCCAGGACAGATACTGTTTCCCCGCCTTGGAATATTCACCTATCTTGTAGGAAACGAGACCTTTCTACCTGTCACCTCTTTAGCTCCACACATTAAGGCATTCTGTTTCTTTTCTGAATGGCAAATGATCTCCTGAGATACTAACACAAGTACTGTCCTACCTGTTATAGACAACTCCCAATACTAGCTATTCCCACTTCTATTTCTTCTGAATCTTAGGACCTACATCAGGCTCCTCCCACACCCTGCCATAACCCACCCCCATCAAAGCCAGGAATCCTCGCACTCCAAGGGCTTTATATGATGACAAGAGACCCCCAGCTTCCTGACCTGACTTCCATCTTCCCCTCATCCACCAACAATCCTCCTCTTCCATGCAAAGTGTAGCCTTGCCTCCTTTTCAAGCCCACTTTCTAAGGCCACGGGTCTCCCTTTTCTGTTCCACCATTTCCTACCAGTTTTACTTTCACAGGCCACATGCGGTGCCACACCACCCTTTCTTCCATCGTCATGAACGCAGGCACGCTCTGCTGTTCTTCTGCACCCAGAATACTCACATCCTTCCTACCAAACTACATGCAAAACTATAAAGTTTCATCCATAAGGGACTCCCCCCATTCCTTGTAAATGATGATCACCCTAACAGAAAAAAAGGACATTAACTCCTTTTAAAAGGACATTAACTTATCCAGCACTGCTGGGTAAGTGGCAAGAACTGCTAGCAGATACACAGCACTTTGAAACAAGCCTAGCTTGAACAAGGCTTCAACTTGCCATAGGCTAGAGGAACATGCAATCAGTGAATTCACCGCATGCTCTCAGACAACAGTAATTTACTAAGGCAGCAGTGTGTGCCCTTTTCTAAAATTTGCACTGTCAACTTACCTTGAGTGCGGCTGAAAAACAGTATATCTTGCATAAAGATACTGGCTATACATTTGGCAATGTGTACCACACAAAAATGAAATGCCTCTACTTAGTTACACTGGTTGGGCAGCAAACAAGAGTGTAAGATTTTTATATTGTTATTTTTTGTATTTTAACTTTATGTTGTGAGCCGCCCCGAGGCTTCGGCGAATGGGGCGGCATAGAAATGTTTTAATAAATAAATAATAAATAAATTGGTACCATTGTTACTTTTTATGTTACCCTTAACCTTACTTTCCCCCCAAGGAACTTAAGCCATATTGGTGTTCTCTACCAGGTAAGCTACGCAACATCCCTGCAGGTTATGTTGGGAAGAAAAATACTCTGTGTATTTTTGAGAATCATTTTCCCCTATCTCCCCTTCACACGACACCTAATGTTCTTCTGTTTCACTGATGGTTTGACAGCCTGTGAGAAAGGAACTGGCCCAAGATGGCCCTGTGAACTTCCTGGCTCAGGGGGGATTTGAATTATTGTCTCTTTAGTCATTCCCCAAAAGGATAACCATTAGATGCAACTGGTTCTCACAACACCATTTACTTCTGAGCAAACACACAGGATTTTACTGCCAGACAAGAGGCACTCACCCTACTGTAAAGCGTTTTATTCTCTGCCATCTGTGCTGCCCTTCACTTCCCCACTCAGACTCTATGATAGTCAAAGCAATGAGGAGACACAAGCTAGTTTGGGAGCACTTAAAAATTAAATCTGTGTTCTCACTTTTTCCCAGTAGCTGTGTATTCTTGCAGTGCAAAAATCACTCTAGGCCATCACAATGAAGACATGAGTTGTCCATGCACAGAAATCTGAGGGAGGAGGCTGGTCCCTCTGAGTCAGACCAAAAGCTCCAGGTGGCAATCATGACCGCATGCCTGCTCCTACCAGCACTGCAGATGATAACTATCACTATTATTTTAACAGAGACAACAACAGAAAAAGTGCAATAGGTGTCAAATTTTGCACTGATGAGATGCCCTTGCAGTTGAGTCCCAAACATTTCTAGCTTCAAGACTTTAACTTATGCCTAACTTAAACCCTATTAATTCCAACTGGTCGACCCTAAACATGACTAAACCTGGATCTCACCCAAGGTTCCAGGTTGGTTTTCCTTTAGAAAAAATATCGTTCCTCCATTTAGTAATATAGTTTCTTATGAAAAGCAAAACCATCCTTTTTTAAAAGCTTTCCCAGGGGAAAAAAAAACACTTAGCAAAGTTTTGCACGCACAAGACGTCGCCTGCAGCGGAGAGACCAAACACCCACAAAGAGGAGGTTGGTAACCCTGCAGCACCTTCACCAACCGATCCTACGACGCACCTCGCTTCCTACCTCCCCTTTAGGATCACTACAGGCCTCACCCATACAAGGCCCTCTCCCTCGCCCCTTCTCCATGCCCAAGAGCCAGCTTCACGCCACTCCACCCAACTCCAAGCTCACAGCAGAGACCCCCCGAACCCATGGCAGCCCCACCCCACAATAACCACTCCCGCCCGCCCGCGTCCTCTAGCGAACACCTGGCTCCTCGGCCTCCCGTCCCGCCGCCGACCGAGGCTTACCCGCCCACAGCCGCCTTCTCCGCGCCCCCCTCCCTCAGCTCGTCACCACCGGAGCGGACCGTCCCAGCCGTCCGCCATTCCACGGCTTTCCCCTCAGCCCGCCCGGACCACAGCTAACTCCACCCTCTCCCCACCCTCCCGCGCCGGTCCACGTTCTCATTGGCTCTCTGGAGCCTCACCGCTCGCGCTTCACTGGCTAGTCAGCAGTGCCTGTCAATTGTTACCTTACGCGATTTGCGTACGCACCGCAGCTTCCTTCCCCTCCACTTCAACGACCACACCCGACCAAGCTTCCCTTGGTGGGGGTGGGGATAGCGCAAAGGCGGTGGAATGTACCACGTACCGTGGTTGGTGGGGAAGGGCGTTAAAGAGGAGAGAAACACTTTCAACGGACCAGAAAGTAGATTGAGAAAAGAAAGCAGTTTGACATCGTTGTTCTGAAGAGTAATTAAAAGAACAGGAAAAGAAGCTAGATATTTATATTTCGCGTCTGGAAGACACTCTCATGGTTTAAACTTCTTTCCGTTATGTCATTTAGCTAGACCTGTCAATTCGATGATCTTGGAGTTTAAAAGCAACGCTCCCCCTAGCGCCTGGGGGGTCTTATAACAGCGCAAAAGTTTGGAAAGTCCCGTAAAGGGAAGGGCGTGGCGAGGACGGCTGAGCAAGGATGGGGCTGCGGGAGGATCAGCAGCGGAGCCGGATCTGTTACAGGGTGTGCGCTTAAGATGGGACCAATCCCGGTTTTTCGGATGAAGGGACCTGCATGAGACACGTGTCTCCAAACCCTTCTCCGTCATGCCATCGAGCCTTAATCGTACTAAATCATTTCTCCGGTTGTCCCACTTTATGATTAAACAACAGGCAAACACGCCCATTTCCTCTCTTGCAAATATTCTTCTGGACTTTTTCCCCTTTGAATGAGCTATTGTCACCGTTTCTTCCTGTTATCACCCTCTCCTATTGATAGGTTAATTTTCGTAATTTCTTTTAATTCTTTCCGCATCTCTTAAAATGCAGCCTAAATATATTTACTCCGAAGCCAGGCCTCCTGCATTCAATAGGATCAGCCTGGGGAAATGAAAGACATTATTTTTACTTCTGTACTGCCCCATAGCCAAAGCTCTCTGGACAGTTTGTTAATAAAACGATTGAGCGTACAGCAAGGCTTGTGTCCTCTTTTATAGAGAAGCTCTTCTATTTGAAGGGCTGACCTGTTCAAGTCGGGTTTAAGGACAGGAGAACCTAATAAGGGAGAGGAAGGCAGGAAACACTTTAGTTGCCTGTCAGAGTTACTGTCTGGACAGCAGATGGTCTGGGCAGGCCCACCACTCACTTCGTCAAAGCCTTTTGCATTGGAATGAGATCTATCTCTGCATAAATTATTTGTAAACTAAGGTAGAATTATAGAATAGTAGAGTTGGAAGGGGCCAGAAGCCCAGTGGATCCAACCCCTGCTCAGTACAGGACCCCAAGTTAAAGCAGCCCTCTCAGATGGCTGTCCAGTTGCATCTTGAATGTCTCTAGTGTGGGACAGCCCACAACCTTCCGAGGTTTATACACCTATACATTTGCATCAATACATGCAGATTTTATATGAATCAGTGCCTTCCATTTCCCCCTCACCTTTGGTGAGGCCAGCACTTCATGAGCGTGGCCTAGCACTGGCCAAGATGGGAGACGAGGCTCTGAGGGCACGTGACCTGTTCTCTCTCCCCGGAGAGAAGCTTTCTTTCTTTCTTGCTCACTGAAACGGATGCCCTCCAAGGCTGGCCTTTGCTTCATATCTGTCAGGACAGCAAGGTCTGGCGGACTCATGGCCTCCTCTAACGTGCCCCAGACGCCCTCACCTTTTCCCTGCCCTGCTGATAGCAGAACAATGAGGGCAGCAGTACTTCCTGTAGCCACACCAGGGAGACTTCTGCCCATGCAGTGGAGAAAAAGGTCCATGGCAGGCTGTGAATCCTTCACCATCTTCCTAGGTAGCACAGGGTGGGTTGCTTCTTTCCTCACTTGTCTTTGTCATTCAGCCCAAGTGCTGCAGGAGTCTTTCTGTCTAGACATGTACCGGACTGCACCCCTCCAGGCTGATGCTCCTTTTTGTGCTCTTGACACTGTGTGCAGGCTTGGAAAAAGCAGCCGAGAGGAGGAAAAGAGGTCGGAAGGCTCTGCGGGCCTTGGCAACTGCCTGGCACAGCCAGCTCCTGAGACTGGTCCTGCAGGCAAGGCAAGGATCCTGCAAGGGGGTGAATATGGGATAAAGTGGGAAGCGATGCAGCAAGAGAAGAGCTGGGCAAAAAGGGGTAAATTTTCAAGGGGAAAGGGCTACCTAGGGAGAGGGCTGAAGATATTTGGTGTCTGAGGCTGAACATCTGATCTGTGCTTCCCTTTCTCTCCCGCCCCCTGCCGCCCCGATATTAAAAACCTAACATTTTTTCCCCATGCTGGCTGAGGAAAGCTGGGAGCTGTAGTACCTTTTGTGGTCTAAGCATGAATATTATTACACCCTTAGGATCATAGCTCCGCTCTCTGGAACCCCCTGCCACTACAAATTAGGCACTCATCCATCTAGCTGGGCCTTTAGCAGCTCCCAAAAGCATATTTTTCCCAAGAGTGATGCTCAAGAAGGTAATGTTGTCCTCTGTGAAATAGTATTAAATACATTTCAGTGCAGCGAGTACAGAGATGGTAGTTAAATTCCTATAAGGGTGGCACAGGTGGTATTAGCCCTGCAGGTAGGAGAAGCTACTCTGTCCAGGAATGAAGGAAGGTTGTTTGTTTTTGCAAACACCTATGGCAAATTTTCAAGTACGGCTTCAAATTCATGAGGACCTGAAACTTGCTGACACTTTTATAAAAAGAAAATGGAATGTCTTGGGCATGATCCCAGCTATCTGGCTCCATATAAAATCTTTTGTTCACAAAATCAGAGGAAATACACAGTCCCAGTCAGAACTTTGAAGGAAGCCAGAATGGCTCTGCAGCTACTTCCATCTGTGAACGAGTTTGCTGAACTTTGCAGTTGAGACAAGAGTTGTTTTTATGCAGGATTTAGTATGTCAAGCTCCTCAAGAATCGGTTCTGAAATTAGGAGAAGCATGGGGTGATGAAGAGCTGGAACCCAGGTGTTTTCAAGAGGCAAACTGCAGGTGCAGCTGCTCAAATCAGCTTTGGAATAGATTAAAAAAACCACATGGCATATTCTGCACTTAGCAATCCTAAATGTTTCCAATCACCTGCTACTCACAGACACACATGCGCACCAGTGGCATCATTTCCATTTTAGTCTTGACTACATGATTTCAGCATCAAATACTATTCCACAGAAAAAAACCCCAAATGATTTTAGTAATGCTCCTTTTCCATAGCGGCCTACTGCAAAAGCCTCTTTTCCTGAAATAAGAGTGTGAGTATGTTTGTAGTATATTCTGCTAGTCCAGCTTGTAATGATTGTTTGGCTCCCCTTCAGCTTTAGTCAAAGAACATGGGAGGATATGAAAGATGCAAGCTGTCATTCAAAGCATCTTGAAGGTAACAGTTTTCCTGTCTCTGTATTAGATCTAGGGAAGATTTTGTCCTTTCTTCCTGCGCCACCTGAAATTCTCCATGTTCTTTGAGAAAAGACTCTGTCCTCTCTCGTGTGGTGGCTTCATGTAACTGTGTGGGGATGGATGGGGGTGGAGGAGTGACCAGAAACCTTCTTTCCATGGAATTAATTAAGGGTTAAGTCCTATGCATTGTGAGACTGAGAAAATTCATGCATTTCCCAGCATTTCCCAGTCAACCATGTTGTAGGGCTTCCCCCCTATCTAACGCTTTATAAGATACATCCTAAGTTAACTTATATTGGGATCCAAGCCAATATTTTTAGGGGGGCGACTGCTTTGCTGAAAAATGAAGGACTCCAAAATTTCAATTTTCAATACATGCAGAATTTATTTTTCAGGGTACTGAATACTGGAGGTTAATAGGGTGGAGTGTGGAAGCTGGGTAGCAATAAAAGCAAAGCCAGTAAGCTCAAACATCATACAGGTAGTCCTGAGGTTATGAATGAATTCCATTCCTGAGAAAACAGAAATTCATCTTCAAATCAAATTTGTATGCAACCTGGATCACATAAAGCTGGCCCCTCACATTTGCAGGGGTTAGAGATGCGGGATACCCGTGAAAATGGAAAAACCGGGACTATCTCTAGGCTCCCCTCCCCCCCAACTCGTTAGCATCTCCTCTTTGCAGCAAGGAAATGCTGGAGAGATTTGCCTTTCTGGATGGACGGAGCAGGAAGGCATCCCTTTCTACCTTTTTACTTCCTTTCTGTGGTAATGATGATTTCACAGTAGGCCTTTAACTCTGTTTTTAAATTAATAGGCTTTATGGCAGATTGTTCCTAAGTACAGGTTGTTCGTGACTCAGACATTTGTCACCTGGGCACTGCCATAGCCTCAAGTGCCTGATGCTGCCTAATCTCAGCAGCTGAGCAGGGCCAGGTCTGGTCGAAATTTGGAGGAGTGACTTAATGTTGTGAACTGCCCAAAGAGCTTCAGCTACGGGTGGTACAGAAATGTAATGAATAGTAATAACGTCAGTCCCTGCACAGACCAGTCACTGCGCCACAAAGAGGAATCCTACAAAGGAACCACATACTCTGCACTTCGGCTGCTTATGGATGCAAAAATTTGAGCGAGCGCATCTTTCTCCTTACCGCTACAGGGACTTTACTCCCGTTCCTGCTTTGGTAACCAGAGACACATACAACAGGAAAAGGAGTGGAAACCTGATGCAGAGGAAGTCTTGTTTCTTTCCTGCCAAAATTATAGAAGGTCCCAGACATTAGTTCTTCTGCTAGAGAAGAGGAACACAGTGTGCACATTTAAAATGTGGGTTGTTAGCAGCAGCAACAACAAAATACAATTACCGAGTTGTGGAGGCATTCAGGTGTGAGACTGACCAGCCTTTGTGCTATTTCTTTTTGTCTAATCCTTAGCATTAGTACTCTATAAACTTCATTTTAAAACAACTGAAGAGCGAAACCATTCATTATACATCATACAAATGGTATCAGTTAGGAGATATTTAGCAGACCTGTAACTATTTTGTCTGTCCTTTCAAAGAAATGCTTGTATTCATAGGCATTCTTCCGTCATAAGAAACAAAACAGTAGGCAAACATTGACTTGAATTCAGTGCTGTTTACTCGTAGGTAAATGTTTATAGGATTGCAGCCTTAATGCCTTTTTAGGGGAAAAATGTTCAGCTGCTCTTTGGAGGGGTGGGACTGCGGTATATGCTGCCAGGATGTCACCGGTGTTTGTCAATAGGCAGCCATGCAACAAGAAATTCGCTAATCCACCATCACTGCCTTTCTTCCTAGAGATGGAATCAAGTTTTGCCAGTTGCAGCTTGAGACATGCTGCAAACCTGCCAAGCAAGTTTGACCAGAGGTCATAGCCCATGTGCCATTTGAGAAAGCGTTAGATCTGTCCACACCTCTGGCTTCAAAGTGTTAGATCTGTCCGCACCTCCAGTCTTGTAACACTCGTGTGAAGTAGGTTGTTTCAGTTTTACCCTCAAAGGAGCCAGTGTGGAAGGTTTGTGATTTCCCTATGGATGCTTGGAGCATTTCGTGTGCCCTCCAGAACCCTAACATGCACACACAGCAAAGTGGTATTCCCAGCCATGTGTTATTAATCGAATCACAGCACATGCCACAAATCCATAGACAGGGTAACAATTGTTCGCACCACATCGGACAGCCTTCCTGAATGCATTGCACCTAGAATCCCTCATTTGTTGGGGGATTCTGGGAATGACAGCTTAATGCATCTGAAGGTCATTGTGTTCAGGAAAGCTGATACAGGGTAAGAAGCAAAGGATTCCTCAGTGAAATGGTTAACAAAGGTGGGTTATATGCAGGTGTCTGGGTCAGCAGTAACTACATCCGTAGGAGCACACTGGTTGCTGGGCAGGTATGGGAGAAAAGCAGCCTTGCGTCTGAACTGGAAAGGATTCCTTTTATTTTCATCACATTATACTTGCATTCTGCTTTTCTTTCACAAAGTTGAGGAGTAGCTTATGATGGCATCCACTGATCAAGCTCTACTTCTGCTTAGGTTTCCCCTTACAGTAAGATTAAGTTTTCCCAAACTGTCACTAGGCTCTAAGAACCTAAATAAAGGCAGAAGAGGGGTTTGAGCACTGAGAAACAAAATCTCTTGTGCACTTTTAAATACCCATATTAAATGCTTTTGGAGGGCAGCACTTGGTTTGCAGCATGGCAACTTCCCAGTAAAAGACAAGACGAATATGAAGAGGACTCTTAAGGAATAAAATAAAACCGGGTCAGGAGACCTTTGCATGCCAACACAGGTATCAGAGGGAGCGTGGGTGTCCCTGAAGCCTTGCACCAGGGAATTATGTTATGAATTATGCCATCCACTGGCTTGTTTGCCACTGAAAACGTTCCATTCGGCCTGATGCGAGGAGTGTCAGGCTCAGCCTAGGTCAAACCCCTCCTCAGCCATGAAGCCCACTGGGTAGCTTTGGGCCTGTCCCCCATCTCTCAGCCTACCCTGCCTCACTGAGTTGCTACGGCGATCAAACTGATGGGAAAGACGAAAACAGTGTGTGCATTCCTCAGCTCTCCAAAGGAAGCACGGGATAAAAATATCCTAAATTTCCCCATGATGTTTTCAAACACTTCCCCAACTGAGTGTCCTTCAAATGCATTGGACATGCTGACTTAGGAAAGCGATGTTGGGGGAAGCCTGTTTAGGTTCTGAACCATGATTCCACATCATCTGTTTCTCTTCCTCTCTCCTCCTGAAAGCCAGTCCTAAAGATGAAGGACATTGCAATGTTGTACACCTCAGTGGGATGGCGTAAATCAGTGCCCTACAACACCAGCGGGTTGGACCCAATGGCCTTCTTGGCCCCTTCCAACTCTACTGTTCTATGTAGCATCCCCGGTGGGGACTAGGTTAGTAGAGGCAGGTGCCCCAAATCTTTCATTTGGAGCCTTGAATCTCCAGGAGTTCTTGACTCTTGAGGCTCAGCGGCACTTGCTGAAAGAAAGCAAGGGCCCTGGTGATCTCGGTGGCATCTGAGCCCCCCAGATTAACTAGCTTTTGCTCACATGGGCATCACCTCCTGCGGCCTGCCCCTTTGAATCTTTCTGCCTTTTTTTAAAATCTCTCCTCTATCCATACTTCCCTTTTTACAAACATGGGTGTTCTTCAGAGACGGGGTGCTTTCCAAACTTTAGAGCATCTGTAAATTAGCACCTGCAAATGTCTGGCTTTATAAATTTATTCTCCTGTTTGTCTGAGCTCCCAGCCTTTTTCATATTTAGCAGAAGCCCTGTGGACAAGTAGCCATGTTTGTCAGCAAGCCTCCATTTGGCATCATATCTAGCTTGTCAGTTACGCTCCCTTTCAGCTTAGGTCTTTGCCAATGGTTGTTGGCAAAATGGTTGTTTCGTAAAGCACCTTTCCTCCCCCACTACCCTTCCTTCCCTCCTTCACCTGCAGTGAATTTCACTGCAGAAGTAGCAATGGAAAAATGAAAGTCACGGAAAGGTCACCCAGTAACGATTGAGCTTTTGCTGCTTCGACAGACACAAGCCTTGATATGGCTGCTCCGACCGACCCATGCCTCTCCTGATCCTTAGCAGAGTCATGCATCTAAATCAATCAGCAGGACTGCAAGCTTATGTTGGTTTATCAGGCTAATCTAGCAATATAAAGATGCAGTCCTATAAACACGTTCCAAGCAGCAAGTTCCATTGAACTAACTGGGATTTGCATCCGAGGGGACAAACACAGAATTGCACTACGCAGCTTTAATAATGGGCGGGATGGTTCACTTTTACTCAGTTAGGCTGGGGAATCGAGGGCATGCCCACTAGACAATTTGGATTCAGGTCATGTGTCTGCATTCCTGTAACTATTTACTGTATTCTTGATTTCATTTAGAAGATGTTTCAGCTGTCTTTCCTCCAGGACGTCTCGACTGAAAGGCAGTCGAAACATCCAGTCTGACCCCTGGCTCCAGCCGGCTCCGCTCATGACATGCCTACCACATGCATGCCCAGCCTGTCCTTGAGCACCCTCACCGATGGAAGCCCATTCCGTCCATATCCTAGGGGTCCTAACCATCAGGAAGTACTTCCTGGCAACCACACTAAATCTTGGTTCCCTGGGCTTTGCTCCATTAGAATGCATCCTGCCCTCCGCTGCAGGGGAAAAAAGTCATGACCCACCTCTGTGTGGCACCCCCTCATGTACCTGTATGTTGCTAACAGGTCCCCTCTGAGTCTCCTCCTCTCCAGGCTGAAAAAACACAGCTCCCTCAGTCTCTCTTCATATGGCTTACCCTGCAAACCAGCCACCATCCTAGCAGGCCTTCACTGCACTGACTCCAACCTTGCTACATCCCTCTTGTAATGAGGGGGCCAGAATTTGAACACAGTACCCCAGCTTGGGTGCACCAGAGTCATACAGAGTAGCAGTAATACCTCTCTCGATCTAGAAGCCACACTTCTGGGTGGCATTCGCCCTCTTTGCCACTGCCTCACACTGCTGGCTCATGTTTAGCCTGTAGTTGACCAGCAACCCGAGATCCTTTCCACAGTGCTGCTCTTCATAATCTGTACTTATGGTTCTTTTCTTATAATTTTACATTTTAAATTATTGCACACACCAACAATTCAAAGAGTCACCTAAATGGAAGCTAGAATAGGGAGTTGCAAATTTCTTGAAGGCCCAAAATATTATTCTCCCCAGAGAGATTACTCAAAATTTCTGATGTTCATTGGAAGCCCTGTTGTATGTCCCACTACCAAGGGAGACCATGTTGTTGGTAGATACATGAAACAGCATTGAGTCTGGAATGTCCTCTGAACCGAGTTCATGCAGACGCCACTCCCACCCAGTTAAAGATGGGAGAAGTTGGGTTGTTTTTATTGGTTCTGGCTCAACTTAAAGAATGTTACATTGCAGCTTTTATTCTGCAACAATTTCTTTTGTTGTTTCCTTCCTTTAAACTGTATGCCTCTGCTGTACCCTGATGGATGAAAGCGTGATTTATAAATGCTTAAGTAAAACTAACAACATCATTTTCATAATACATTGAACCAATGATTCTGCTGAAAGCAAATAATGAAACGACTCCTATATTTTAATCAATGGACAGACCAAATAAGAAAGCATTAGTCCTGCTAATGGTCACAGGAAGCAACAATGGCTCTGTGCTGTGCAACTGCTGAAAGGGTCTCCATTGTTTAATTCTTTAATGCTTAGCTTTGGAAGAAGGAGCACATGCTTTCATCAGTGCGAACCCCCCCACCCCACCTGCCGCATCTTTCCTTTCAGGCTGCTGTGCCTGCTGTGTTTTCCTTTCTGTCAGGGACCCACGCCAACGCTGATGGAGGGCAGTTCTAGGAACACCACTGCCACGATCCCGCTGACATTTGCTAATCAGCTTTAACCTTAGATCTACACACACACTGTCTGGTTTGCTGTCTTGTCTCCATGGAGACACACGGCAACCTTTGCTCACCAACTAATGGTACCTCCAAAAGCAAAGCTTGCTCCCTCCTTCCTCTCCATTAGCGCCAGGTGGGCAGGGGAGCCTCGCCCAATGGAGGGGAGAGCGGAACAAGCAGCCAGCTTTGTGTTTCTCTCTCCAGAGTTTGCCTTTTTGGAAAGAGGTGGCACATGGAGCACCGCTGCTTATCTTTAAACAGAGGTGGGCAACACGCAGCCACAGCGTCACATGCAGTCCTTGGACTAATTTTCAGAAGTGCTCTGTAAGTGATCAGTTCAACCTTCTGGCAAGAGCGAGCTGTCCCTCCCCTGCCGTCCTGCTGAGGGGAAGGGAGGGAAAGAGAGAGGAGTTGGCAAGGAAAGAGGGAGAGGACGTGCGAGCGCAGGGGCAGAATAAGAGAGCAGCAAAAGGAAAGAGAGGAGAGTAAAGGGAAAAGGGAGGCAGAGGGAGAAAGCGCTGACAGGAAGCAAGAAAGAGAAGAGAAGGAGAGGGACCGCAGAGAGTGGCCAAAAGTGGGTGCCCACAGATCGTTTTGGCCCCACCTACAACCAGTATACGCCCCCGAGAGATTACTTCCAAACAAGCTGTTCCCCACCCTACCTCAAGGAGCAGAAGTGCACAGAGCAAAGCTTAGCAGCTGTACGAGCTTATGCAGGAAGAAGAGGACAAATGTCCTGCCTGGGCTATTGGGCATGACAGGCCGCTGGCCTTGAGAGGCCCACGGAAAGCTATCGCATTGAGCTATCCTTGGAGCGATGAGGCTGCAGGAAAGAGCAGCAGAGAGGAAGGGGGCGGGGCCAGAGAGGCTATAGGGGCCAGGAGGGAGCAGGGGGCGGGGCCACCGGCCTGAGGGACTGATAAGGCTGCGCTCAGCCACTGCCACCCTTTTGGCTCTGGCCTCTTGGCAGGGCAGCAGAGGCACAGGCTGGGAGCGAGGCTGAGTGGCCAGGGGACTGGCGAAGGCAAGGGAGGAGCTGGGAGGGGAGCAGGGGGCCAGGAGCAGCGGAGAGGAAGGGGGCGGGGCCAGAGGGGCCAGGAGGGAGCGGCGGGGGGGGCACTGGCCTGAGGGACTGATAAGGCGTCCTCCCATGTGGCCAGGGCTGTCTGGGACTCCCTTCCCTGGGAAGCAGAGGTTGTTTTTTTTTTTTTTTTGCTTTGTTTTCCTTTCCTTCTTCATTTTTTGGGGGTTTTTTTGTTTGTTTGTTTTGATGCTGTGCTGTGCTTTGTTTTTCCTCCAATTTAAATTTAAGTTTATTTTATAAATTTAAGTTTATTTATCCTTGTGTGTGTGTGTGCGAGTGGGTTTTTGTCTGGGAGAACTGGGCGAGTGAGAGGAACTGCAGGACTAACAAGGCAGGGGACCAAGGTAGGGTCTCGGAAGGGATGCCAATGGCAGGCCAGGAGACGGCCTTGGCGGGAGTCACGGGTGTTGCTGTCCGCTGCGAGGGAGTCGCGGTGTTGCTGCTGCTGCAACAGCTGCGACATGTTTGCCCTTCTCCCCCAGGAGAGGCAGGGATACACTTGCCCTCGGTGCAAGATGGTGACCCTGCTAGAGGAGGAGGTGAGGTGCCTGAGGGCCGAGAGAGCTCTCCAGCCCCCCCCCCCCCAGAGCAGCCACCCTCTGGACAGAGGGTTGAGGGAGAGGCCACGGGAGGAGTAGCTGTGGAGACATGGAGGTATGTCACCCACAGGAGGGGGAGGCCAGCACGGCCTCCTCCTTCTCCTGGCACCAATCTGGAGCTGGGAAACAGGTTCTTTCCACTTGGGGAGGCTGGGGCTGATGAGGCCTCGGGGGACCAGCAGGACCCCCAGCCTGGGACGTCAGGCGGCAAGGGGGCCGCTGCGGGAGAGGCGAGGGCCAGGGCACGGCCACCCACCAGCACCGGGAAGGCACGGCGGTGGGTGATTGTTGTTGGGGACTCCCTGCTGAGGAGCACTGAGGCCGCCCCAACCTGGAGACAAGGGAGGTTTGCTGCCTGCCGGGCGCACGCATCCAGCATGTGAAGGACAGAGTGGAGCGTCTTGTTCGCTCCAGGGGTCACCAGCCGCTCCTGGTGATCCATGTGGGCACAAACGACGTGGCCAGGCAGGGTGTGGTTGGGATCACCAGGGACTTCGAGACCTTGGGGAAGAAACTCAGGGAGCTGAAGGCCCAAGTGGCCTTCTCGTCAATCTTACCTGTCCGGGGATTTGGGCCAGGAAGGGACAGGAGGGTCTCCGAGGTGAACAACTTACTTAGGGTGTGGTGCCAGAAGGAACGCTTCGGGTTCCTCGACCACAGCACTCAGTTTCTTGCCAATGGACTTCTGGCAAGGGACAGGTTACACCTCACGAGGATGGGGAAAAGGTCCTTTGGAGATGCTCTAGCGAGCTTCGTCTGGAAGACTTTAAACTGAGCCGGGGGGGGGGGGGTTCAGGCCCCCCAGAAATGTGTCTGCACTGGACAAGTGTGGGGAGAGGATCAGGGCTCTGGGAGCAGGGTTTGAGAGGTACTGCAGGGACTGACACAGTAATTATGGGAGATTTCAGTCTCCCGGATATTACTTGGGAGACTCACTCGGTGGTGACAGCCAGGTCACGTCGCTTCCTAGAAGCTATAGAGGGAGAGTTGTTCACACAGAGGGTCCGAGAGGCAACAAGGGGGGGAAACATCCTTGACTTGGTCTGGACCAATAGGGAGGAGCTGATAGATGAACTACAGATTAGGGGAGCTCTGGATGCAAGTGATCACTCCATCCTTTGCTTTGAGATCAGGGGACTGGGGATGTGCAGCAGGTCGAGCACTAGAAGCTGGGACTTCAAGAGGGCCAACGTTGGCCAACTGAAGGCCAGACTGGGGAAAGTCTCCTGGGATAGGTTACTGGAAGGTAAGCGAGTTGAGGAGGGGTGGATAGCACTCAAAAGGGAGGTTTTGGAGGCTTGCGCCTCCAAAACCTCCCT